>NW_006921615.1:8954253-8957292 GCF_000298275.1 Orycteropus afer afer
GCTGCATTGTAAATTTTGGTCAATGACATGAGACAAAGTATATGTGAACTGCTGTATGAAAAGTGAATTTACTCTGTAAATCTTCGCCCAAATCCTAATTAAAAAAAAAGAAAAAAAGAAAGAAAACAAAAATCCTCGCAACTGGTCCATTAAGCAGCATCACGATAGATGGAGAAAAGATTGAAGTTGTCAAAGACTTCATATTGCTTGGTTCTACAATCAACACCAATGGTAGCAGCAGCCAAGACATCAGACAACATAAGGCACTGGGCAAATCTGCTGCAAAAGACCTCTTTAAAGTGCTGAAGAATGAAGATGTCTCCTTGAAGACTAAGGTGTGCCTAACCCAGGCTATGGTATTTTCAGTTGCCTCGTATGCATGTGGGAGCTCTGGTGGTCTAGTGCCTAAGGCATTTGACTGCTAACCAGAAGGCTGGTGGTTCATACCCACCAGCCGCTCCTTGGAAGGAAGTTTGGGGCAATCTTCTTCTGTAGTGATACTGACTCAGAAACCCAAGGAGGGGTCACTATGAGTCGGATCCGACTTGACTGCAGTGAGTTTGGTTTTGGTTTTTTGGTGCATATACACGTGAGAGCTGGACAATGAATAAGGAAGACTGAAGAAGAGTTGATGCTTTAGAGTTGTGGTGCTGGTGAAGGATACTGGAAGTACCATGGACTGCTACAAGAAGTAACAAATCTGTCCTGGAAGAAGGACAACCAGAATGAATGCTCCTTGGAAGCAAAAATGGCCAGACTTGTCTGATTTACTTTGGTCATGTTGTCAGAAGGGACCATTCCCTGGAGAAGGGTATCATGCTTGGGAAAGTGGAGGGTCAATGAAAAAGGGGAAGACCCTCAACAAGATGGATTGACGCAGTGGCTGCAACGATGGGCTTAGGTATAGCAAGGATTGTGAGGCTGGCACAGGACCAGGCAGTGTTTCCTTTTGTTGTACATAGGATTGCTATGAGTTGGAGACAACTTGACAGCACCTAACAAAACAGCAGCAATAGGCAGTGTGGACCTCTTGGGGCAAGGAGGGGAAGGGAGAGCCCCAGAAAGAAGATAAATGAATTTCCTGTTAATTAGGTACGATCTGGGTGGTCATTGGGAAAAAGAAACATGGCTGTATTTGCACATCAAGTAAAGCAATTCCTCCTGGTCATACAGGATGGGACTGGCCTAGTAGGCCTGTGTCCATCAGCCACTTTGAAAGTAGGTTTTTTCCTGCACATCTCTATTTTTGTTATGCTCTGAAGCAAAATCTTATTACAATGCAGGAATTCCACTGCTTAAAGTAATTATTTTTTAAAACTAGAGAAGAGGGAATACAGTGGGGTGCCCTCTGTCCCTTCCGCAAGTTGTGGTGTGTGATGGACACCTGCCTCAATATTCTCTCTGTGCAAAGCCCTGGACCCTGCAAGCCACACATGCAGAACCAGATGGCTCCCTGGCACTGTGAAGTGGTGGAGTCACCATGTGTCACGGGAACATCTGTGGCCATGAATCAGGTGAAGAATTCCTAACATTGCTGGCAGAAATTGATGTGAGTTTGCCAAAGAGTAGCTCTCCTTCTTGCCAGACTCCTGTTCCAAGAATACGGCAGCACTTTACTCTAGGCATCCTGATCTTCTTGCTCTGTTTGGCATTTTTTTCCCTTGACTTTCCCTGATCCTAATCCCAATTTGCAAGTTGTTTGTGTAAATTAAGGGGATATGTGATAATGCTCCAAGAAGGGGGACCTGGGGCTCAAAGAGGTTGGAACTAACCCAAGGGCGGTTCATAAAGCAGGACCCTTCCCTGGAAAATGTGAAGTCTTCAACAGGGCAGGAAGACCAGGGATTTACCACAAGACACACGATTTGTAGAGGAAGAAAAAAATATTCTGTATAATTTATATTTGTTGTTGTTGAGAATAAACACAGAAGAACATACACCAATTCAACAGCTTCTACATGTCCAATTCTGTGGCATTGATCACATTCTTCAAGCTGTGCAACCATTCTCACTCTTCTTTTCTGAGTTCTTCCCCCAGTAACATAAACTCACTGCCCCCTTAGGTTTCTGATTTAACCTTTGAGTTGTTGTTGTTGATTTGACCCCATAGAGATCTTAAAAGACTACCGTGCTCAAGGCAGACATTCTTTACTAGTTAAGCTAAACTATTGTTTGGTTTTAAGAAGACTTCAAGGGTATTTTTGGTTTAAGGCTTAAAGATTATATCAGAGCAATGATTTCAGGGATTTGTTCAGCTTCCATGGTGTGGTGGTTGTTTTTGTGTCAACTTGGCTGGGCCTGGTTGAGTGGCTGGGCAGCTGGATGTAGTATTACCCGTGATGAGACTGGTAATCAGCTCAATGGTGGAATCTACTGTGGGCACCTGAGTAGGTGCCTTTGGGTAAGTGGTCTGCTTCCCGTATATGAGCAGCAGCTTTGGGAATAGTCTCTAGCTTATGGTATGATTGGACCCTGCATGTAGCCGTGTCATTGTTCAGCAGCCTGCTGTGCTCTGTCAACCTTGAGACTTACAATGGACTTAAATTAATGGCCTGCCATGTGGTTTGGTGACATCAGGACTGTGCCTTTTTCTTTGTCAACCTTGGGCTTCTCAGCCTCAGCAGCCAGTAGCTGTCTGAGTGAAGAAACACTTCTCGCTTCAGTGGGCCGGGTGCAGGAGGCAGAGCTGGACCCCTAGCCTGGCACTTTGAACTTGGACTTAAAGCCTCCAAACTGTAAGAGAATAAACTCCTTTTTGTTTTAGCCATCCCTTTTGTGATATATTCCTGTCAGAGTGGCACTAGGTAACCAGAACACATGGATCCAGAAAGTCTAGAGTACACGATAATTTAGAATTTTGTTCGGTATTTTCCCTCTTTTCATCAAAGATCATTCTATAGAATCTTTTTATTGTAAGCTTTTAAGACCCTAGGCACTATGCCACAAACTAGGAGTAGAACAGCAGCACTGAACATGTTATTGATCCAGTTAACTGAGATGTCCCATGAGACCATGGCCCTCAATCTCCAAACCAAGGAA
>NW_006921615.1:8958066-8976962 GCF_000298275.1 Orycteropus afer afer
ACTGTGAGCAGCTGTGTAGCTGCCTTTGGGTATGTAGTCTGCTTCCTGTAGGTAAGTAGCAGCTTTGGAAACGGTCTCAAGCTTGAACCCTACACGTAGCCATGTCGTTGCTCAGCAGCCTGCTATGATCTGCCAACCTTGGGACTTAAATGGACTTGAATGAATGGCCTGCTGTGTGTGTGGTTTGGTAACTTTGGGACTGGGCCTTTTTACTCATCAACCTTGAGCTTATCAGCCTCAGCAGCCAGCAGCTGAGTGAAGAAAAGCCTCTACTGACAAGGGGCAAAGATGTGGTCATTGCTTGGTCACAGCCAGCTACCCAGAGTGACCGAGTAGTTGAACCTGCAGGCTTGGGACCATAGTCACAGGGGACATCAAGCTCAATTGGCATAACATACTATACAAAACATTGTTCCACCTCCTACTTTGGTGAGTAGCAACTGGGATCTTAAAAGCTAGCAAGCCGCCATCCAGATGCAACGATAGGTCTCTCCTCAACCAGAGCGAAGAAGAATGAAGAAAACCAAAATTCATGGAAACAATTAGTTCTAGCGACAGGTACACCATCTGATCTGCAGCCTATGTGACTATGAGACCAGAAGAACTAGATGGTGCCCAGCTACCACTGTCAACCACTTGGAAGAGGATCTATGTAGGAGATCCTGGAAAGACAGGGAGAACAATGTGGAACAAAACTCAAAATCATTTGGAGAAAAAAAAAGGGGGGGGGGTGACCAAGTTTGGTGGTCTGATACAGCCTGGTGGAACCACTGAGACTGTGGATCCTAGCTGCCCTTCAGATTTGGAATTGAACCCACACCTGTAGTTTCCAGCCAAACAAAAGATAGGCATATGAGTTGAACATTTACCTCAAGTAGATACACTTCCTGGAGAGAATAATCATGGGAGAAAAAAGGGCTGCTTATACACAGGGAGACAGCTCAGGGGGCAGGAGTGCATGGAGGAATGGACACTGGGAAGAGGTAACTATGGGAAGGAAGTGGGAGGGGAGCTGTTGCATTGTGGTAAACTGTGGTCAATGTCATGAGACAAAGTATATGTGAATCGTTGTATGGAAAGTGAATTTGCTCTGTAAACGTTCACCCAAATCACAATAAAATAATAATAATAAAAGAAAAGCCTCTAGCTGCAGTGGGCTGGAAGCAGAAGGCAGAGCTGAAGCTCAAGGTTGAGGGGCTTTAACCTAGCCCCTAGAGCCTGGCACTTTGAACTCAGACTTCTGGCGTCCCGAACTGTAAGAGAATAAATTCCTGTTTGTTAAACCCATCCCATTTGTGGTATATTCTTGTCAGAGTGTCACTAGGTAATCAGAACACATTCCCACTAGCAATAGATTAAAAAAAAAAAAAAAAAAAACCAAACCAAACTCACTGCCCTCAAGTTGATTTCAGCTCATAGCGACCCCTCCTTGGGTTTCCAAGGTAGTATCTCTACAGAAGTAGATTGCCCAATCTTCCTTCTGAGGAGTGGCTGGTGGAGTTGAACCCCCAACCTTCTGGTTAGCAGTCAAATGCCTTAGGCACTATGGCATAAGAGTTCCAATTTCCCTAAGTTCTTGCCAAACCTAGAAGTCCTCATCACACACACCTTTTCACTCCCTACACTTGTGCTTTCTACTAACCCCCTACTGACTTATTCCTGACACCTTGATGGCTCTCTGGTGCTTCACATCACTGCTTTAAACTGGCTCATTCATTGACAAGATCCTCAGGTGATTCTTATAAATACATAATTTGTCAGAATCACCTGGGGATCTTATTAAAATGTAGATTCTGATTTAGAATATCAGGAGTGGAAAGACAAATTCTTAGCAGGGGGCTGATCATAATGAACCAGTTTGAAGCCCTGCTTCACACCTCCTCTTTGGTCATACCTATGCACTCACTTAAACCCTCCTTTTCACTTCCTCCCATACCTGTGCGGCTTCTGGGCTTTTCCTTCTCCATATTCCCTACACCCTCCTCATTTACCATTACTGGACTGCCTCCTAACCCCTCCTACCTCCTCATTACCACACCTAGTGGTGGTGTCCTGGCCACAGTCACTTCCCATATTGGGTCTTATCCCTCCTACCTCCTCGTTCACCACATCAGTGTTGCCTCTTGACCCCTCCTGTCTCCTTGTTACACACATCTGGGAATTCTCCAGGCTTATCCCACCTCCTCACCTCCTATAGCTTGTCTTCTTCTTGATCCCTCCCAACTCTCACTCCTCATATCTAGACTGTGTCTTCATCCTTCCTTCCTCCTCTTTACCTCATCCTGGGGTTTATCATGAAGACAGGCTCTCAAGCAAATACCTGCCAATGAATGCTCATAGCAGCACTACTCACATTAGTCAAAAGGTAGACACAACCCAAATGTCCATCAATGGATGAATGAATAAACACTGTAGTACATATATATAATGGAATACCATTGAACTTTAAAAAGAATTAGAAACTGATACATGCTATAAGTGGATGGACCTCAAAAACACTGAGCTAAGTAAAACATAAAAGACCATATATTGACCATCTAGCTAAAAATCCAGAGTAGGTAAATCCATAGAAAGCTAATCACTGATTACTATGGGCTAGGGGGAGAGGGCATGGAGAGTGACTGCTTAATGGCTATAAGATTTTTGTTTGTGGTGATGAAAATGTTCTGGAAGTAGATAGTGGTGATGCTTGAATTGCATTGTGAAAGTACATAAAGCCACTATACTATACACTTTAAAATGATTAAGATGAAATATTATTAATAGGAAACATAAACCTTAACATAGTATAAACCATAAAATATACAAGAAAGTAGAAAAATACTACAATAAAATCAATGCGACACCCACTCAGGTGAGGGGCAGGAAGGCTCTCGTGCTGGAGCCAGTGCTTGCTGGCTTGGAATAAGAGCTGGTGTGGAGGAAGTAAGGAAGCTGGATGAACCTCAGGTGCTTGTGCTGGAAGTGGTGATGTAGCAGCTGGTACTATATCAAGCTCTGATGTTAAAGCGGGAACAAAGTCTACCTAAGCAGCTGGTCTGGGACTCAGTTCTGAAGGTGGCACAGGATGAGAATATGGCCCTACAGAAGGCTTTATTTCTAGAACTGCTGATGGTGATGTTGTTGGGGTACTTAGTGTTATCATTAGTTACCATGTTGGTGCAAGAGCAGAAGCTACTTCAGCAGATGGTCCTACAGCCTGTTCAGGAGGTGGAAAAAGATAAGAATCTGGCCCTTCAGCAGGCTCTGTGTCTGGTGCTGGTGATGGAGTTCATAATAAAATAAAGAAAAAAACAAAACAAATCCGTTGTTGTCAAGTTGATTCTGACTCATAGTGACCCCAGAGGACAGAGTAGAACTGCCCTATAGGGTTTCCAAGGCTGTAAATATTTATGGAAGCAGACTACCACATCTTCCTTCCATGGAGCTGCTGGTGGGTTTGAACCATTAACCTTTTGGTTAGAAACTGAGAATTTAACTACTGTATCACAAGGGTCCCTCTGGTGATGGAATACCTGAGGTGACATCAACTTTTGGTGTTGGTGCAGAGCAGTATCTACCTCAGCCAGTGGTCCTGGAGTTGGTCCTGGAGGCGGTATAGAATGAGGCTCTGGCCCTACAGCAGGATCTATGTCTGGTGCCAATGATAGAATAGCTGGTGCTGTATTGAGCTTTAGTGTTGACCTACCTCAGCAGGTGGTCCTGAGCCAGATCTGAAGATGGCCCAGGATGAAACTCTGGTCCTACAGTACTGTCTAGGTTTAGCACTTGTGATGGAGCTGGTGATAGTATGGCTGATGCTACATGCAGCCCCAGTGATGGTGCAGGAACAGGATCTATCTCAGCAAGTGGTCCTAGAGCCAGTTCTGGAGGTGACACAGAATGAGAATCAGGCTTCACAGCAGGCTCTATGTCTGATGCCAAAGATAGAGCTGGTGATGGAATGGCTGGTGCTATATTGACTCTGGTGTTGCTCTACCCTGGCAGGTGGTCCTGGAACCAGTTCTGGAGGTGGCCCAGGATGAGAATCTAGCCCTACGGCAGACTCTAGGTCTGATGCTTGTGATGGAATAGCTGGTGCTGTATCAAGCTCTGGTGCTAGTGCAGGAGCAGGATCTAACTTGGCTGGTCCTCGAGCTGGTTATGGAAGTGGCACAAGCTGAGAATCAGGCCCCACAGCAGGCTCAAAGTTTGATGCCCATGATGGAGCTTGTGCTATATCCAGTACCAGTGTATTGGTTCAGGAACAGGATCTGCCTCAGCAAGCAATCTAGAGCTTGTTGTGGAGGTGACATAGGATGAGAATCAAGCCCTAAGCAGATTCTATGTCTGATGCCTATGATGGTGCTGGTGATAGAATGTTGTTGTTGTTGTTATGTGCCGTCGAGTCGGCCCCAACTCAGAGCGACCCCTCCTTGGGTTTCCGAGGCGGTATCACTACAGAAGTAGGATTGCCCAACCTTCCTTCCGAGGAGTGGCTGGTGGGTTTGAACCGGCAGCCTTCTGGTTAGCAGTCAAGTGCCTTAAGCACTATGCTACCAGAGCTCCTGGTGATAGAATAGCTGGTGCTATATCAAGCTCTATTGTTGGTATAGGAGCAGGACCTAATTCAGCCAGTCCGAGAGCCGAATCTCTGGCCATTTTGTGCACTAGTGTTGATCTACCTTAGCAGGTGGTCCTAGGGATGATTCTGCAGGTGGCCTAGGATGAGAATCTGGCCTTACAGTAGGCTCTAGGTCTGGCACCAGTGATGGAGCTGGTGATGGAATGGCTGGTCCTATATTTAGCTCTGGTATTGGTACAGGATCAGAATCTACCTCAGCAGGTGAACCTAAAGTCCACTGAAGATTTCACACAGTATGAGAATCAGACCCCACAGCAGGCTTTATGTCTGATGCCCTTGAAGGAGCTGGTGATGGGATGGCTGGTACTACATTGTACTCTGGTGTTGATTTACCGTAGGCAGGGAGTCCTGGATCTGGATCCGGAGATGGTCCAGGATAAGAATCTGGCCCTATGGTAGGCTCTAGGTCTGGTGCCTGTGATAGAGCCGGTGCTGGGATGGCTAGTGCTATACTCAGCTCCACTGTTGGTACAGGAGCAGAGCTACCTCAGCAGGCTATCCTGGAGCCTGTTGAGAAGGTGGCAGGGAATGAGGATCAGGCCCTACAACAGGCTCTATGTCTGATACCATGATGGAGCTGGTGATGGAATAGCTGGTGCTAATTCAAGCTCCAGTGTTGATGCAGAAGCAGGGTCTATCTCCGCAGGTGGTCCTGGAGCCTGTTGTGGACATGGCATGGATGAGAATTGGGGTCCCAGAAAACTCTATGATTGGTGTCACTGATATAACAGGTATTGTTGTACCTAATATTATATCAAGGTCCTGTCTTGGTGCAAAGCAGGATGTCCAAAGCAGACCTGTAGCCAGTCTTGGAGGTGGTGCAGGATGAGAATCTGGCACTGTGGCAGGCTCTAGTTTTGGTTCCTGTGATGGCGTTGGTGATATAATAGCCAGTGCTATATCAAGCTCTCTGGTAGCATAGTGGCTAAGGCACTTGACTGCTAACCAGAAGGCAGGCGGTTCAAACCCACCAGCCACTCCTCGGAAGGAAGGTTGGGCAATCCTACTTCCGTAGTGATACTGCCTCGGAAACCCAAGGAGGGGTCGCTATGAGTCGGGGCCGACTCGATGGCAAACAACAACAACAAGAACAACAACATATCAAGCTCTGGTATTGGTTTAGGAACTAGATTTACTTCAGTTGGTAGTCCTGAAGCTTGTTCTGGACATGGTAGAGGATGATATCTGGCCCTACAGTAGGCTCTATGGCTGGTACCAATGATGGAGCTGGGGATGGAGTACCTGGTGTTGTGCAGGAATAGTATCTCCCTCACCAGCTGGTCTTGGAGCTGGTTATGGAGGTTTTGCAGGATGAGAATCTGGGCTTATGATAGGCTCTACATCCAGTGCTGGTGATGGAGCTGGTGACAAAATAGCTGGTGCAATATTGAACTCTCAGGAGCTCTGGTAGTGTAGTGCCTAAGGCACTTGACTGCTAACCAGAAGGCTGACAGTTCAAACCCACCATCCACTCTTCAGAAGGAAGATTGGGCAATCTACTTCCATACTGATACTGCTCAGAAACCCAAGGAGGGATAGCTATGAGTTGGGTCCAACTTGATGGAACATAATAACAACAACAAAATATTGAACTCTCATGTTGGTGTAGGAGGTGGATCTATCTCAGGAGGTATTCCTGAAACCTGGTCTGGAAGTGATGCAGGATGAGAATCTGGCCTTACAGCAGGCTCCATGTCTGGTGCCAGTGATGGAGCTGGTGATAGAGTAGTTGGTGCTATACTGAGCTCCAGTGTTGGTGCATTAACAAGATCTACTTCAGCAGCTGAACCTGGAACTATTTCTAGGCATTCCACAGTACAAAATTTGGGTCCTACTGCAGGTTCTATGTCTGGTGTCAGTGATGGAACTGGTGATGAATAGCTGGTGCTATGTTGAGCTTCAGTGTTGGTGCAGGAGCAAGATCTACCTTATTAGTGGTCTTGGAACCAGTTCTGGAGGTGGTACAGGATGAGAATCTGGCCCTATTGAAGACTCTATATCTGGTGCTGCTAATGGAGCTGTTTTGGGGAAATTGATGCTATATCGAGCTTTGGTTTTGGTGCAAGAACACGTCCTATGTCTGGTGTCACTGATGAAGTTTATGATGGAGAAGCTGGTGCTATATCGAGCTCCTTTGTTGGCACAGGAGCTTTCTGTACCTCAGAAGGTAGTCCTGGATCCAGTTCTAGGGCTGATGCAGGATAAGAATCTGGCCCTACAGTAGGCTCTACATCAGATACTGTTGATGGAACTGGTGATGGAATAGCTAGTGCTATATCAGGCTCTGGTGTTCATGCTGCAGCAGCATCTACCTCAGAAGGTATTTCCAGTTCTGGAGGTCACACAGGATGAGAATCTGACCCTACAGCAGACTTCATGTCTCTTGCGGGTGATGGAGTAACTGGTGCTATATCGAGCTCCAGTGTTGGTCCTGAAGCAGGATTTACCTCAGCAGATGGTTTTAGAGCCAGTTCAGGAGGTGGTACAGTATGAAAATTTGGCCCTGCAGCAGGCTCTATGTCTATTGCCAGTGATAGACCTGTTGATGGAGTACCTGGTGTTATATTGAGCTCTGGTGTTGGTGCAGGAATAGGTTTTATATCTGATGCTGTTGATGAAGCTCATGATGGAGTAGCTGGTGCTATATCAAGCTCCTACATAGGTTCATTTGCAGTATCTTCCTCATGAGCATCTGGTTCTACAGCAGGCTCTACTTCCAGGGGCAGTGATGGAGCTGGTAGTGGGGTACATTGTGCTATATCAAAGTCCATTGTTGATGCAGGAGCACATCTACCTGAGCAGGTGGTCCTGGTGCCACTTCTGGAGGTGGCACTAGATCTTGAGGTGTTTTTTTGACTTGTCTCTTCATGGCACTGAAGCTTCGAGAGAAGAGCTCACCATAATGACTACCTTTTCTGGTGCCTTTCCAGGGACAGATAACATCCCACTGCCTATAAGAGAAGCCCAATTCCAAGAACTCTACTCCCATGAAGTCTTCCCAGAATGCAGTTTAGCAGATGAGGGGGCTGAGGTTACTCTGAGCTCTGGCCCCAAACCAGGAAGGATACTCCCTTTTCCTATTCCCTGTCCCTCCACAGAAGTTTACATGCACTGATGCTCATTCTGCCTCACTGGGCTCCAGATATTCCAGCTGGTCAAAGAGAAGGTGGGCACAGCCAGACAAGTTGACCTGCATATATTCCACCAGGAGCTTGAAGCGGGAAGTTCAAGGGCTGAGAAAAATCCTCTGAGTGTTCATCCAGCCAGGTACCCAGGATGAAAGAGATAGGTGGTGATGAGGGGCAAAGTTAGAAGCCAGGCCTTTCCCTCACACTGTCCCCTCACAGCCTCCTATAGGCTGAGACTCTTTGCCTGTCCCTGTCCTTCTAGAGGCCATCCTCTCCCTCCACCCAACTTTGGCTTTCCTGGAGTGGCAAGTCTGGTCACTGGGAAGAGGGCTAACAGAGAGCCTCTGTTCCAAGGAGCTCTCCAACAATGGTCTAACCAACTTTCCTTTCTCAGGAAGCCTGACATACTTCTCTGTCTGCCTTCTTGATTCATCCCCACTGGAAAGCAATGCCACCCCACCCCTACCCCCAGGGCAAGGAGGGATGTGTCTGAATGTTCACTACTCAGGCTGGTATACAGTCCACTGAATGATCCTGAGAGTCTAGACCAGTGTCTTCAAGAGTAAGGGCTTCATACATATTTGTTGAATGATTGAACCCAACTAGTGTCTTTCCCTCTGCCAGCAGCCAGGCATCCCTGTTCTGGCTACACCAAGGACAGTGACCCATTAGATGGAATCTCTAACCCTCTTTACAAAAGGGAAAATACATTTTCTCAAGGGCACAGAGTCAGTGAGGAGTGATAGATTTTCTTTATCAGGGAGAGGAAAATAATGAATGTGGACATCCTCAGCCCCTTCAGCAACCTTTACACAGAGCTGGGCTCTGGGTAGACAATTCCCACGGTTTGTCTCATGTAATCCTGACAATAACCCTAGCAGGGTGGTCCTCTTACCTCCCTACTTTTCAGAAGAGCAAACTGAAGCACAGAGAAGTAAAATGACATTTCCCAGATTCACAGCTAGTAGATGGTAGACTCCCCACTGTGCTATGGAAGGGCAGGGCACTCACCTTTGGAAGAACAGGTCCAGGACCTGCTGGGTGGTGGTAAATGTTCTATAGATGCCCAGGAAGATGGTGATGTAAGGGAGGTCACCCTCCAGGAAGGCAGGCACGAAGTGTTCCTCCAGGTTCTCCAGCAAGCCTGTCTTGACAGTCTATCCCGTGTGGGTCTCATCTAGGCCCTAGGCTGACCCATGAACACACTGGAGTGGGACAGAGAAGGGACATACAGTCAGTCAGAGGCAGCCCTAGGAACCGCAAGGTGAGTCAGGGGCCATAGCTCAAATAGGGAATCTCAGGCCCTCAGGCCTTGACCTATGGCAAGAGGTAGGGCATGAGTACCTCCAGAGGAAAATGGATCTCAGCTTTAAAAGCAGAATTTGAGGTGGTGGATTATTAAAAATATTGGATATTTCAAGACATTTTGTTTGCTGTATGATATAATATTACCACCCTGTATTAAGAATGTTATACCAGTGAGTCTTCATAAAACGTGCCCATCCTAGAGATGAGAAAACAGAGGCTTAACCTTGTCAAGTGGTTGCTTAAAGTCATGTGGTGAGAGCCCAGAACTGTCTGACTGCTCCTGACATGGAGGGGAAGGATCTGGTTCAAGCTCATTCCCTCTCCAGTTAGAGACAGTACACAGAAGAGACACACCCCATGAGATCCTCTTTGATTGCAAAGATGATATGTATTTTTATTTCTTTACATTAAAGGGAGTTTTGAGAACCTGAAGCTGTGGTGGTCCCAGGTCCAGCCAAGTGTGAATGCCTAGAGATCCTGGGATGAGTGAAAGACTCCCACAAGAACAAGGATACGAACAGATGACTCAAGATGAGCAAATCCAAATGGCTGGTAAATAACTGAGAAGTGGCTCGGCTTCTTAGGGGCAACTGTACATCAAAGCCACCCTGAGGGTCCATTTACTACCCTGACAGGAGATTGGCAGAAATTAAAAAGGATGATGACTTCCAGGTCAGGCTGGATTCAGGGACATAACCACTATCATAGATTGCTGGTGGCCATATAACTTCCATAGCTGTTTTGGGAAGGAGTCTGACTCTAGAGATTCTAACTTTAAATATGCACATCCTTTGACCCAACAATCCCACTTCAGGGAGTCTGTCTTGGGTGAGGTCAGCGCTGCTGAAATGGCAACAGAAAAGAATCACATGTCCAGGGCTACCAGCAGTGAAAGGCTCAATCACTGTGGGAACTGGCTTCCTTTCTGGAATTTCCTGCAACTGAGTCGAGACACAGTTCCTGACCTGGAGGGTCATGATGATGTGTTCCCCAAGATTGCAGGTTACAGAAAAAAAGTATATCATAGCATGAGCCTCACCCTTTTGAGTAAAAGAAGCCTACTAAGCGTGAGAATGCATGAAGCTGGAAGAAGGAGTGAAAGGACAATTTTCAATACCTCATATGCATGTGAAAGCTGGACAATGAATAAAGAAGACTGCAGAAGAACTGATGCTTTTGGTTGAGGTGGTGGTGAAGAATATTGAAAGTACCATGGATGGCTAGAAGAACAAACAAATTTGTCTTGTAGGAAGTACAGCCACAATCCTCCTTAGAAGTGAGAATGGCCAGACTTAGTCTCTTGTACTTTGGTCATGTTGTCAGAAGGGACCAGTCCCTGGAGAAGGATATCATGCTTGGTAAAGTAGAGGGGCTGCAAAAAAAAAAAAAAGGGGGAAGAGATGTAGTGACACAGTGAAGATGGTGCAGGACCAAGCAGTGTTTTGTTCTGTTGTATGTAGGGTTGCTATGAGTCAAACTCCACAGCACCTAGCAACAACTGGAAGCCTGAAGATGTGTGAGGCTGGTAGATGTGGAAGGACAGTCCAGCCAGCTACTGCCTGAGGCCTTGGACTTGGGAGTTATAACACTGAAACAGTAGCAAAACATAAAAATATTCATGACCTAATGTGAAGGTAGCGTAGTACCTAAGGCACTTGACTGCTAACCAAAAGGCTGGAGGTTCAAACCCACCAGCCACTCCTTAGAAGGAAGATGAGCAATCTACTTCCATAGTGATACTGCCTCGGAAACCCAAAGAGGGGTCGCTATGAGTCGGGTCTGACTCAACAGCACATGACAGCAACAACAACAATGAGAAGTGAAACATTTGTAAAAGACTTGTTTCTGATATTGCTATGAATATGGGAAGAGTGACTTTGCACTTTGCACTTTGCACCTGGCCAGAGTGGTGAGGGCAGTGGGGCAGGGAGGTAGGAAGGGTGGTGGCCAGATTCCTTTGGGAGGGTCCTGGGGGTCACTTAAGAAGAAAAGTCCTGGTAAGAAGCTGGGGGTTTCCCGGGCAGTGTCTGAACCCTGGGACCCCCTCTGGCCATCTTGGGACCTTGAATGCCCCCTATAACATCTAGAGCCTGTGCTGGCACTTCATAACCCTTTTTTTGGAGGGTAGATGGAGTCGATTATGCCATCCTTCTTCTTGCAGATATCCTGCAGGGAACTCTGGAGAGACAGAGCCTGACAATGGCCTGGGAGGCATAAAGGGTCCCCTCTGAGGCCATTTTCTTTTTCTCTTCCCCTTAGGCCCTTGTGCCCACCTGTGTCTCAAAGGAGCCCCCAGTTCCTCATCTGTCACCACATGCTGGGCAGGTTGGCCTGGGGTCTGCATCATCCAACTCCAGCCAAGTCCACTTAGCCATGGTAGCACAGGCTCTACAGCCCGCTTCCACCACCACCCCCTGCCTAGGGAGGAGGAGTGATTTCAGTGGAGAGGAGGGGAATTGGGGAGCAAGTATGAAGATATTCACCTCTGAGAGGTGCAAAAGGATCTGGAAGTAGCTGAGCCAGCACAGAGTCATCAGTGGCCCAGTCAATGCCAGCAGCAAAGACTGTGGGGTGACTGCCCCGCATAGGACAAGATGGAGCAGAGAAGGCCCATGTGAGGGTGTTAATTTGGCCTATGATCCCCTCACCATCTCTCCCTGAAGCCCTGGTCTGAACTAGGAGCCCTGGGTAGAGACTTAGTTTCCAGGATCCTATGTTATCAGGAGGAGCTCTGGTAGCACAGTGGCTAAGACACTTGACTGCTAACCAGAAGGCTGGCGGTTCAAACCCACCAGCCACTCCTCGGAAGGAAGGTTGGGCAATCCTACTTCCGTGGTGATACTGCCTCGGAAACCCAAGGAGGGGTCGCTATGAGTCAGGGCTGACTCGACGGCACATAACAACAACAACAACAATGTTATCAGGGGTGTTGGGGTACGGATGTGAAAGAAGGCCCTCACCAGTGCTGCCCCAGACCCAGTGTCCAAAGCACCCAACCTGATGCACTAAGGCCACTCACTACCCCTTTCCATATCAGATCCAGCTCCATGAACCCAGTGATGATGAGGGGCTATAGGGATGGTGAGGCCTCAATGAGTTCTAGTCATGAAGCACAAAATTAGAACCATTTCCATCATCTTCATCATCACCTCTACCCTCACAAATCTCCCCAGAGCACATAACCTCCTCTTTCTCTGATTGTCACCCACATCCCCTCAAATAGACACTGCCTCATCCCAACAACTTTCTGCTTTATCAGTCCATCCTCATTTCCTTCCTGCTCCCATTACCAAGGACCCTTTGAGGTCAATGGCTGGCATAGCATGAAGGCAGGTATGAGGTGAATAAGGGGGTTGTGGAGCTGCCCAAGTGGGTTTACAGTGGTGGCCTGGCATGAACTAGTAGCCCTGGGCCCCCGTATTATCTTTGGTTTATTTTAGAAAAATGACCAAAGACTTCACAGATGAAGGATGAGAAAATGTCTGACCCCTTGGAAGAGGGGTGAATTTCTGAATTTCCCAAGGCTATCTCCTTAGGAAATCAACAACATAAACAGCAACCTCACCAGATATAATACACAGGTGAAGGAGGAGGTGTTAAGAGACAATGGAGAAGCTCAATTTCATCAGTCATAAGTCGAAAGGCCGACTGTGGAACAGACCATCAGTTGCTCCTAAGCCAAATTTAAGTTGAAGCTGAAGAAAATTAAAACAAGTCCATGAGAGCCAAAATACAACCTTGAGTATAATCCACCTGAATTTAGAGACCATCTGAAGAATGGATTTGATGCATTGAACACTAATGACCAAAGATTAGATGAGTTGTGGGATGATATCAAAGACATCATACATGAAGAAAGCAAAAGGGCATTTAAAAGACAAGAAAGAAAAGACCAAATGGATGTCACAAGAGACCCTGAAACTTGTTCTTGAACATACAATAACTGAAGCAAATGGAAGAAATGATGAAATAAAAGAGCTGAACAGAAGATTTCAAAGGGCAGTTTGAGTAGACAAAGTAAAGTCTACTTTATAATGAAATATATGAAGACTGGGAGTTAGAAAACCAAAATAGTCAAGAACATAAATAAATAAACCAAAATAGGGATAAATAAATAAATAATAAGCCAATAATAAAACCAAATAAGAAACCAGTAAGAAAACCAAAATAGGGAAGAACGTAAATAAATAAACCATATGCTTCATATGCATTTGAAAGCTGGACAGTGAACAAGGAAGACCAAAGAAGACTTAGTTCCTTTGAATTATTGGGTTGGCAAAGAATACTGAAAATGCCATGGACTGCCAGAAGAATGAACAAATCTGTCCTGGAAGAGCTGCAGCCAGAATGCTCCGTGGGAGAGAGAGAGACTTCATCTCACCTATGTTGGTCATGTTAGAAGGGACCATTCCCTGGAGAAGAATATCACATTTGGTAAAGTAGAGTGTCCGCGTAAAAGGGAAAGACCCTCAATGAGATAGATTGACACAGTGTCTTCAACGATGGGGTGAAGTATAGCAAGGATTGTGAGGATGGTGCAGGACCGGGCAGTGTTTCATTCTGTTGTACATAGGCTCCCTGTGAGTCAGAGTCAACTCAACAGCACCTAACAACAACAACAAGTTCACAGATTTAGGAAAGACAAATTTTACTCATGCAGGCATGCATGACTCCATAATAGAAGGTAAAATACAATGCGTATTTCCCAATGTTGAAATTACTTTTATATTCTAACTTTAATGATCACGAACTGCACAACAGAATGCTCATTTTCCAAGAGACTCAGAAAACTTCAATACATATAAATGATTCAAGAAAGACTCAATTATCCTTACTGTGTATGAGAGTAGATATTATTTGACAGCTTAATTGTGATGAGATCACTGAAGAATTTGTAAGAGCAAAGAATAGAAAGAAAAGTTTTATGAAAGATCCATCTAAAATATAGTAATTTATGATATAGTAATTAATTTATAATATCTGTTTTCTAATCATTAAATTTTCTTTTATGACATTGTTTCAATTATTCATTTATAAAGGTAACATTTATTACAAAACAAGTATCAAAATTGCAGTATGAGCCGTTTAAAGCGAAATTGGTGCAAATCAGTTTTCATTGTGGGAGATCAGCAGAATTTTACATTGATTATTAAAATAACTAAGTTCATGGACTCATTTTCTTTGTTGTAGAATATGTGGAATGTTCTTTTTGTAAAAAAATACAATATATAGTACAAATCTTGTACCACTAATAATTTTATAATGCAATTCATCTCATTTCACTAAAATAGTATACATCACTTTTGCATTCGATCACTGATATTATAGTTGCACTTAAAAATAAGTTACATCATAGATGGCTAAGACACACATATATATATATATGTATGTGTGTGTGTGTGTGTGTATACATACATACATACATACATACATACATACAGGTACATATATAACTCACATATCCTGTTTGTATATGTGAGTAAGTAGAGGTGGGGCCACCACAGATTATTAATGTTTAGGGCCCTCACATGCCTTAATCCGGCCCTGCCCTCCACAATTTCTCCCTGTCCCCCTCCTTCCCCTGCTCTCTTTCCTCCCTACCTTCTCCTTGCCCTCCTTACCTCCTCCCTGTCTCCTCCTTGCTCTCTCAGCCTCCTCCCTGCCTCCCCCTGCCTCCTCCCTACCTTCCCTGCCTCCTCCTAGCCTCTTCTCTGCCTTCCTAGCTTCCTCCCTACCTCCTCCCCGCTCTCCCAACCTCTTCCCTATCTCCTCCCTGCCCTCTCAGTTTCTTCCCTGCCTCCCCTCTGCCTCCTTCTTACTTCTTCCCCATCCTTCTTGAACCCACATTCTATTGTTTTCTTTCCTTTTTAGGATGTTTGAAATCCCTTTGATGATGAGCTGGTGTTTATATTTCATGTTCTTTCATGCCAGATGAGCACTTATTATTATCTAGAATTACAAAAGCATCTGGTGTTTTCCAAGCTGAGGCAGCAAGCTCCAGAATCTAAGAATACCTTGCTTTACACAATAGAGGGGGGTCTGAAAAGTTGTATAGAAATCATATTTCTGAAAATTTAGTATTATTTAAAATTCACTAGGGAAGCTACCAAAAGGAAACTTCTGATGAATTGTTTTTGATAAAATGAAATAATTCACATTCTATAATGAATATAATTGCCTCTATATTATCCAATTTAAATATTGTAATTTGAGATTTTGTGTTGGGGTTTTATGGAGCAAGGCCTGCCTATGGTACAAATGCTTACTTGTCTTATGTTCTCTAGATTCTGGTGCTGATATTTCCCTCCATTCTTTCTCCTTGGCCATTTTTACTTTAATTAGACTGTGAGTCACATAGTAAATCAGGTGCATTAGAAACTCAGGGACAGTCCCAAGAAACTCAGGGCTGGCAATCACCCTAGCTACAGGGGAAGCCATCCGTTTCTTCAACCAGTCCAACTGGCAGAAGGTAATTATAGTTTGAAATGTTTGTCAATGTCGCTGGTGCGATGAGAACAGGTTGATCCACCCCTTTGTTTCCAAACTCATAACAAATGAAACAACTTCTGTTCGTAACCCTTTCCTACATAGCTTGTATAAACCACTTCCCTGATATCTTTAAAAATGTTGTTGGAGGGAGGACACAAAAATGTGCACAAAAGATATAGACAACAGAGGCAAATACTATTACATGTACAATACTCCATCCCAGTGGCAACAAGTAGTAGCCTATGGGTAAATGCCATAGATAGGTGAGATGATCAGATGGGGTTAGGCAAACAGAAATATACCCAAGACCAAGGATAGATTTGGATGAAGGTAATCTTACATATGAACTTGTTCTACAAAATTATCCACATACATTACAGAAGTAACAGAGGACAAGCTTGGAATATCTTCTCAGAGACAACCAAACACCTTGAGGGAAAGAATCACTGGGCCTTTGGGCTTGGGACCATAGTCTTGGGGAACATCTCAGCCCAACAGTAGAAAGAAATACAAACAGAACAATTACCCCAGGGAGATGCACCCACCTACCCTAGGGAGATGCATCTTTTAGATCAATCAGTCATAAGACATCAGAGGGACAGCATTCACATAGAGGGAAGATGATAAGGGATAAGGAAGATGATACATACAAGGGATAAGGATGATAAGGAAGACGATACATAGATGATAAGGACACAGGGAAGGGGTAGTCACAGGGAGGAGAGGGGAGGAGAGCTTTTTATGGTTGGGGGTTATAATCAAGCCATGAAATCAAATGTGCATGAACTACTGAGAGTAAAATGAATCTGCTTTGTAAATTTGCACCCAAATCGCAACAAACATTGGGAAAAAAATGTTGTTGGTGGGTGCTATTGAATCAATTCTGACTCACAGCAACTCCAGGTTCAACAGAACGGAACCCTGCAGGATCCTGCCATCCTCACAAGTCTTGCTATATTTGAGCCCATTGTCATAGCCACTGTGTCAATCATCTTGTTGAGGATCTTCCTCTTTTTTTGCCCAGCATGACATCTTTCTCCAGGAACAGGTCCTTCCTGATAACATGTTCAAAGTACGTAAGAGAAGTCTCGCCATACTCACTTCCAAGGAGCATTCTGGCTGTACTTCTTCCAAGACAGATTTCTTTGTTCTTCTGGCAGTCCATGGTATATTCACTATTCTTTGCCAACACCATAATTCAAATTCAAAGTAGACCTTGGAAACAGGCCTCTACTGCCTTGGAGGCTCTTAGGTGGAGCTCTACCTGAAGGCAGAGACACAGAGCACAGTCTTCTCCAGGTTCTTCCCAAGCCCTAGAGTTCTTGAATCATGATTCTATCAGTACCTGAGAGCAGCAGGACTCATGAAGTCCTGAATTACTTGGCAAGGGTGAAACAGTGACTCATAAGATTAGTTATGAGTTTAAGGTGCGAGGCCTATAGCTGATTTAAATAAAATGTAACCTTCTCTCTGCTCCAAGACGGAGCAGTCAGAGCCAGGGTTTAACACAGGTCTCAGATGCTAAAAAGAACAAAGGAACACCAAGCTTGCAGATCCGGTTTGAAAGCTGTTTGTGCAAGTGGCGAGGGCATTCAAGAGTAGTGAGGGCAGGGCCTCTTCCCTGTGTCCCTCTGCCTGGGCCCACCCTCCGCACAGCAGTCCCAAGGTGGTTGTGTGTTCTGGGATAAGACAGGTTGCGATCAAGAGTGGCTGTGCTTATCTCTAGGATCAAGCAGGCCTGAAATCTAAAAGGTAGATTATTTTTCTTCTTGTTCTAAACATGTCGTGGGAATGAGGCAAGCTGTTCTCATTCTTCTATAGCCATAGGACTCTATGTGGCATAACAGGCAAAGGGTGTTGCAATAGAGAGTTCCTGAAGCTGAGGTGTTTCTGGATTTCCACGAAGGGAATGAACTTGAAATTCAACTTTCCTTGCTGAGGAGGATGCCCTTCTTGCCTCATCAGGGAGCCTCTATTCTGCAACAGGGGCATTTGAAGCCCTGGGAGTCCATGCCACCTACTTGCTGAGCACACCAAATCTTAGTCCCTGTCATATTTTTGTCTTGACATTTCAAGAGACCCAGTGAGAAAGGCAAAAACCCTACCAGAAAAACCAAACTCACTGCCATCAAGTCAATTCTGACTCATATCAACTCCCTTTAGGTTTCCAAGGTGATAAATCTTTACAGAAGTAGATTGCCCAGTCTTCCTCCTGCAGAGTGGCTGGTGGGTTTGAACCACCAACCTTCTAGTTAGCAGTCAAATGCATTAGGCACTGCATCACCAGAGCTCCTTAAGAACCTTACAGGCAGCAGCAAATTCATAAACAGAGGCAAACCAAAGCTCACATTCCTGTTCTGGAGGTGGATGTCTTTTCTGCTTTTCCATATGTTAAAAACTGAAATGAACAAACCAAAAAACCAAACAGTTGCTGTGGAGTAAATTCCAACTCATGGTGACCCTTCATGTGTCAGAGTAGAATTGTAGCCCGTAGAGTTTTTAATAGCAGATTTTTTTAGAAGTAGATCTCCTTATCTTTCTTCTGAGGCACCTCTAAACCAAAAAAAAAAAAAAAAACCCATTGTTGTTGAGTCCGACTCATAGAGACCCTAAAGGACAGGGTATAACTGCCCCATAAGTTTCCAAGCTGTGAATCTTTATGAAGCAGATTCCCGTATCTTTGTCCTGCAGAGCGGCTGGGGCCTTCAAACTGCTGACCTTTTGGTTAACAGCCGAGCATTTAACCATTGTGCCACCAGGCTCTGAGGCCGCTCTGGCTGGGCTCAAACTTCCGTTTCAATTAGCAGCTGAGCACATTAACCATTTGTACCACTCAGGGACCTTCTGTATACAGTCATCCATTTAACAAATTCCTGCTGTGTGTATGACACATGCTCTAGTTCTATATGAGTACTCAGGTGTCCTCAGTAGCACCCCACAGTCCCCCAGAATCTGGGGGGTGAGAACACTAAACTTTCTTTCTCCTGGGAACAGTGCTTATTCCGTCTAGGTTGTGACTTACATATTAATAACTCCATTTCCTGCTGTCCCCAATACCATAGATTAGACTTCCCCCATGGACTGCTTGTCCTACATGTAAGCATATTATTTTTCATTCTTTGCAGTATCTCAGGTTCAAATATTACCCTTTGCAAAGAATTTCAATGGTAGAGTGAAGAACACAGACAGATTGTAGATTGTAAGTAGTGATCATACCACTTTCTCAGTGATACCTACATAATGATTAGCACCACATATGTACTATATGGGGTTGGAAGGGAGATTCTTTTTTTTTTTTTTTTAATTAGGATTTGGGTGAAGATTTACAGAGTAAATTCACTTTTCAT
>NW_006921615.1:8980912-9002884 GCF_000298275.1 Orycteropus afer afer
GTCTCCCACTATGAGTGTGGAGTCATCTATTTGGCTTTTCAACTCTTTTAACGTCTGATTTATGTATTTGGGGGCTCTTTCATTGGGTCCATAGGAAGGGAGATTCTTAAGTGCAGCTGCACTGATGTTAAAATAGGGCCAATTTAATGTCTGAGGGTCCGTTCTATCACCAGGAAGCCAAAGTTATTGCAATATGAATTGAACAATTTAACCTTGAAGTCATGGAGAAGTCAGTATCTAATGGAATATTTCTATCTTTAGAATGTTTAAGGGGAAAAAAAGTCACAGAAAGCCCTGTCCAAGGACAGAACTTCCCTTTGTTTTATACTGTCTGTCTAAGATCCTAAGGATCTCTAGTGGTGTTGTGTTTGTTACCTAGTGCCACTCTGACAAGAATATATCATAAATGGGATGGCTTGAACAAACAGGAATTTATTCTCACAATTTTTGGAGGCTGGAAGTCCAAGTTCCAAGTGCCAGGCTTTAGGGGCTGGGTGAAAGCCCCTCAACCTTGGCTTTAGCTCTGCCTCTGACTCCCAGCCCACTGGAGCCAGAGGCTTTCTTTACTCAGGCAGCTGCTGGCTGCTGAGGCTGACAAACCCAAGGTCGACAAGTAAAAAGGTACAGTCCTGATGTTACCAAACCACATGGCAGGCTGTTAATTCAAGTCCATTGCAAGTCCCAAGATCGGCGGAGCATGGCAGGCTACTGAATAAAGACTCGGCTACATGCAGGGTTCAAGCATGCCATCATCTAGAGACTGTTCCCAAATCTTCTCCTTATATATAGGAAGCAGACCATATTCAAAAGGCAGCTACTCGGCTGCTCACAGTAGATTCCACCGTGGAGTTGATTACCAGTCTCATCATGGGGAATGCTACATCCAGCTGCCCAGCCACTCAACCAGGCCCAGCCAAGTTGACACACAAACTTAACTACCACAGGTGTAGTGGTTAAGGCACTTGGCTGTTAAGTAAATGGTTGGTGGTTCAAACCCATTAGCTGCTCTGCAAAAGAAAGGGCATTCTGCTTCCATAAAGATTCACAGCCTTGGAAACTCAGTGTGGGTCACTATGGGTCTGAATCCACTTGATGGCAGTGAATTTGGAGGTTTTTTTTTTTTTTTTGAGCTGCTTCCCTGAGTGGTGCAAATGGTTAATGCACTCGGCTGCTAACTGAAAGGTTGAAGGTTTGAGTTCACTCAGAGGTGCCTTGGAAGAAAGGTGGCAGTTGGCTTTTCAGAACTCAACTGTTGAAAACCATATGGCACACAGTTCTACTCTGACAGACATGAAGGTACCATGAATTAGGTCACCATGAGTTGAGGTTGCTACGAGTTGGGGTTGCCATGAGTCACAATTGACTCAACAGTAACTGGTTTACTGTTGTTAGCTGAGGCAGAAGGAGAGAGATCAAACTCTCTGGGACTGGGGTTTCCATGTATGTGCCATTCCTATTGTGGTCTTTTGCTCCAGTCCTCAATTTGATTAAAGTCCCATCCTAGCTGGGATTTCATTCCTAAATTCATCCCTTAACCTGTGGAATATGACAGTAAAAGTACCTGAAAGTCATACACAACAACTATTCTCACAGTATTTCTTCCCTCCACTCTATTCTACCTGGTCTCTACCCTTAGGAAGTTCACAGACTAGTGGAGAAGACAGAAGCATAAATAGATAATTACAAGGTCATGTGGTAAGTGAATGCAGGGAAGCTGAGGTACCAGCAGAGCCAGATGAAGGCCATTGGCCGAGCCTATGACTTTGGGAGTGGAAGACACAGTAGGGAACACTTCTCACTCCCTGGTGTTTCCTTCCATCAGAAGGGAACTCTACCAACATAAAATTTCTGTTCTTCTTTTGCTACCTCACTTCCCATAGGAAAAGGGATTACTTACGTTTGGAAAAAGAAACTGGGTTTTTGTGGGGCCCAGACACAAACCTCAACTCTTCTTTGAGCCAGCCTACCTGTGGCATAGGAGCTCTGGTAGCATAGTGCCTAAGGCATTTGACTGCTAACCAGAAGGCTGGCGGTTCAAACCTACCAGCCACTCCATGGACGGAAGGTTGGGCAATCTACTTCCATAGTGATACTGCCTTAGAAACCCACGGAAGGGTCGTTATGAGTCGAGTCCAACTCCACAGCACATAACAACAACAACCACACCTGTAGCATGGATCTGTTCTGCCCTGCCTAGCTATAAATATTCCAGGGCCAGGACCCCTTGATGGGGAGGTCTTCCTTGAGACAGCACAGTCTATGACTGAGTGGGGATGCCTATTTAAGCCTAAAGTTAGTATTAGGAAGCTACTTGTTCACAGATATTACAGGCCACATCCTGCAATACCAATTTTGTCAGTAATGAAAGTGCTATTTTTGGTCTCCATCTGCCTAGTTTGTCTTATTTGTCAATTAGTTCACAACTTGGACAGAGAAGAAGGGTACTATTTTTGATGCCTGTGCCCCCAAACTCCAATAGTTACATTTGCAGTTCATCCTCAAACCCTGAAGACTAAAGAAGAATGGATTCATTTGAATTACGGTGTTATATTCAATATTGAATATACCATGTACTGCCAGATCTGTCTTGGAAGAAGTATGGCCAGAATGCTCCTCAGAAGCAAAGCTGGCAAGACTTCATTTCCTGTACTTTGATCATATTATCAGGAGGGACCAGTCCCTAGAGAAGGATATTATGATTGGTAAAGTAGAGGATCAGCAGAAAAGAGGAACACCCTCAACGAGATGGATTGACACAGTGGCTGCAACAAAGGGCTCAAACATAGCAGTGATTGTGAGGATGGCGCAGCGTTTTGTTCTGTTGTACACAGGGTCACTATGAGTTGGAGCTGACTCAACAGCACCTAAGCACAACAACAACAAACCCAGATAATGAAAATAAAAAGGATGTTGGGAATATGCCATATATTCAAAGTGGTGGTCTGTGAAATGTGGGGGATGCACTTTCAGACTCAAAGAACAGAAAACACAGAGGCCTAGAAGTGGAAAAGATCATGAGTATTTAAAAACTGGAAACACTAATGTTACTGCAACATTGTAAGCAAGGAAATAAGGATTGAGAGGAGGCTAGAGAAATAGCCAGGTCCTGCAGGTTTTATGTTGTTATGTGCCTTCGAGTTGGCCCTGACTCATAGCGACCCCTCCTTGAGTTTCCAAGGCAGTTATCACTTTTATAGGCTATGAGAAAGAGTTTGAATTTTGTTCTAAGAGCAATGGAGAGTCACTGATTTTAAGCAGAGGAATGATATGTAAAAATGTAAAAATAATCCTTGAATGGTATAAACATTCAATGCACTCAGCTGCTAACTGAAAGGCTGGAGGTCTGAGTCCATGCATAGGTGCCTCAGACGAGAGGCCTGGTGATGTACTTCTGAAAAATAGCCTTGGAAAACCCTACAGAGCACATCTCTGCTCTGACACACATGAGGTTGCTATGAGCCAGAATGGACTTTTCAGGAAGCTGTTTTTTTCAGTCCTTTAGAGAATGTTCAGGGGTGGGGGCTGTTAGGGTGAGGATTGTTGTTTTTGTTGTGTGCCGTCAAGTAGGACCCAACTCATACCGACCCCTCCTTGGATTTCCGAGGTGATATCACTACGGAAGTAGATTGTCCAACCTTCCTTCCGAGAAGCAGCTGGTGGGTTTGAACTGCCAGCTTTCTGGTTAGCAGTCAAGTGCCTTAGGCACTATGCCACCAGAGCTCCTATAAGGTGCCTGAGAATAGAAGGGAGACCACTAAGGAGGCCTTTGTAGCAGTCCAGGCAAGAGATGACAGTGACGAGACTAAGACAGTAGCCATACTTGTGAAGGGAAATGGTCAGATAGGAGATAAAACGGAATGATGGAATCCCCAGAATTTGTTGATAAATTGGATGTAGGAGTTAAGAGAAAGGGAACATTGGGGATGAATCCCAAGTTATAGCTGGATGGGTAGATGTTGGTGTTATTTACAGAGATAGTGAACATGATTTGGTGCATACGTCATGTGAACCACTGGATATGGGATCTGGTGCTCAGAGGGTCTTGAGGAACCCCAAGATTTAGAGGTGTGTTAAGGAGGACACTCACACGGAGACATGTAAAGAAGTGACTAAATCCAGTGCTGGTCAGTATCATTCTGCCTAGACAGCCATTTGGCTAGAAAACAACGTGAACATCTTTTTTATTATTCAGCAGGGTTTGGGGTTGAATAATACAAACAACTTCCTTTGGAAAATTCTGTATAGAAGCTCTAGCACGATAAAGAATTATTGCGTGATTTTATGTTGGAGACATTTTCTTAACTTTCAGTGTATTTTTCTTTTCTACACAACAACTAGTTGTCAATCATTTTCCTGTTGAGGGCGAAGAATGCAGAAGACTTTTTATTCTTTGCAATTAATATTGTTTAAAAAACGGACCCCTTAATTAATGTTTATGATGGGGTACAGAGCTTTTAAAAGACATAGCTGTGTTTTAGAGCCTGTTGTTCCATCCAGCCAAAGGACCCCATGGGGACCCACTATTCATCCCAACCTCTGCTTCTGCACATATTTCAAAAGGGAACCACTTCCCTGCAATGCTCCTGCCTGCTGAATCCCATTCAGCCCATGAAAGGGGCTGCCGGTACTTAAAGTTCATTTCAGGAAGGTTTCATAATAAGAACTGGGGAAAATAGCATAATCTCATTTTAAAACATTTCCTTCCTCTGTTCTGCTGATAGAATCAAACAATTCCAAGTTCCATCTGCCCTGTCCTAGGTCCAGATTGCATGATGTGGTTTTGAAGTTACTGTTTCCTTTGATTCAGGGCACCTCTGGTGGGATTCCCTCCCCTCCTTGATGTATTCAGACTATGCCATTTGATCTTGGCTTTGCAATTCCAGAAGTCGAATAATGAGCCAGCATTGTAGGAAAATGTCACTCTGCTTCAACCATTGGCTCCTAAGACTGGGGAGAGAAATCAGGTTCCAAAAGGCAGAGTGGATTTTCACTTAAAAGGACATTAAATTAATAGAAAATCATGCAAACACAAAATAAAATAACCAAAATCCCAAGCATGAATCTCAAACATGCTGATGTCCTCCACAGTTACTAGTCTTTTCTCCCTTGGGCCTCTGAACAAAACATGGCGTTTGTATGGTGCTGCATACTGCACAAAGAGGTCACTTCCCTTTCATGATCTCAGGCCTGGATGAAGGTAGGAAGAGATTGCCATCTATAGCTCTCCCTGACTTTTCCTTTTCTGGGTTTCTAAGCATCCACTCCTTCCTTCTAACTTCCAGCTTAGGGGCCAGTCAACTTTTTTGCAAAGGGCCAGATAGCAAATATTTTAGCCTTTGCAGCTCAGAGGTCTCTCCTGCAACTGCTCAAATCTGTCATTGTAGCATGAAAGCAGCCACAGACAATATGTAAATGACGGAGGATGTGATCCAATGAAACTATTTAAGGACATTGAAATGTGAATTTCATATAATTTTCACATGTCATGAAATAGTAATCTTTTGATTTTTCCAACCACTGAAAAATGTAAAAATAATCCTTGAATGGTATAAACTTTCAATGTGCTCAGCTGCTAACTGAAAGGCTGGAGGTTTGAGTCCACCCAGAGGTGCCTCGGAAGAAGGCCTTGGTGATGTACTTCTGAAAAATCAGCCTTGGAAAACCCTAGAGAGCACATCTCTGCTCTGACACACATGAGGTTGCCATGAGTCAGAATGGACTTCATGGGCAGCTGGTGGTAGTAGTGGTGGAAGAAAACATAGAATTCTTAGCCCATGCATCATATAGATCAGGGACTGCAGGTTAGATTCAGCCCTTCAGTTGTAGTTTGCTGAACCACGTTCTTGACAATCTTCCACCTGGCCACTAGGGAGACAAGATCTCTTTGCACCAACAGATTGAAAGGTGAAAGGATCCTTTTTATTTTCATTGTTTTGTTTTCATTTTATGCTGATTTTCTGTCACTGCTCTGTCCTTTGCCCACCTCCTCCCCTAAGTGTTGATTCCCCATGGGAGCATTTTCTTCCCTATTCTTTTCTCCCTTACACGCTCTAACTACTCTTCCAAGATTTTCTAAACAGATTTCACAGTTGAGGCTGCCCCCCGTCTTAGGCCCATGCTTTGGTCTTAGGCTAAATGCAAACCAGACAGGCCTTAACACATTTTTCACAGGTTCCCAGCAAAATGAGAAAAATAGGGACGGTGGATGAAGTTTTTCATAAGGCTAAATTTATTTCATTTAAAGGCTTCTCCTTTATTCTGAGATGATGACCTTTATACCTTTGGGGAGGAGTCACAGTATCTGCTCCTTTGTGCAGTGGTGATGACAATAGATGGTAATATTTAACAAGCAAAAAATTAATCATGCAATCTGCTGTTTTGGGGTGAGAAATTTTACTAAATTTTGAAATCCAAAAGACTGATGACAGTTATCCTGTATGAGTGTGACTCCCAAGTTTATATTTCCAACCCCAACTTCTTTCCTGGGATTTAGATCCATACATCTTAACTACTTGCTGGACATTTTCCCTGGACATTGCTAGATATCCACACCAACTCATACTCATTGCTATTGAGTCAATTCTGACTCATGATGGCCCCCACCGGTTACAGAGTAAAACTACTCCACAGGGTTTTCTTGGCTGTAATCATTACGGAAGCAGACTGCCAGGCCTTTCTTCCATGAAACTGCTAGTTGGGTTTGAACTGCCAGCCTTTAGATTAGTCAAGCATAGACCGTTTGCACCACCCTGGGACCGGTATAAATCTGTTGCTGTGGGATCTACTCTGATTCATCATGACCTATAGGAGCTGCCTCTTAGGGTTTCTAGGGTTGTAATCTTTACAAAAGCAGATTGCCACATCTCTCCCACAGAGCATCTGGGGGGTTTGAACTGCCTTTCAGTTAGTAGTCAATTGCTTAACTACTGCACCACCAAGACTCCTTATTGCTATAACCAAAAACAGAACTCACTGCCATCGAGCCGATTCCAACTCATAGTGACCCCCTTTGGGTTTCCGAGGCTGTGAATCTTTACAGAAGCAGATTGTCTCATCTTTCTTCCATGGAGCAGCTGGTGGGTATGAACTACTAACCTTTTGGTTAGTAGTCAAATGCCTTAACCACTACACCACCAGAACTCCTTCTTTATTGCTATGTTGTTGTTAAGTGCTGTCAAGTCAGCTCTGACTCATAGCAGCCCATGTACAACAGAACAAAACACTGCCCAGCCCTGTGCCAGCCTCACAATCCTTGCCATACCTCAGCCCACTGCTGTAGCCACTGTGTCAATGCATCTTGTTGAGGGTCTTCCCTCTTTTTGCTGACCCTCCACTTTACCAACCATAATATCCTTCTCCAGGGAATTGTCCCTTCTGACAATATGACCAGAGAATGGTCCCTTCTGACAACATGAGCAAAGTAGGTGAGATGAAGTCTGGCTATTCTTGCTACTAAGGAGCATTCTGGCTGCACTTCTTCGAGGACAGATTTCTTAGTTCTTCTGGCAGTCCATGGTACTTTCAATACTCTTCACCAACACCACAGCTTGAAAGCATCAACTTACTGTTATAAACACCTCCAATTCAACATGTCTAATATGAAATTGTTTATCTTCCCTCTTCTTATCCTTCTTTTCTGCCTGTCTTAGTTTTGCTTCCAGAGGAGCAAAACCAATGATATATATATATATATATATATATATATATATATATATGAACATATAGAGAGATTTATTTCAAGGAAATTGCTCATGCAGTTACAGAAGCTGGCAAGTCCCAAATCCATGGGTCAGGCATCAGGCCCAAGGCTTCTGATTCACGTGGTTGCAGGGGCTGATGAACTCAAATTAGCAGGTCAGACAATAGGCTGACAAATCCCAAAATCTGCAGATCAGGTGGCAGACTGCTGGCTCATGTTCCAAGAACTGGAGGTAAGAGGATGACAAATCAGATGAAGGATTAAGAGAGAACAAGCTTTGCCAGAACATCTATATGTATTGGATGCAGGCCACACCCTCAAAGAAACTCACCTTTCAACAGATTGACTGATCACTTCAGATCACAAAATGGAGGATGATTACATAATATCTGCTAAGCCACTAAGAATCATAGCCTAGCCAAATTGACACACAACTATGACACTGCACTTTCTCCTACCTGAAATAAACCCCAGTTTCCCCTCTTCTTCTTATATGCCCTATCATAGTCAAGGGCATCACTCTCTACTTAGTTACTAGGGCTAGAAATTTAGAGTTATATTCAACTCTTTCCCCTTCCTCATTTTCCATCTCTCATATCTAAATTCTATTGATTTGACCTCAGTCTAGTCTCATGAATTTAGTCCATCCTCTGTATTTCCACTGCGTCTTCCCCTGTCCAGTCCTTAATGTTTTTGATACCCTCCCAGTTGCTCTTTGCTCTCTCAGTCTTCTCTCTTGCTGCCATTCCATCCTTTTCCATCAACATCTGTCATCTTCCTAATACAGATCTGATTGTGTCATTCACCTACTCAAAGAAGCCATCAAGTTCTAATTAGCTACAAAATGAAGTCATGGATTCCTGACCCTATGACTCAAGGCTATCTGTGATTTGTCCCCAGCCACCTTGCTAGCCTCATTTTCTATTATTTTTCCTCCTTTACTTTTCCTGTTTGATACTCAAGATGATTGAATCACTGACTACCCTTGATTTCCCACTTTCATTCCTTTGCTAATGGCATTGTTTCATATGGAATGTCCTTTTCTCCTCTCCAGGTTACTAACTTCTACTCAATCTTCAAGACTTACCTCAAATGTCACTTCTTCTATGAAGCTTTCCTTGAATTTACCCCAAGACTGAGCAATCCACTTCCGTAGTGATACTGCCTCAGAAACCCAAGGAGGGGTCACTATGAGTCTTAATCGACTCCATGGCAGTTGAATTTGGTTTTTGATTTGAATGTCTTCCCTAAGGAGTCTGGTGGTGTAGTGCCTAAGGCATTTGAGTGCTAACCAGAAGGTTGGTGGTTCTGCTCAGTGGAAGGAAGATGGGTCAAACTACTTCCATAAAGATTTTGCACCTCGGAAATCCAGTGGGGGTTACTATGAGTCAGAATTGACTTGATGGCAGTGAGTTTGGGTTTTGGTTTTATGTCTTCCCTAGGTGCCTTTAAATGGGTGCACCAGAAGTTAGCACCCAGCAGCTCCACCAAAGAAAATTCTGGCAATATGCTTCAATTAAGATTCCAAAACCAAAACCAAACTCACTGCCATCGAGTTGATTTGACTCATAGCAACTCCTCCCTGGGTTTCTGAGGTGGTATCTCTATGGAAGTAGATTGCCCAATCTTCCTTCTAAGGAGTGTCTGGTGGGTTTGAACCACCAGCCTTCTAGTTAGCAGTCAAATGCCTTAAGATTACAGCCAAGAAAACCCTATGGAACAGTACTATTCTGTAACACAAGGGGTCACTATGAGTCAGAATCAACTCAATAGCAACCGATAATAACAATCTACTCCCCACATAACAAAGCAATCTTTCCCTGGTACTAGTAGAATATCTTTCCCTTTCTTGAAACTCTTCAATGGCTACCCATTGTTCTTAGAATAAAGATCAAAACATTGCATACAAAGCCCCTATATAACTGCTCTGTATCTAACTTTCCAGCCTCATCCCTGACCATCCCTTTCCACTCTTAATGTCCCTCAGCAATTCTGGGCCTTTCAGTTCCTTATAAGCACTAAGCCCCTTCCCTCTGCCTGGGACACTGTATCTCTCCATGTCCTGGCTATAGTCTGCTCTGTCTTCAAGTCTCAGCTAAGTATCATTCCATTAAGAAAGCCTACCCCACTATGTCTCCACCCCCACTACTAGGCCAAGTCCCTCTGAACTTCTCTCCTAACACTGTGATTGTAATTTAAAAATATTTATTTGAAAATTTACTAATTTAATGTCTGTGTTCCTCCTGGACTGTAAGCTTCCTGAGGATAGGGACCATCATTGTCTTGTTCATCAGTGTAGTCCCAACACATAACACAGAGCCATGAAAGGATGAGTGAATGATTGAATGGATACTCTTGCTTGTAGCTGGCATTATACTATAGGTGATTATGCTCTGTGAGAGACAACAAAATTGTTGGAGCAAAGCAGAGAAATAAATAATCCGCCTGCCTTAATCTATGTCAAGAAATGTGAACCCAGGAGAGAAAAGTAGTTTTTTTGCTTCTAGTTAGAAAAATCACTATTTCTCTATCATGGCTATGATAAAATTCAGTCCAATTATGGTGACAAGGTGTTTTCCAGTTTGATAATTTTGCTTGTTGTGGTTTTAAAAGTGTGTTTATAGCTGGATGATAATAAATGACTAAGACTCAGGACAGATGAAATCCAAATTTTTGTTTCTTCACTTTTATCCACCTCCCACTTTCCTTAATGACTTCCATATGGTGATAAACTTGATTTATAACTTTATAATGTGTTTCTAAATCAACATGTATAAAATTGTAGCTGTATGGTAGACCTCATTATTTTCACTTTCCATTGACTTCATATTAAGCCAGCCTGTCCTTGAGCACTGGAGTCTCCCTGAATGTGGGACAAAATGAAGCTGAGCTCACGGAAGCAGAGTTTCGCATGGGTGAGCCACACCATTGCTTTGGAAAGGCCATGAAGTTCCTTTTTTCTGTTTCTTGCCTTCCTTCTTCCTCCCACACACTGACTTTGGCTGATTTCCATAAAAGATTTGAAATGGAATATTTCTTTTATGGTCTTATAGTGTCCTAAGTCCCATTTACAATTCTACAAGGGACACAATATGAAATTGGCTGAAGACAAAGGGTTCTAAGGTAGTACTGAATACTTTGATAATATAGGAGGCCATTTGTTAACATTTGTTAACATTGTTAACAAATGTTTTGAGAGTCTTTTTTGAGTTCTGTGTTGTAGTAGGTATTTGAGTGACCCAAAAGAATAGCATTCTCCATTTGTTCCAGAAATTAATTAATATTTATGGAATACTTTACATATGCAGTGCAGAATATAGTGTTGTAGGTAGATAACCAGATCCACTGAAGTGGGGAGTATCAAGAAGAAAGGAAGGAAGGAAGCCACTGAGTTAACTTGATGTTCTCTGGTGTGACGTACAAAGTGCCCACAATGAGAGATGATAAAGAGCACATGAAAGACTCGCTAGGCTCATTTCTGCCTAGTTCCCTCTGTGTGGCTGCCTGGAATGCTGTTCCTCCAGATAGCTTCATGACCAACTCCCTATCCTCTTTCACATTAGTTTCTTCACATGTCACCTTCTCAATGAGGCCTCCACTGACCACTCTGTGTAAAATTACAACCCCAGCACTGTCCAGCACTGTCAAATCTTAACCTGTAATCTTTCTAACTTTTTCTTCTTTGTCATCTTCTACTATATCAGAGCCCTGCCAGCACAATGGTCAAGCAGTTGGCTGCTAACCGAAAAGTCGGCAGTTCAAAAACACCCAGAGTCTCTGTGGGAGAAATGGTAATTAGCAATCTGCTTCCATAACACTCCAGTCAAGAAAACCCTATGGGGCAGTTCTACTCTGTAACACATGGGGTTGCCATGAGTCAAAATTGACTCAACAGCACATAACAATATACTATATAACATACTTATTTACTTCATGTATTATCCATGTTTGCCCTTCCCCCTACTAGAATAGAAGTTCTATTAAGGCTTGTTTGTTTTATTCATTGATATATCTTAAATGTTTACAATGATGCCTGGCATATAGTAGATGCTCAATAAACATATACTGAACAAATGCATGACATGGTCACATATTTTCAGTAGATTTATTTATTTATTTATAAATTAACTAATTAATTTTTATTTGGGTGAAGATTTACAGAGCAAATTCACTTTCCATACAGTAGTTCACATATACTTTGTCTCATGTCATTGACCACAGTTTACCACAATGCAACAGCTCCCCTCCCACTTCCCCCACATAGTTACCTCTTCCCAGTGACCATCCCTCCATACTCTCCTGCGCCCTGAGCTGTCTCCCTGTGCATAAACAGCCTTTCCTTCTCCCATGATTGTTCTCTCTAGGGCGTGTGTCTACTTGAGGTAAATGTTTAACTCACATGCCTGTACATTGTTTGGCTGGCAACCACAGGTGTGGGTTCAATTCCAGACCTGAAGGGCAGCTAGGGGCCATAGTCTCAGTGGTTCCACCAGGCTATATTGGACCAGCAAACCTGGTCCTCACCTTCTCCTTTTTTTTTTTTCCCCTCCAAATGATTTTGAATTTTGTTCCACATTGTTCTCCCTCTCTATCCAGGATCTCCTACACCCCTTCCAAGTGGATGACAGTGGTAGCCGGGCACCATCTAGTTCTTCTGGTCTCATAGTTGTATAGGTTGCAGATCAGATGGTGTACCAGTCACTAGGACTGATTGTTTCCATTAATTTTGGTTTTCTTCTTTCTTCTTTGCTCTTGACGAGGAGAGACCCATCGTTGCAAGTAGATTTATTTTTGTGTACCTTTAGAGGCATCATCACATTGAAATTGATAAATAATTAATCTGTCAACATCTATTAGTTGGTACTAGTTCTTTTTTTCCCTAGTTTTTAAATAGCTGAGAGACAATCACTGGTATTGTGTGTGTGTTTTGTTTTCCTTTTATTTCTTTCCTTTTTTTTTTTGCTAATGGAGACACTAAATTTGCATCCAGTTAGCAGGTATCTACCCTGCCTGTAATTGTAAATTTAACTTAGAACACTAGAGGGGAGACTTAAGATGCTAACAACAGAGAATAAATGAAGAAAACAAGATTTAGGATGGGACATGAATAGATGAAATTTAGATAAATGAATGCCACAGAGAAGAATATTCTAGGTAGGATGCCACAAAGGCAAAGGTGCAGAGAAGATAACAAAGTAGTGAGAATATCTGCTTATGGATCATGGGAAACTAAGGTGAAGCAGTGTATATGTGTGTGTGTGTGTGTGTGTGTGTGTGTGTGTGTTGGATTCCGAGAATCATGAAAGCTAGCCACAGGAGTTTTGACTTTTTGTGTTGTGCTATGAGGAGACATGGCTGGGAAATGACACAAGGAAGGCTTTGTTTTAGAAGAATAATGTGGCTGCTATATGTAGACTAGGAGCTCTGGTGGCATAGTGCCTAAGGCATTTGACTGTTAACTAGAAGGCTGGTGGTTCAAACCCACCATCCACTCCTTGGAAGGAAGGCTGGGCAATCTACTTCTGTAGTGATACTGTCTCGGAAACCCAAGGAGGGGTTACTATGAGTCGGGTCCAACTTGACGGCAGTGAGTATATGTAGACTGGACTCCAGAAAGTTAGAGGAATCTGCTAGGAAATTTATACCCACAACCAAGTGAATGTCTGAACAAGGTCATAGTAAAGGATAATCAAAAAGAGATTTTGAAAGAAACAACAGATTTTTTTTTCAACTTATTATGAAAATTTTCAAACATACAGAAATATGTAAAGAATATATGTATTTATTAGTTACATATTCTGTATGTTTGAAATATATATATTGTTGTTGTTAGTTGAGTTGATTCAGACTCAATTCAGACCTTACATATGCAGAGTAGAACTGCTCCGTAGGATTGTCAAGGCTGTGACCTTTCAGAAGTAGATTGCCAGGCCTGTCTTCCAGCGCACTTGTAGGTGGGTGTAGTAGTTAAGTTGTGTGTCAACTTGGCTGGACAATGTTTTGAATGACTGGGCAGCTGAATGTAGTTATTCTCCATGATGAGATTGGTAATCAACTCCATGTTGGATTCTACTGGAGCAGCTGAGTAGCTGCCTTGGGAATGTGGTTTGCTTCCAGTATATAAGAAGCAGCTTTGGGTACAGTTTCTAGCTTTTTGGCATGCTTGGACCCTGCATACAGTCAAGTCTTCATCTGGTAGCCTGCTGTGTTTCCTGCCAATCTTGGGACTATCTCTGGAGTTAAACTGATGGCCTGCTGTGTTGTTTGTTTTGGTAATGTTGAGACTGTACTGTTTTATTTGTCAACCTTGTGTTTGTCAGCCTCGGCAGCCAGCAGCTACCTGAGTGAAGAGATAACTGCAGCTCCAGTGGGCCGGGAGCAAGAGGCAGAGCTGAAACCCAAGGTCGAGGGGCCTTCACCTAACCCCTAGAGCCTGGCACTTTGAACTTGAACTTCTAGCCTCCTAAACTGTAAGAGAAAAAATCCCTGTTTGTTAAAGCCACCCATTTGTGATATCTTCTGTTAGAGCAGCTGAGGTAACCAAAAGAGTAGGTTCAAATCATCAAATTTTTCATTAGTAGTTGAGTGCTTACCCGTTTGCATCACATATACCTATGCCTAAATACACACACACACACACACACACACATATATACATACATACATACAGGCATACCTTGGAGATATTGCCAGTTTGATTCCAGATTACCACAATAAAATAAATATTGCAATTAAGTGAGTCCCACGAAGTTTTTGGTTTATTTATGCATATAAAAGTTATATTTACACCATTCTGTAGTCTATTAAGTGTGCAATAACATAAGAAAAAGTTTGAAATATTGTGAGAATTACCAAAATGTGATACAGAGACACAAAGTGAGCCCATGCTGTTGGAAAAATGCTTGAAGCAGGATTGCCATAAACCTTCAATTAGTGAAAAAATGCAATATCTGCAAAGTGCAATGAAAGGAAGTGTGTCTATAGACAGTTTGAGACCACCTTGGAAAAAAGGCCTGGAATGATCACAGCTGTTAAAAACTCTGTATAGCATAATCTACTCTGATACACATGGGACACCATGACAGAATTGATGGCAACTGGTTTCACATACACACATACTGCTTAGAGTCAACAACTGACAGAATTTTTATTGAGTTTTGTTTCCTTTTGTTCATTTAACCCACCTATAGATTGTGGATTGCAGTAGATACATATATGGAAAAATATTTTCCTAATCATTACAATAAGACCTCAGATTCAACATGTAATCATATTTTCTCATTATAATTTGGATCAAGTCAAGACTAAAAATACCATTTTTAGTATACCTAATCTTTGAATATAAATCCCTATGTGAAATCACAACTCATTACATTAATGAGGAAGAGAACATGATGCTGTTTGGCTCAGTGCATCTGTGATTATAATCTTTGCCAGGAAAATATTTTTTAAATGTTCATATTAGCTGGATTGAGATGAAAAATATTGTTTTGTTCCTTTTTAAAGAAAATAAAAGCTTATGTGGTTAATGTTTTATGCCAAGCATTCTCTGAGGATGAAGGGCTTATAGATGTTTTGCCATTTTAACCTCTTATCTGGGACGTGTGTGGGGGAGAGGTAAAAAGATGAAATGAAGGTGAAATACTGAGAAAAATGATACTTATTAGCCTGGTGTGTAGGTATTATTTATTTATTTTTTTATTTCCAGTTTTCTTTGTTTCCCCCTTTCCCTCATTTTTTAATGTTTTTTGTTTCTTTTCTCTATCTGACCCACTGTTACTTTTTTACGTCCATCATTTCTAGGCCCAGGAGACCTTCATTTAGTTCTTGTCAGTCACAAAAATTCTCTCGTGGGTGACTTGTTAAAATGCCAATTCAGTAAATCCAAACTAGGCAGCGTCTCTGTTTTAAAACCATGGAGATCATAGACTCACTTAGATTGAAGAATGAGGTCCTTTGTATTTTTTTCCTAATGAAACTCCCTTGGAGGGGGCCAAGATAAATGATCTAACATAGAGGTTTTGAACTATAGATTATCAGGTTACAGAGAGGTTCCTGGTTATTTAGTTCCCAGAATCATTCTTCCTTAACATTAATGTTGAGGCTTGTGAATTCTGCATTCTGAGGAGACAGGGATAATGGTAGCAGGATACCACATTATTTCAGAATAGATTGCTGGAACACCCCGCCTAATAAAAGAGATGCCTGGGATCCATGTGTCATATGTTTAGTCAACTCTGGAAGTACAGGGTGTGAGGGAGAGGGTAGGGGATAGTATCATTCCTAGTTCCCTTCCCAACACACAGTTCCTCAGCCTGCTGTACATGTTTATTTTTTTCCCTGGATCATGAAGACAGATGCTTGTTCCTTTTCTCTATTCTTTTAAATTTCATTTTTCATTGCACCAGTAACACATGAATACCTCCTCATTGTGAAAAAGAATTCTATACAGAAAAAGAAAAATATCAGTGGCTGAGGCATAGATTGCCACTCATGGCAACCACGATAGAGTTACACTCCATAGGGATTTCAATGGCTGATTTTTTTAGAAAGAGAATGCCAGACCTGTCTTCTGAGGTGCCTTTGAGTGGACTCAAACCACCAACCTTTCAGTTAGCAGCCAAGTGAATTAACTGTTTGCACCACCCAAGACTATAAAGAAAAATCTTCTCTTTAATTACCCCAACGACCTTCCTTCCCTAGAGATAATTGCTATTACCATTCAGTATAAACATGTTTAGATTTTTTGTATGCACATGCATGACATATTTACATAGAAAAATGTAAGTTTTGAATATGTGTTTACATAAATAGCATTATGTATTTTGTATTGCTTTGAAATGTGCACGTTTCAATTAACAATATATCTTTGAGATCTGCCCGTAAGACCATTTATATGCTATAAATAAAAGATATATATATACTTTTTCCCCCACATAAATCTACTTCATTCTTTTTTTTTTTTTTTTTTTACTGCTACATTGTATTCCATGGATGTGACATAATTTAACCAGTCTCCCTATCGATGGCTATTTAAATTTTCCTTTTTTTTCGGTTTTGAACATTGTTGAAATAAACATTCTTTGCTTCATTGGCACACACTTGAGAAAGATAGAAGAAGCCAGAACAGACACCTTGAAGTGTATTGCTGGCTAAAAAATATGGACATTTTAAAAAATAAATAAATATTGCAAAACTGCCATCTGAAAAAGTAACATCGATGTAGCACCAATGTATTGGAGAGAAGTTACTTTTCCCTCCTGGATATGGGCATTGTTGAATTTTTACCACTCTATTTGCCAAACCATACTATGTCACTGTCTATTATAATCTGTGTGCCTGTGAGAATTAGTGAGGTTGAGCAATTTTATTAGCTGTTTGTATTTCCTCTTCTGTGAATTGCCCGATGATATTTTTATCCATGCTGATTTTGAAAAACATTTTTAAAAAACCTCTGTCTTTTCTTTCCTCCCCACTAAGTTTGGCTTAGATGTTTATTTTAACAAATATGTGCATGCATGATTACAGAAATATGTGTGTTATTTGAGGAGGTTGAAACAGAAATGCTTAAATCTAGGACTTGGCTCTTTCTCAGTAGGTCTAGTCCCTGTGCTAAAGGGCACATCTCCCTTGGGGTGTTGTCTTACTAAGTGTAGAATTCAGTGAGGCCAAGGATTTCTTACCCCATGACCCTTCCTATGCGTGGGTATACGAAGGTTTAGATCGGATCTCGATTGTTTGGGTTCTATACTGCGGTGGGACTAGGGGTCCTGTTGATCTAAAATGGTTTGGAAATCTTAGTAACCAGTAACTGTGATGTTTTTGATGACAGAATTCTCTTTTACCTTTTACCTTTGTTGCTTTGTGATACTGAATCCAATTTTACTACTTGCCCAAATCCCTTTAACAAGATGGGGCAATCTACTTCTGTAGTGATACTGCCTCAGAAACCCTAGGAGGGGTCACTATGAGTCAGGTCCAACTTGACGGCACATCACAACAACAACAGCAGTTCTAAACTAGTCTGTTAGTCAACAACAACTGTGTTGCCCCTACTGGGTGGTTTTCATGAGTATACCAATATAGATCCCTGGGTGGTACAATCAGTTGAGCACATGACTACTCATTGAAAGGTTGATGGTGCAAACCTACTCAGAAGCACCTTGGTGAACAGGCCTGGCAATCTGCTTCTGAAAGGTCACAGCTTTGAAAACCCTGGAGTTCTATTCTGCACACACAGAGTCACCATGAGTTGGAATCAACTCCATGGCAACTGTTTTTTTGCTTTGTTTTATTTTGCTGAAGTCTTCATGTCATCACTGATAACAGATGTAAGGATTTCATTCTCCTGTGTACCTTTGATCCTGCTGCTTATCAGCACTTCCTCTGATCAGGACACTTGTTTTTCTGCCCTTCACCATTTGCCTTCCAATCTGTATGTTTTAACCCTTACCTAGTCTCACCTCAGGAGCTCTGGTAGCATAGTGGCTACGGCACTTGACTGCTAACCAGAAGGCTGGCGGTTCAAATCCACCAGCCACTCCTCGGAAGGAAGATAGGGTAATCTACTTCTGTAGTGATACTGCCTCAGAAACCCAAGGAGGGGTCTCTATGAGTTGGGTCCGACTCGACGGCAAAACAACAACAAAAACAAAGTCTCACCTCTGCCCCACTCCCACCACAAGCATTCTAGAATCCACATTCTAGAATCTCTGAGCATAGCCGAATACTTGAGAAACCCCTTGGGTCTGAAGGCATGGGTGGCTGCCAGCAACAGCTGGTCTATGTTTTGTTCCCCTTGCTCTATTTCTGCCTCACTGGTCTCTGCTGGCCACACCCTTGCTGCTTGCCCTCTGCCTCCTTCCTACTCCAGCCCAAGTGTTTATTCCTGAACCTCCTCCAATCTGCCTGCAACCTGATTCTCTGGCAGGCTTCTTTGCCCACCAGGATATTGGCATGGTGTCTATTAAGAGGTGGTGGTGGGGGAATATCTGCAATTGAAACCCAATAGTTATTCACCCCAGCTATGTTCTTTCCCAGCTCCCATCTCTAAAATGAACTGACATTGACCAGATGAATGCTTCACTGTCTAGTCACTGGGATGTCTTAAAGTTTCCATCTCCTGTCATTGTGTCCTGAACCTGTTTGTCCAGATGAGTGTTGTCAACCATACATGGTAAGGTCTTGAAAACTAGAGAGAGACCAGTTCTCTGCAATTCTCTTTATACAGTGCCTTAGCCCAGAACTGTAAGCACTTAGGTATTTAATAAATGCTTCCTTGTGACATAATACTACAGGAAATTGTTTCTTTAATTATGCATATTTTAAATTGATCTCTTGGACTTGGTAGAAGGTGGGTTGAGTAGGGATGGGATGGTGGTGATTATTTTTCAAAACTTTTTTCTTGGAGTATAATTTCTAATTTTCATATGTGTGATTCTTTGGAGAAATCTAAGTTGATGTATAGTTTTATGGTTCTTGAAATGTAAATCATGTTTACAAAGCCATGTCACTTTAAGTCTTGATATGAGTTACCTTGCACATATCTGAGCAGACGTGAGTGAAGTCATCCCATTGTTGGCATCAAGTAATTGTAGTTCTGCCTTGGAGATTTGTCATCTCAAGCCAAATAAAACATTAAGAGTGAAGTCTTTCCCCATCCCTGTGCCCTCCCGGACTCTTCCAAGTCTGTACATAGCCAAGGCACCTTTGCTTTGTATCAGATTTTTATTTTTAAACAATTGGTATTGTTAAGTGTTTTCATGGATTGAATTGTGTCCAAAAAAAAATGTGTCCACTTGATTGGGCCATGATTCTCTGTGGTTTGGAAGTTATGTGATGATATAATCATTCCTCATGATATGATTGGCCAATTATAAGGGGTTAGGATGGGATGCAACACCCTTACTCAGGTCATAACCCTGATGTGACATAAAGGGAGTTTACTTGGGGTGTGATCTGTGTCACCTTTTATTTTATAAGAGATAAAAAGAGAGAGAAACGAGCAAAGAGGGACCTGACTGCCACCAAGAAAGAACTGGGAGTGGAATGTGTGCTTTAAAACCAGGATCCCTGCACTAAGAACCTCCTAGACCAGGAGAAAATCGATCCCAACACACATGTAGATCTCCAAGGACAATTGGGCCCCCAGATGTTGAAAGGAGATAAAGGCTTTCCTCCAGAGCTGATAGAGACTGAAAGCCTTCCGTTAGAGCTGGTGCTCTGAATTTGACCATCTAGACTCCTAAACTGTGTGAGAATAAATTTCTGTTTATTAAAGCCATCCATTTGTGGTATTTCCATTATAGTAGCACTAGATAATTAAGAAAGATTTTGTCCAGTGATTTTCAACTCATCGTGACCCCATGTGACAGAGTATAACTGCGCCATAGTGTTTTCTAGGCTGTAAACTTTGTGGGAGCAGACCTACAGGTCTTTCTCCCATGGAGTGTTGGGTGGGTTCAGAATGCCAACATTTTGATTAGCTACCAAGCACTTAACCATTGGGTAATTAGGGCTCCTATTTAAATGATACATTTCTACAGTTTAAAATAGCTTTAAGAAAATGTAAGTTAATGGGTTACCTCTTGTAACTTTATGTTCTTTCTCAAAGTCCTTTATAAGTCACTATTAGAAGTTCACCCTGATAATATCCTTGGTCTGTTTGATGAGACCCATGTTGGAGGACTGAGTTGTAGGGTTTGATTCTGGTTTGACCCCTTCATTCACTTTGTGACTTTGAACCCACTGGTTTTCTTGAGTAAACTTCAGGGTTGTAAGTTGGGAATCATTACACCAGCAAACATAATGGCTGCCACTTTGAGCAACCCAGAAGAAAAAAGTTGTTGCATTCATGCCGAAGAGAAAATGGACCCCATGTTTAAAAGGGTTTGTTCCAGACCATGCATCATAGCTAAAAAAAGGAACTCAAGACTTCCTGCCTCACAGTTTAGTGCCCTGGCCAGATGTGGGGCAAGGGAGGAAGTAGGAGGAGCTAGCTCCATGAAACTCTCTGCCCTTAAAAACAGAGTGGCCAGTCATCAAGGGATTTTAACTAGCTACCTTGTGAGAATGGTTTCTTCCTGACTACATCCATGAATAACCTCACCTTTGGGTTTACTGGCATTGTGGCATGAACCAGAGACACAGCCACTGTTCAGGAGTTGGAATTTGGTGGAAGCTAACACTCAACCCCTGTGCCACTGCTGACCACCTTGTAAGTTCCTGAGGCCTGCAACTTCTTAGGTTTGTTAGTCAAAGCCACCCAGGCAGGCTCTCCAGGAAGAACACCTGTAATGGGCAGGGAGTGGTCAGGGCCCAGCTCCAAGCCTGTTGTAAGCAGAGCTAGAAAAAGGGCTCTTAATTGGGAGAGAGAGGGAATGAGGGAAGTGGAGAGAAAGAGAGTTAGAGTTGTGTGTTGAGGGGGAGAAAAAAGAGGTCAGGAGAGGAAAAAAAAGCAGGTACACTTGTCCCATTAAATTTTTGTTCAAAATTATTTTCCTGTCGCTTTGTTCCTGGCTCTTCTTCCTCTCTGTTTCCTGGTGTTCTGACTGTTCACTTTGGTGTGTTTGACTCTGTTGTTAGCTTTGCCCTTTGTCTGTTTTCCACTTAGACAGCATGAATCCAGGCGTTTTTTGGCCCTCCTGCTGGTTCCTGCAGTTTCCAGAACACATACTTTAGAGATAGCACTTTTCTCAGGATTGGGGTGAAAGGTCCTAGGTTTACCAGAACACATTTTTCTTTTCTTATAAGAAAAAAAAAGAAACCTCTGTTTACTTTTCTCTGATTTCTCTGTCTCATTGTTCATCTCCTCATATGCCCTGATTTGTTCCCTTCTGCCCTTAGTCTTTTCCTAGAGATTTTTTTAAAAACAGCATTATTGAGATAGAATTCACATTCTATAAAATTTATTTATTTACAGTGTACAATTCAGTGGTTTGGGGTATGTTCACAAAATTGTGCAATCATCACCACAGTCAATTTCAGAGTATTTTCATAATCCCAAAAAGATACCCCCAACCCTGGACTCATTAAGCAGTCACTCCTATTTCCCCCAACCCCCAACCCCTGGAAACCACTTATCTGCTTCTGTCTCTATGGATTTGTTTGTTCTGAACATTTCATATAAACAGAATAATACAAATATCTGGTCTTTTGTTACTGGCTTCTTTCACTTAGCATGTTGTCAGGGTTGTCTTAGGCTGGGTTTTCTAGAGAAGCAAAACCAGTGAAGCTTTATATATGTATATGTATATGTATATGTATATGTATAT
>NW_006921615.1:9003309-9019041 GCF_000298275.1 Orycteropus afer afer
CTTTAGACACTATGCTACCAGAGCTCCTGTATGTATATATATATACAGAGAGAGAGAGATTTGTCTCAGGGAGATGGCTCACACAATTGTAGAGGCTGACAACTCCTAAGTTTGTGGGTCATATGTCAAGCTGGAGGCTTCTCCTAACTCATGCAACTGCAGGACCTGACAAACCCAAGACTGGCAGGCAGTATAAGTTGGCTGTTGGCTCAGAGGATGATGAATCCAAGATTGGCAGATAAAATGGCAGATTGTCGGCTTACAGGCTCTGAAGGCAACAATCCTAAGATGAGCAGGCAATGCGGCAGGCCACTGGTTCAACTCTAGGAATCGGTGATAATGAGCTAGATGCAGGATCCAGATCCAGCAGAAAACCAGAGAATTTTCCCAAGATGACTATATATATATTCCTTAGGCTACACCCCTGAGGAAACTCCCTTTCAACTGATTAGTTGCTCATAGAATATCTTATCATGGAGGTGATTGCATCAGATTTCATCATGCAGATGATGACATCACAACTGCTTAAACCACTTAGAAACATGGTCCAGCCAAGTTGACACACAACCTTACCTATCATCCATGTTTTAGAATGTATCACTACTTTATTTATTTATTTTTATTGCCAGTACCCAGAGTTCTTGTGTGTTCATGTGGCACAGACAAGGATAGGGGTAAGAGTCAAATGTAATTAACAGGAACACATGTCACATGAAAAAGAATGCAAAATGATTGATTACTGAAATGCAATGTGGAGTGTTTGTCAAAAAATAGTGTTGAACAATGGAGTACTATGCAACACTAAAGAATAATGTAGAATCTGCAAAACACCACATAGAATGGATGAACGTGGAGGACATTATGCTGAGTGAAATAAGTCAGTCACAGAAGAACAAATATTGTATTAGTTCATTATTGTAAAAAGTTAAGGAAATGTTTACATATGGAAGGAAACTTTCTTTATTGGCTACCAGGGGTGGGAGGGGAGGGGAAGGGAGGAAACACTGCAAAAATTAAAAATAAAATAAATAGTGTTGAAATCATATTGGAGAGTATTAGATGTGCTCTGGTAATAGGAATATGTAATAGGTATAACAAAATTTCCAAAATTTAGAGAAATCCAGTTCATAAAACTCTGTGCAAATCACAATGCATCTAAATGCCCTCCTTTTGTCCCATTCTCTTTTCTTCTCTCTAGTTCCTTTCTGCATTCTTCCCTTTAGTCTTTCTGTGGAAAGAACTAGTATCTCTATGCTTGTACACCATGTTCTTTAGGTTGTACTCATCCGCAGAAATGGCATGGAGGTAGTGTCATCTGACCTGCTCTAACATTACGTGGGGGAGAGAGAAACTCCATAAACATCAGTAGCCCAAAGCTAATTTCCATGAAGTGGAGATCAGAAATGCTGCCAATTCTGAACTCAATTGTCCCTCCCATGGCACTCTCTAGTTCTTTGCTGGGTTCGAGAATTGGTTCCAGTGGTCTCACAGAACTCACAGACAATGCTCATTATTGTGGAGTTTATTAGGGAAGTAACAGGTTACAATTCAGGATCAGAAATGACTCAGGATACAGTTCTTCAATCAGGATAGCCTCCCCTCAGTCATGCCTACAGGCATTCTTTGACCCTTGGCCTCTTGGCCTGGCCACAGCCCTACTTGGGCAAGAGTTACAAAACTCTTCTAGCTTTGCCAATGGGGCCCAGGGAGGCATCCCACTCTGCCAGCAAGACTGCTGCCCATAGGCACTCAGCTTTCTTACTCTGTGGGCCAGGAAGCCCACTGTTCTGTCTCATGTCAGTCTCGTGGTTCTGCTGCCTTTGCTGTTGCAGTCTCTCTGCCACCATCTCTCCCTGTCTCAGCAAAGTGTTACAGCTCTCTCACTATCTCCTGGGTCAAGGAGATTCAGCACAGGAATATGAGGTCCAAAGGACATGCTCCACTCCTGGCTCTTCTTTCTCGATGGTGGTGAGATCCTTATTTCTGCCTCTGAGATGGCTTATCTTAACCTAGTGGGATGGCAAAACTGACCAATACCCATGCTAGTGTTCTGTACGTCTTATTTGCACAGTCTCATCCCCTCAAGAGTGCCATGTACCTTATTTACATTATTAGCAAGCTAACCAATCCCCTTGGGTGGGCCACACAAGCACCTCACATTTGCATAGTCCCACCCAGTCATCTGGTGGGAGTCACAAAGACCATGGCTGGAAGAGCCATATAAAGTAATTCACTGCACCACGCCATTATCAAGTATTATATTTTCAGTCTTCCTCAAGAAGAAGGGAAATGATACATTTCATTACTGGGAGTTTGAAAGCACCAAAATAAGAAAGTAAGAGGTGAGAACTACATTCATTTCACATTTTAAAATCAAAAAGATGTTATCAAGTCAGTAGGAGATGAAAAGAGGCACTTAGATAGGAGATAACTTCAAGATTAATTGACATTGATGCGTGATGCCATACCAAGATTAAAGGAGAATCAGTATGCACAGTAGCTGTAAGTACATTTTGGTATGGTATGTGTGGTCAAGGAATCAAGGAAATGATCTCTTGGATTTCCTTCTTTATCATGACAGAGGTCAAAAACATTCCTGTGAGCCTACAGCATTACACTCATTTTATAAACCAGATCATGTTATTATAACAAAGACCTGTCTTAAGTCCAGAACTATAAGCCATTGGTATTAATACGAACCATAGGCTAAGAAAGGAATATATGAGCAGAATGAGTTAGAATCTTGCAAAAAAAACAAAAAAAAAACTCAAAAATTATATTAATTAAATCCAGTAAAAATCAAATATAATTTTATTGACGTGGCTGTAAGACATTAAATAGAAAAAGAGGGAAAGTCCATTCAAAGCTCTGGGATGGCTAACATTATTTTGTTGTAGATTGGAAAGACAGAAAAATGGTCAGGGTGTTGTTTACCATGCTCCACTGCCAGTTGACATGCTGCTGTGAATTCTGAAATTCTAACACTCAAATGCTCATCCTAAATAGCTCTAACCTCTCTTTTCTTTCTCCAAGGGTCCTAAAATGGTACTGCTTATGCCCCTGGAGTTTTACAGAGTTCGCAGCAACAGTTATGCCGTTTACGATTTCTGTCACCCTAGGACTCAGACATGCATCCACGGAGCTGAACAGGGACAAATTATGCTAACAATGACCATGCTGTATTCAGAATTCATTCATTTATTCAAATATTTATCAAATAGTTATTCCTGCCAGTGTGCTGGGGAGAAAATGGTGCATAAAATAGGTAGAGTCCCTACATGTGGAGCTTTCAATCTAATGGGGGAAATAAGAACTAAACATGTATTTAGTTGAAAACGCACAGGTGTGATGAGGACTTGCAAGATGCTTTGAGAGTTTGCTCAGGTATATGTCCTTTCTGAATCAGAAAATTGCTCTTACTCACTGATAACCAACATTTTGTTTCTGGGTCAGGCTCATGGTTCCTGGATCTATTTTCCTTTAAAATGAATTCTTAGCCCCCTTCTGCATAAAATTCTACCAGACCATTCCACTGTTTGTCCAGACCTGCCTAGATATGTCCAATCACAAGATATGGTCACAGTCTGAACTCAGTCTCACATCCTGTGATGCAATTAATTATTTAGTATGGCTTTTCTAGCCATAGTCTACGTAACTCCCACTGGATTACTGGGTGGGACCATGCAAATAAACTGTGTAGAACTCTGATGTTGGGATTGGTTAATTTTGTCACTCTGTCAGGCTTAAAATAAGCCTTCCTAGAGTCAGAAGAGAGAGAAGAGTAGCTATAGCTAGTTCCTCCACAAAGGAGTTTTTGGGAGAGGCAGTAGCCACTGCCAACTCATGACTCAGAAGGAGCAGGGAGTATAGATACTGTACCTTCCTCTTCTTCAGCCCTGCAGTCTTCTGCTAGTGCTTTACATTACCCAACACAACTGGGAGCCAAAGGACAAGAGTTGGCCTTCCCAGGCACAGAGCAAAGTGGGAAAGGATGAAGAGTGGATCTGGAGGAGCAAACAGTGTATCCAGCATACTCACCTTCTACAAAGAGTGAAGTGTGGTGTAAATAGGGATGCAAAATGAGGAAGCTGAGAACAGAGATGGGATAAACCACTGCTGTCTAATCATTTCAACTGATAGCGACTCTGTAGGACAGAGCAGAACTGTCCCATAGGGTTTCCAAAACTGTTATCTTTGCAGAAGTAGACTGACACATCTTTCTCTTGAAGAGTGACTGGTAGGTTTGAATTGCAGACCTTGTATTTAGAAGCTGAGTGTTTAACTGTTGCACCACCAAGGCTCTTAGGAATTGCCAGCCTTCTGGTTAGGGATGTTGTTGTTGTTATGTGCCATTGAGTCAGACCCGACTCATAGCGACCCCTCCTTGAGTTTCCGAGGCAGTATCACTAAGGAAATAGATTGCCCAACCTTCCTTCTGAGGAGTGATTGGTGGGTTTGAACCATCAGAGCTCCTTAAATTAGGAACAAGAAAGTCCAATATTACTTGGTGAGTACACAGAATAATAGACCCCCAAAGATTTCCACATCCTAATCCCCAGAACCTGTGAATAGGTCATGTTGTATGGTAAGGGGAAATTAAGTTTGTAGATGGAATTTTGGTTGCTAATCATGTGATCTTAAAATAAAATTATTCTAGGTTGTCTGAGTGGGCCCATTATAATCACAAGAGTACTTATAGAGGGAAGCGGGAGATAGAAGAGTAAGAATTAGAGAGATGCCAGCATAAGACAGATTCTATTGGTCACTGATGACTTTGAAGATGAAAAAGGACTCTAAGCCTAGGAATATGGTCAGCATTTAGTAGCTGGAAAATTATTTCTGCCCTCGAGCCTCTACAAAAAAAAAAAAAAAATGCAACTCTGACAATACCTTATTTTAGCCTTATGAGACTATTTCAGATTTTTAACTTTCAGAACTATAAGATAATAAATTTGTGTTTTTGAACCCACTAAGTATGTGGTAAGGAGCTCTGGTGGTATAGTGGTTAAGGCATTTAGCTGCTAACCAAAAAGGTTGATGGTTTGAACCCACCAGGGGCTACACGGAAGAAAGATAAGACAGTTTATTTCCATTAAGATTTACAGCTTTGGAAATCTAACAGGGGTGGCTATGAGTTGGAATTGACTCAAGGACAGTGAGTTTGTTTGTTTGTTTGTTTTTAAGTTATGTGGTAATTTGTTATAGCAGCCATAGAAAACTAAAACATTCCCCCCCCCATGAGTTGTGGGCAAAGTTAGTTAAACTTTGGATGAAAAACATGTAGCTGTTTATAATTACCTTAAATACTGTATTACATTTAAACCTATAAACTTTATGATGAGAGCTCTGATTAAAGTACTCAACTATCACACTAGCTAAAAAGCACATCAACTAAATTATTAAGCTAGGGGCAATCTATTTCTGTAGTGATACCGCCTCAGAAATCCCAGGAGGAGTCGCTATGAGTGGGATCCAGCTCGAGGACAGTGAGTTTGGTTTTTTTGGTTTAGGGCTTTATACTTGCTTTTAGTGCAGTAGTAGTTGTTGTCTTTTTATGTTATCTTGGTTCTCAGTTAGTTGTACTAATCCTGATTCTCTGTTCAATGGATTGTCTGTGATTTTAGTTTTGTATAGCGTTCTTACTTGTCTCTTTTGAGAGATCAGTGCTGGCAGTCCACTTCTGAGCATTCATGACCTTTTTTTTTAAAAAAAAAAAAAACCTTTTTATTGTGATTTGGGTGAAAGTTTACAGAGCAAATTAGTTTTCCATTCAATGATTCATACAGATCTGTTTTGTGACGTTGATTGCAATCCCCACAATGTAACAGCATGCTCCCCCTTCCTCCCTGTGTTTACCATTTCCCTTCATCCATCTTTCCTATCCCTTCCTGCCTTTTGAGTTTTATCCCTGGGCAAATGCTGCCCTTTGATCTCATATGGTTGGTTATTCTAGGGAGTGTGTGCCTCCCTGGTGTTATTGTTCACTTTATAGGCCTATCGTTCAGTTGAAAGTTGAGCCACAGGGGTAACTTAAAGGGTTAAAGGGTGACCAAGGGCCATAGAGTCCAGGGGGTTTTCATAATCTGTTTTTAGGGCCTTCTCTACAGGTAGTTTTTTGCCCATCATCCAATGTTTTTACTGGCATTTATGATCTCTTTTTTTGTCTACGTGGATTCCCCACAGTCTTGTTTGTAGATGCATGGTGAGAAGGGTTAAAAGATTGACTGGCTTTCTGGCAATAGACAATGCCCACAGGAAGTGAATCTTTCATTCTAGGGTACTTGCAACAGGTAGGCTTCTCCACCTCAGAGTTTCCACAGCTGAAACAGGCACTACCCTGCATTACTAGCAAGAGTGCAAAATGGTATGACCCATATGGACGATAATTTGGCAACATTTAATAAAATAACAGAATAATATACCCTATTTCTAAGAATTTATCCTGAAGAAACACTTCCAAAAATGCAAAATATGTACACAAATTTATTAATTGTGGCATTCCTTGTAATAGCAGAATATTGGAAATACAACCAAAACTGTCATCCATAAGAGACTGGTTGAATCAATTATGGAACAGTGAACCGCTGGAGTCATAAAAAATGAGAGAAATCTCTACGAACAGGTATGGAAAGATTTCCAGGCTGCTAACCAGAAGGCTGGCAGTTCAAACCCACCAGCCACTCCTCGGAAGGAAGGTTGGGCAATCTACTTCTGTAGTAATACTGCCTCAGAAACCCAAGGAGGGGTCGCTATGAGTCGGGTCTGACTTGACGACAAATAACAACAACAATTGTTAAAAAGAAAGGTGGGAAAAATATATAAAATATGCAACCAATTGTGTAATTTTGAAAAAGGATTTTTTTTTTTTTTTTTTACAAAAGTCTCAGGAAGAATAAGCCAGACACAAATCAAATAATTACCTAATTACCCATAAGAGTAGGTGTGAAAAGAATGGAAGAAGCAGGGATGAATGTGATAGTGACACTTCTCTGAGTACATCTTTTCATGCAGTGTTGACTTTTGAACTATGTAAATGTTTCACATATTCAAAAACCTAAATTAGATCATTGATGATTTAAAAAAACAAACCTTAATGTTGAATCCAGACAGAAACAAATTAATCCAACTGATTAGCAATTGACAACATAATACAGACAAAAAAGTTATATTGGGTAACTTTTGAACATTTATTGTTGTTGCTAGGTGTCATCAGGTTGGTTCCGACTTAAAACCACTTTGTGCACATCAGAACGAAACGCTGCCCTGTCCTGCACCATCCTCACAATCGTTGCTATGCTTGAGCCCATTGCTGCAGATCTAGGGGCTGGATGAAAGCCCCTTGACCTTGGACTTCAGCTCTGCCTCTGGCTTCTGGCCCACTGAAGCTGTAGGCTTTCTTCACTCAGGCAGCTGCTGGCTGCTGAGGCTGACAAACCCAAGGTCAACAAATAAAGTGGCACAGTCTCAATGTTACCAAACCACAAAGCAGGCCATTAAGTCCATTGAAAGATCAGCAGAGCATTGCAGGCTACTGAACCTTGCTACGTGCAAGGTTCAAGTGTGCCAAAAAGCAGAGACCTTCTTCAAAGCTGCTGCTTGTATACTGGAAGCAACTCACATCCCTAAAGCAGCTACACAGCTGCTCTAGTAGATTCCACCATGGAAATGATTTACCAATCTCACCATGGGGAATAACTACATCCAGCTGCCCAGCCACTCAACAAGGCCCAGCCAAGTTGACAACAATCTTAACTATCATACCAAACATGATGTCCTTCTCTGGACTGATCCCTCCTGACAACATGACCAAAGTATGAGAGGCAAATTCTGGCCATCCTTCTTTCTAAAGAGCATTCTGGCTGCACTTCACCCAAGACAGATTTGTTTATTCTTCTGGCAATCCATGGTATATTCAGTATTCTTCACCAACACCATAATTCAAATACATCAATCCTTTGCTCTCCCTTATTCATTGTCTAGTTTTCATATGCACATGAGGTGTTAAAAACACAGTCTTGTGCCAGGCGATCCTTAATCTTCAAAGTGACGTCTTTGCTCTTTAACATTTTTAAAGAAGTCTTTTGCAGGAGATTTATCCAATGCAATACTGTGTTTGATTTCTTGATTGCTGTTTCCATGGGCATTGATTTTGGATCTGAGTAAAATGAAATAATTGACAACTTCAATCTTTTCTCCATTTATTGTAATGTTGCTTATTGATCCATTTGTGAGGAATTTTTGTTTTATTTATATTGAAGGGTAATCCAGACTGAAGACTTTAGTCTTTGATCTTCATCAGTAAGTGCTTCAGGTCCTCTTCACTTTAAGCAAGCAAGGTTGTGGCATCTGCATATCTCAGGTTGTCAATGATTCTTCCTCTAGTATGGGTGCCACATACTTCTTCATATAGTCCAGCTTCTCAGATTATTTGCTTAGAAAACAGATTGAATAAGTGTGGTGAAAGGAACTCTGACAAATACCTTTCCTGATTACAAATCATGCAGTATCCCTGGGAGCTCTGGTGGCATAGTGCCTAAGGCATTTGACTGCTAACCAGAAGGCTGGCAGTTCAAACCCACCAACCACTCCTCAGAAGGAAAGTTGGGCAATCTACTTCCTTAGTGATACCACCTCGGAAACCCAAGGAGGGGTTGCTACGAGTCAGATCTGACTCGATGGCAGTGAGTTTGCTTTTTTTTACTTTTTTGGTTTGCAGTATCCCCTTGTTCTGTTTGAAGGAGTGGCTTTTGATCTATGTCCAGGTTCGTCATGAGCACAATTAAGTATTCTCGAATTCTCATTCTTCACAATGTTATCCATAATTTGTTTTGATTCACGCAGCTAAATGCCTTTGCATAGTCAATAAAGCACAGGTAAACAACTTTCCTGTATTCTCTGCTTTCAGCCAACATCCATCTGACATCAGCAGTAATATATTTTATACATATACCCACCTGAATCCAGCTTGATATTCTGGCAGTTTCCTGCCTACTACCATTTTTTAAATTATTTTCAGCAAAATTTTACTTGCATGTGATATCAATGATAATGTTTGATAATTTCTGCAGTAGTTGATAAAACTCATCAATTTCTTCATCTTTGGCTTTCATGGTTGGTGAATAAATTTGAATGATAGTAGTATTAACTGGTCTTCCTTGTTTGTGTATGGATAATATCCTATCACTGACAGCATTATACTTCAGGATAGATCATAAAATGTTTTTTACTATGCATACAATACCATTTCTCTTCAATCTATTGTTCCCAGTATAGTAGACCATATGATTGTGTGATTCAAAGTAACCAATACCAGTCCATTTTGCCTCACTAACGATTAAGATATTGATTGTTATGGCTTCCATTTCATTTTTCACACTTTCTAGTTTCTCTAGATTCATACTTCATACATGCCATGTTCTGCTTATTAATGGATGTTTACAGCTGTTTCTTCTCATTTTGAGTCATGCCACATCAGCAAATGAAGGCCCTGAAAGCTTTACTCGTATCATTACAGTTAACTCTACTTTGAGGTAGCAGGTCTTCCCCAATTGTATTTTGAGATCCTTTTACCCTGAGGGGCTTACCTTCCTGCACTGTATCAGGCAACGTTCCACTGCTATTCATACAGTTTTCAGTGGCCAATTTTTTAAGAAGTAGACTACCACAGCCTTTTTCCTAGTCTCCCTTAGTCTGAAAGTTCTACCGAAGCTTGTCCACCATGAATGACCCTGCTTGTTTGTATTTGATATTCCAGTAGCATAACTTCCAGCATCACAGCAACATGCAAGCCACTATATAAGACAAACTGACAGACATAGTACTCTGATTAATGAGATATATCCTAAGGGAAAAAAGAACTTCAAAGAGAGCCTATGAACTAGGTTTATAATTTAGTAATAGTATTGGTGGCATAATGTTAAAACTAGAATCACTGGTTAGTGCAAAAAAGTTAACACCCTCAGCTGCTAACCAAAAGGTTGGACATCAGAAGCCACCCATAGATGCCTGGGAGAAAGGCCTAGCAATCTAATTTCCAAAAATCAGCCATTGGAAACCCTGTGGAGTACAGTTCTACTCTTAATGCACATGGGCCACCATGTGTAGTGGTGTAATTCATCATGTGTAGTTTACCAGAGCTAGAACTGACTCAACAACAAGTTTAATACTAAAATTATGTTGTATGTATTGTAGGACATAGGAAATAAGTAAATATATTGATTTTGTCAGGAAGCTAGGGTTCTCACTGCAAGGAGGGAGATAATACAACATGGAGAAATGCTACATTCTTGGATTCACCAAAAACAAAAGAATTCTTGGATTAGAATTGGAGAAATTAATTCTAATCATCAGTATACATTTTGGAGTCCCTGAGTGGCACAAACTATTAAGTGTTCAACTACTAGCTGAAGGGTTGGTGATTCAAACCCACCCAGAGAGCCTTGGAAGACAGGCCTAGTAATTTGCTTCCAAAAGTTCAGAGCCTTGAAAACCCTATAAAGCAGTTCTACTTTGCATATATGGGATCTCTATGAGTCAGAACTGACTGGACAGGAACTCATAGTGAACCCTTCTTGGGTTTCTGAGGCAGTATCTCTACAGAAATAGATTGCCCAGTCTTCCTTCTGAGGAGTGGCTGGTAGGTTTGAACTGCCAGCCTTCTGGTTAGCAGTCAAATGCCTTAGGCACTATACCACCAGGCCTCCTAATAACAACAATAGGAATTCATTATTTTCTAGTTCTAGAAAGTGCTAGTGCTAGAAACAATGTTATCCAAGGAGCTATGAATACTTCTCATATTTAAATCTTGATTTATAAATACCATTTCATTCTAAAAGGAACCAGAGTCCTTAGATAAATTAGCTGATTCCAGATCAGGGACAGGGAAAGTATGATGTGTTTGGAACATCTTATTGTGCCTTTCCAAGAAAGTACTCAAAGACCAATGGGAAGGTTCAGCTATATTATTTGCAGGGCCCAGTGCAAGATGAGGATACAGGGCCCTGAGTGCCAAGACAGCAACAGCAGAACATTAAAGCAAGCATGAGGCTTTTCTTAGCAAGAGTCCTTTGCAATTTCACTGGTCACATGCCAATGGACTAGCCCTGCTAGTGGAAGACATGCAAAAACTTCAGGGAAGCCAGCTTGAAGGGACTCATGCTGGTTAAATTTGGGACAATTTGAGCACTAAAAAGAAAATAACAATAATGAATCATGATATATTGGATTTAAAAAATCTCTAAATTTAGAGTGAACTAGACAGGCATGTATATCATTGTTGTGTGCCATTAAGTTGATTCCAACTCATAGCAACTCTATAAGAGAGTAGAACTGCTGCATGGGGTTTCCTAGGGTATAATCTTTACAGGAGAAGACAGGTCTTTTCTCTTGTGGAGCTGCTGGTAGGTTTCATTTAGGGTTAGTGCTTAACCATTTTGCCACCAGGCCTGCTTAGGTGTGTACGAGGGGAGGGAAAACATCTTTGTAAAGAATGTTAACTAAAAGTGTGGACAGAATGATGGAACTGGAAAACCACCATTTTCCAACTATCTATGTATTAACGGGGAGCTCTGGTAGCATAGTGCCTAAGGCACTTGACTGCTAACCAGAAAGCTGGCGGTTCAAACCCACCAGCCACTCCTCGGAAGGAAGATAGGGCAATCTACTTCTGTAGTGATACTGCCTCAGAAACCCAAGGAGGGGTAGCTATGAGTCGGGTCTGACTCAACAGCACATTACAACAACAACATGTAATAATGATACTAAAACCACTGGGTTAAAGATTCTGGGGTGCAAGGTATCTATAGAATTTATGAAGGCTCATTTTATCACTCCATATATTAATTATTGATAACAAATGGGAAAAGGCACCTTTATAATAGAGAGATCTAGCAGAGACCATCTTAATCAAGTGATCAAACTTATCAACTCCAAAACAGGACAGTCTGTTATCCTGGGTCTCTTGATGTGATGCTATGGAAAGTACACAATATCACTGTATAGTATTTTGCCCAAAATCTAATCAAACAAATCTAGATTGTGGGATATTCTACAAACTGACTGGCCTAAGCTCTTAAAAAATGTCATGAAAGAAAAAAAAAAAAAGACAGGGGACCTGTTCTAGATTAAAGAGACATGAGAACCAAATGCAATGAGTGATCCTTAATTGGTCCTAGATTGGAAAAGAACTATGGAAGACATTTAAGGGACAACTAGAGAAACTGGGATTTGGACTATATATTAAATAATATGGTATCAGTGTTAAATTTCCCGAGTGTGATGATGGTATTGGTTGGATAAGAGAAAGGTTTTTGTTCTTACAAGATACATGAAGAAATTTTTAGGGTGAAATGTCCTGATGTCTGCAACATCACTTTGAATAAGACAAAGAGAGCGTACTCCAGTGAGTGTTTGAGCCAGAGAGAGAAAATACAGCAAAATGTTGAATCTGGATAAAAGATACACAGCTGTTCTTATATTATTCTTTCACATTTTCTGTAGGAGAGATATTTTTAAAAAGTTGAAGATTAAAAAGTTTTCCAAGGTAAAGTCACATGTCATGGAGGAACCCAGAAGCCTATTAAACTCAGGCAGCCACTCAGGCTGATTGGCAGTATCCTGGAAGCAACAGCAGTGCCACCTGGCACTTCAACCTCGTTAGCCATGTCTCCCAGTCTGTGCACACAGAACAATCACTCATGAGCAGAAAAGATCACACAGCAGACCATGCTGTGTAAGATTGGCATCTGTCCTGAGTGTGGCCTAACAAGAAGAGCTCTAGATCAACAGTCATGGACCAGCTATGCAGGGGCTGAGGTTTCTTCTGTGCCATGAAAAAGCAGGGAATTTGGGGTCAGTTCAGGCTTAGACAACTTCTGGTCTTTTCCTTATTTGAAAAAGGGGGAAAATATATCAATGATGTTATGCTAGAGGTTAAATAAGGTAATATATGAGACAATGCATTCTTTTAAAAGAAAATTATTGTGATTTGGATGAAAGCTTACAGAGCAAGTTGGTTTTCCATTCAACAATTCATACAATTTGGTTTTGTGACATTGATTGCAATCCTCACAACGTGGCAACACTCTTCCTGCTTCCTCCTTGTCTTTGTTTCCATTCATCCTTCTTTCCTATCCTTTCCTACCTTCTGAGCTGTATTTCTGGGCAGATCCTATCCTTTTGATTTCATATGATTGATTGTTCCAAGGAGGGCATCCTCCCTGGTGTTATTGTTCACCTTACAGGTCTGTCTATCGTTTGGCTGAAAGTTGAGCCATGGGGGTGAGATACATTCTTATTTTGAAAATTTATCTTATTATCTTATTTTATAGATTATCTCATTATCCCAGTTTATTATTTAGATCTTTATTTTGAAAATATAGATATCTTTTTGCACAGATGAGGTGTTACAGAGGTACTTGCTGTTTGTAGTACTACTTGATTGGTATCCTATAAACACAGGGTTTATGGTCATTCTATTTCACACAAGGAGCCCTGCTGACACAACAATTAAGTGCTCAGTTGCTAACCAAAATGTTTGTGGTTAGAACCCACCTAGTGGCTTCATGGCAGAAAGACCTAGCAATCTGCTCCTGTAAACTTCACAGCCTAGAAAACCCTATGGGGTGATTCTACACTGTCACGAAGGGTCGCTATGATTGAACAACTACACCTACTTCTCACTTATAAACTCTCTCATTATCCAACATTTTGCATTTCTGACAGTAGTAAAATCTCTTGACTGACTGTTTTGCACATTGTTAACAACGTACATCTGGCAGTGACAAATATTGAGGTGTGAGACGAGAGTAACAAGTTATGTGTCCACTTGATTGGAGCACAATGATGTAAATCGGTAGTTATGTAATGATGCAGTCATTCTCCATTTTGTGATCTGATGTGGTCATCCTCCATTTTTGCATAATGCCAATTTTTGCATAACAACCTGGTCTTTGGAACCTAACCATGTCAGTATGAGGAGTGGGTGTATTTCACATGATTCTCATCAAAAAAGAAAATAAAAATGTGTATTGCATCCAAAATGTTCTCTGGTCCATTATTGAGTACTGCTGACAAGAGATGACTTCTTTCCTAACTGAGTTTTAGTCAGAACTAATTGTTTATTTCAAACTTGTTTTTCTTCCACTACCCGTATTCTTTTAGTGCTGAGTGCAGTGGACATGTTCATGGCCTGCCTTCTGGCCCGGCACCTTCCTGTCACAAAAGCAGGATAAATCAGTGTAATGGACAATAGGAGTGTATTCCTGGGAGTCAGTCCTATGACAAGATGGCCATATTCCTGTGGCAATAACCATACACAGAAATGATTGTGAAACATGTTACTCAGTAATGTGTATCTCTAACTCAATTTTCTAACTGAGGCCCAAATTGCTGTAGCTGTTTCAATGGTACCCTGCACAAGGAGAAAAAGTATGATGGAGAGAAAGATCTGAGAGGAAGGAGACAGCAGTCTTAACTCATTGTAGTTAAAATATCTTATTTTTCTAAAAAGAAAAAGGAAGAGAGAGAGAGAGAGGGAGGGAAGACAGAAAGACTGAAGGAAGGGAGGGAGAAAGAAGAGAAGGGAGGGTAGGAACACCTTGCTAGGGCTCCTCCCAGCATTTTGGAAGAAACAGGTACAAAGGGGCCCTGAAACTTGAGTTCCATTAGCATCATGGGAAATCTGCCTCTGGGTGCCTCTATCATGTTTGATGTGTTCATGGGAGGTAGAGATGTCATCAGGCAGTCAGAAATGTGGGATTAAAGAGATTGTGGATGGTGATGTTGAGATGAGAGGGTAATTGCATGGTAATTATAGCTGTGTGAGTGGATGAGTTCACCTGAATTAAAATGCATAGAGGAAGAAGAAAAGAGGCCTGAAGAGAGACTCTTGGAGAGAATACCTGTATTTAATTGTGAGGTATAGTGAAGAGATGGCTACAAAGTTTTGAGTCAGGGAACCTGTCAGAGCCAGGATAGGAGGGAGAACACACCTAGGTTGAGTATGGTTTTTGTCACTGAAACTGAAAACTGAAAGGTTTCTGATAATATATGTATTTACATATTTAAAACCAGATGTAGGCTTCTTATGTTTATAGCTCTTTTACACTTATAAAATTAAAACATTACTAGTAAAACTATAAAACTACCTGTATAAAATTAATATTAATTAAGTATGACAGATGATATTGATTTGCTGGAAAAAAAAATCACTGGTACTGCTGTATTTATGTATTTCAGATTTTACTTGTTGGTTTGTATTTTTTAATTTTGAGCATAACATCCATCATTTGAGTAATTGTCATTATTTCCATTGATATTTTTTCCTTTTTAATGAAATCATTTATTTTATATCACCTGTTATTTAGAAGGATGTCTGGTCACACAGTGCTGAAAGCATTTGACTGCTAACCAAAATGCAGTTTGAACCCACCAGCCATGCCAGGGGAGAAAGATGAGGCAGTCTACTTCTGTAAAGATTTACAGCCTTGTAAACTCTATGGGGAAGTTCTACTCTGTCCTAAAGTGTTACTATGGGTCAGAATCAACTCAATGGCAAAAGGTTGGGTTTTTTTTTTTTTTTTTTTTTTTTGGTTATTTAGAAGAAGCATCCCAGTATAAAGTAGAGTTAATCAAAGAGGTCACATATACATAATTACATCCCAAATAGCAAAATTTTAAAAAATATATCCTTTAACAAAGTATACTCATTGATTGATTACCACATCCATTAAT
>NW_006921615.1:9027676-9032386 GCF_000298275.1 Orycteropus afer afer
TTCCTTCCGAGGAGTGGCTGGTGGGTTTGAACCACCAGCCTTCTGGTTAGCAGTCAAGTGCTTTAGCCACTATGCTACCAGAGCTCCTGAAACAAAGTATATCAAACCTAAATCAGAAAAGTAGAAACAAAGTATATCAAACCTAAATCAGAAAAGTAGAAAGTGAAGATGTTGAACAGTCAATTAAATACATCGTTCCTAGAATCAAGTTAGAGGTCTGAGCTTGAGTGAAGAGATTTAGGTAGATGAAGAGGTCTCAGGTGACACAAGCTGTTTGTGCTCAACTACTAACCTAAAGAGGAGCTCTGGTAGCATAGTGCCTAAGGCATTTGACTGCTAACCAGAAGGCTGGGAGTTCAAACCCACCAACCACTCCTCAGAAGGAAAGTTGGGCAATCTACTTCCCTAGTGATACCGCCTCTGAAACCCAAGGAGGGGTCGCTATGAGCAGGGTCCAACTCGATGGCACATAACAACAACAACACTAACCTAAAGATTGACAGTTTGAAGCCACTCAGCAGCTCTGCAGAAGAAAGGCCTGACAGTCTGCTTCTGTAAATATTACAAGGAAGCTGTGGAGCAATTCTATTCTAACCCACAGACTCTTCTTGAGTTAGAATCATCTGCATGGCAAGGAGTTTGGTTTGGTTTATGGCAGTTGGGAGTGAACTTGGGAGTTATTTATGGTAGTTGAGGCCAACACTGTGGACTTAGGTCACATAAGGAGAATGTGTAGAACTAGAGTAGGTGAAGAAGATGACCTGGTGTAAACCCAAAGTAATGATGGCTATTTAAGGCAAAGGTTTTTAAACTCAGATGAGTGGTAGAATTTTCATTGTGTATGTAGAAGACCAGGAGCTCTGGTAGCGTAGTGCCTAAGGCACTTGACTGCTAACTAGAAGGCTGGTGGTTCAAACCTACCAGCCACTCCTCAGAAGGAAGATGGGGCAATCTACTTCTGTAGTAATACTGCCTTGGAAACCCAAGGAGAGGTCGCTATGAGTTGGGGCCCACTCGACGGCACTTAACAACAACAATAGGGGTGTGTGAAGACTTTCCAAATGGTATGTGAGATTGGATGTTTTAAGATAATCCATTTCTAGATCTTCAGCTTGCATTTGTAAACTCTCCTTCTTGCAATTGCTCTGCCTGAGAATGTGCCTGTCAGGAAGCGTGGGGTGGGGACAACTGGTCTCCTTTCAATCATTTCACAATTGCCTTTCTCCCAAAGAAAGTCTTACATTCATAAAACCATGTTGCATTATCCTGGAGGTTGAAAAATCTCTGGGACTTCAAACAAATGAGCAGTGAGAAATATTGGTATTGACTCTGAGAAAGTGAATGACTCTACTGACAATGTAACAAAACCCTTTGCCATGTAGGTGGGTTTCCAATTCTTTGTTTATTGAGTTGTCAGCAGTCAAATCATTGAAAACAGTTTGTGACTATCGATCACTGTGTGAATTTTGGCATAACTCATAGAGATATCAAAGAGTTGAGACATTGCTAGAAAAAAAATTTCTCCCTTTCTTACCCAGTTCTTTAAGTGAATATGTTTTCTCAGAGCTTACACACATGAAAATAAAATATAGGAATACAATTGATGCCAAACCTTATCTCATTCAAACAACAAGAAATATTTCCCAGCAGATGCCTAAATTAAGGGGAAAAATACTCCCAGCCCCATCAGTTAAAGATGTATTTCCAATAAAAATTTATTTTTTAAAGCAAAACTATAATGACAAAAAATGGATCAGTTGTTGCCTAAGGCTAGGAGCTAAAGTAGGGGGTTGCTGCAAAAAAGCAGGGGGAAATTTTGGGACTGAGGAAATGTTTTATATCTTGTAGTGTTGGTTTGCTGAACAAATTGCCCAAACTCATCAAACTGTACACTTAAAATGGGTGAATTTTTCTGTGTGTAAGTTATACCTCAGGGAAGCTGAGGTGAGAGTTCATTTTTATGTTTAATAATTTTTTTATCACATTTATAATATTTATATGTTTTGATCAATTGTATACCAATAACTATTGAAATGATAACTCAATCCAGAGGAAATCTTCACTCTGGATACCTATGGCCACAGGAAACACAGCCATAAATTTTAATTTATACTTTTTTATTCTATCTTTTTTGCTGAGAGGTAAGATATTGATCAATAAAAAGAGTCTAAAGTATAAAATATATTGCATTTGGATTAAATTCTGTGAGAAATGAAATATGATATCAGAGAAAAATAAACCACATAAAATTCAAAAAAAGGCCTTGGTCAGGTATTTTTAGATATGAATGAGAGTGATTTATAGGAATTCACATGTTTTTTAGGTTCCATTAAAATCAAACCCACTGCCATCAAGTATATTCCAACTCACAGCGACCCCCACTGGGTTTCCGAGGCGGTAAATCTTTACCGTAGTGGATTGCCCCATCTTTCTTCAGAGGAATAGCTGGTAGGTTTGAACCAACCTCTGGTTAGCAGTGAAATGCCTTAGGCACTGTCCATATAGCAGTTTTCTTTTAAAATGTCAATATTTACAATAAGCTTAAAAATTCATTTTTTGCACCTATTTAGGCTTAGGAGCTCTGGTGGTGTGCCTAGGGCATTTGACTGCTAACCAGAAAGCTGGCGGTTCAAATCCCCCAGCCACTCCTTCGAAGGAAGGTTGGGCAATCTGCTTCTGTAGTGATACTGCTTCGGAAACCCAAAGAGGGCTCGCTATGAGTTGGTTCCCACTCAACGGCAGTGAGTTTGGTTTTGGTTTATTTAGGCTTAGGATGAATATTTTAAAATGTCAATTTGAAAATATACAAGGAGAGTACATAATTTCTCAAAAATAGTTTCAGGAATAATAAAGCAAAAATGAAAATAGAGAAAGCAATAACAACAAATGAACAGTAAACACTATATATTTAGAGATTGGCAGAGCAAAGATGATCGAAGAAACAATAACCAGAGCGAAAGAAGGAAAACCTGAATTCAAAGGAGGAGAGGCTTCCAAGGAAGGGACGTTGTTAGAAGCCTCAGAGATACCAAGCAAGAAAAGTGCTGCAAGATAATTTATTGAGACATTAATTTGAGTATGTGTGTTGAGAGATTTTCACCTTTCCCCTGCCCTTGCAACGATTTTGAGTTTGGAGATTAGGAATTTCCCTTCGCCTGCATGCATTCAAAAAGAGGAAACTGGAGTATAAGAATTAGAAGAGAGTGACCTAAAGGATAGGGGAGGGAGTTGAGGCCTGTTGGATTCTCAAACAAGTGAGGGCCCAAGGCAGTGTCCCTTACAACCCCCTGGGGAGGTGGCAGGGACAGAATCTGTCTTAGGAAACATCCAGTCTTTTTGTCAAGGCAGAGACTTCTGTGCCTGAACTGCAACAGAAGGAGGGAAGCCACCCACCCTTAAAGGAAGCTGATGGCCTGGACAAAGAGCATGTCACTTTGGACATTTATAGAGCAAAGACCCTCCCCAACATGTACTGTGATATGTAAAACCTTCTTGAATCTTGCATGACCGAGGGTCTGGGAAGGGAGCCCCAAACATATTAGTTGAAATTGAATTTCCTACCTCTCCAGTGGGGAAGAGAGCTCAAAAAGAGATTATTATTATTATTTTAAAAAGTAGTATTTCTTAAAGTGTGCATGTTGCTGCACATTAAAGCCCACTCCGTAAGGGCTGAAAAATGTTAGATGGATTTGAACAGCTAGGATGTCAGTATGGTTTCAGTAAAGTGTGGGACAAGATCTAGATTTTATGGAATGAGGAATGAGTGGGAGATGAGGAAGTAGACAAAACACATGGAGCCTGCTATTTCAAGAAACTTAGCTATTAAGGGAAGATGAAATGAAGGGTGGGAGCTCAAGGAATATACAGGGTGGGGGGTCTCGGCTGGGGGGCTATTGATAGCTGCTCTCTGGTTCAACTTCTTTGAACATCTTTTTTTTCTTTATTTGTAAAGGTAGTTGTAAAGCAATGCAAACTGCCGTGACAGAGAAACTTCCAAACCTCACCGGCTTAACACAATAAAGGTTTATTTTTTATGAAGGTAAAATCCAAACAAATAAACTCCAAACAGGTACATTCCTGGTTGTCCTACCCTGGTGACTTGCATATTGCTCTCATGCTGCAGGCTATGTCACTGGTATTTCAGATACCACCCAGGTCACCCATGGTGGACAGGTTTCAGTGGAGCTTCCAGCCAAAGACAGACTAGGCCTGCTGATCTACTTCTGAATTACCCAGTGAAAACATTTTGAATCACAACAGAACACTGTCTGACTCTCTTACCTTGGACTTTATCAGGAGGGATCAATTGTTGGAGGAGGTGTCATGTTTGGTGAAGTGGAGGACTGGTGAGGATAAGGGAGACCCTCAGTGAGATGGACTGGCCCAGAGGCCACAGCAATGGACTCTGTTATAATTGAATTGCACCCTCTCCAAATAGAAATCTTTTTTTTTTGGTAGGGGTAGTAAATGCTAACCTCTACACCTGGGGTTAGCATTTGTAGAGGTTAGCATTTACTACCCTTACCAAAAAAAACATAGTGCCTAAGGCACTTGACTGCTAATCAGAAGGCTGGCGGTTCAAACCCACCAGCCACTCCTGGGAAGAAAGATGGGGCAATCTACTTCTGTAGTGATATTGCCTCAGAAACCCAAGGAGGGGTCGCTATGAGTCGGGTCCAACTCGATGGCACAACAACAATAACCAAAAAA
>NW_006921615.1:9032486-9038702 GCF_000298275.1 Orycteropus afer afer
TTTTTTTTTTTTTTTTTTTGGTTATTTAGAAGAAACAACCCATTATATAGAAGAGATAATCTAATAGCTCACATATACATAATTACATCCCAAATAGCAAAATTTTAAAAAATATATCCTTTAACAAAGTATACTCATTGATTGATTACCACATCCATTAATCATCTGTTGTAAGCTGCTGTGTTTTCCCTTCATGAGTTCTTACACTACATCCATGCACAGTGTGAATATGAAACTGAATGCTGGGACATAGGTTCCTTTGAAGTTTGAATGCTTATATCACCACCTGCCTTTGATGACTCAATTACTCCACCATTTTTATCTAATCAGATGGGGTGGTAGTGGAAATATGTGTTGGATATTTTTGCTGTCACATGATTATAGATGTATGGTAGTCAGCTTCCAATATGGCTCCCAGTGATCTCTGCCTCCTGGAATTCACACCCTGATATAGTCCCTTCCCATATTTTACCAGAGTTGGTTTCTGTGACCAAAAGCATACATCAGAAGCCAAAATATCTTTAATAAGATTTATAAAAGACACTATAGCTTCCATCTTGAACTCTTTGCTTCTCTTTCTCTGATCATTTGCTCTGGGGGAAGTCTTGTTGTGAATCACCCTCTGGAGAGGCTAGTGTGGTAAGCAATTGAAGACTCATGCAAACTGGCCATGTGTGTGAGCCTGGAAGCAGATCCTCTAGTCTTAGTCAAGTCTCAGATGACTGCAGCCTCAGCAGACACCTTGAGTGAAAGCTTGAGAGAGTCCCTGAGCCTGAGCTATTCAACCAAGTTGCTCCCAGATTCCTGACCCATGGAAACTGTGAGATATAAATGTTTACTGTTTTAAGATGCTAAATTTGGGATAATTTGTTATGTAGCAGTAGATAACTAATACTGGATGCTACTGGCTTTTAATAAGCAAAAGTTAAGTTACTAAAAGCCCTGCAGTGTGAGGAACTATCCTGCACAACAAAGACTCGTCCTGCCCTAAGTGTTAAAAGCCCCTTCCAAAGCTGACATGATCTCTTCCAGCTTGAAATGTTTGTGATTGTATTTTGTGGGTTAAAAGCAAAAGACTGGAAATAAAAGATTATCATAAATGACTGTGTGATTCTAATCAAATTTAAATGCACATATTCAATGACCCAATGATTCTTCTTTGAATCTATCCTGCAGAAATTCTGGCAGATGTGCATAAAATTACATACAAGGATGTCCCTTCTCCTTTGTTTGCAATATCAGTATCCTGCGAGTACCCTAAATGGCTACCAATAGAAAAAAAGCCAAATAAATTATGGTACATTTGTAATATTATGCCAAAAAAAAAAAAACCTAAGTTTTGCTGTCAAGTCAATTGCAAGTCATAGTGACCCTTTAAGACAGATTAGAACTGCTTCATAGGGTTTCCAAGGCTCTAAATCTTTATGGAAGCAGACTGTCATATCTTTCTCTTGCAGTGCAGCTGGAAGATTTGAACTGCCAACATTTGGGTTAATAGTTGAGTGGTTAATGACTGTGCCACCAGGAAATATTATGCAGCTTCTACAGAAGATGAAGTTGAGTTATAAATAATGACATAAAATGACTTCTATAGAATATTGTTAAATGAAAATATAAGTCACAGAACAGTATCAATGATAAATCATTTACTGGTTGCCATCAAGTCGATTCATGACCTCAAAAGATGAAGCAGAACTGCTCTACAGGATTTCCAAGGCTGTAATCTTTACAGAAGGAGATTGTCATATCTTTCTCCTATAGAGCAACTTGTAGGTTCGAATCACTGACCTTTCAAATCTCTGACCTTCCCATTAGTAGCCGAGCACTACACCACAAGGGCTCTGGTATACTGTTTAGGTTTTTTAAAAACAATATAATGTATCTAAGGAGCTCTGGTAGCACAGTGACTAAGGCATCTGACTGTTAACCAGAAGGTTGGTGGTTCAAACCCACCAGCTACTCCGCAGAAGCAAGACTCAGCAATCTACTTCTGTAAAGATTTACTTCCTTGGAAACCCAATGGGGGCCGCTGTGAGTCGGAATCAATTTGATGGCAGCGGGTTTGGCTTTTTTTTCAGGATACTGTATATATGTAAATTCATAGAAATAGGTATGGAATGATTCACTTCAAACTGTTAATAGTGGATTCCTAAGGGAGAGGGAGGAGCTGTGTAAAGTAGAACTTTAGCTTTGCATTTTCTGCACTGTTGTACTGAGTTGTTTTTTTTTTACAATAAGTATTGCTTTTGTCATTTCAGAATGTTCTAGATGATTATATTCATTGCTTTGGTAATGCCCCATGTCCTTTCAGTGGTACTGAGATTGCTACAATCTTATTTAACATTAAAAGATGGGAATAAATGGCACATAGCTTGTGTTTCTAGTTTAAGAGAAATTAAGTTAGAAAGTTAAGCCAGGAAACAGTGGTACCAGAGAAAATTGTAGCAGAAATGGAGAAATTCATGTGGAACATATTTTATGCCTGGGCCTCAACATACTCAGCCATGTGACTCTACCGCTAGCTGATCTGGGGACTTTAGAAGCAGCTCTCATACCAAAGATGAATTGAGGGGACTAGAGATTAGAGGAGGAGCTCTGGTAGAGCAGTAGTTATCACATTTAACGCTAACCAGAAGGTCAGCAGGTTGAACCAACTGCTCTGTGGGAGAAAAATGAGACAGTCTGCTTCTGCAAAGATTGGCAGTCTTGGAAACCCTATGGAGCAGTTCTACTCTGTCCTATAGGGTCGCTATTGAGTCGGAATCGACTTAATGGCAGTGGGTTTTTTTTTTTTTTTTTTTGCACTTTGGGGTCCTGGAGGAGCTCTGGTGGGGTACTTGTTAAGGCATTTGACTGCTAGCCAATAGGTCAGTGGTTTGAGCGTACCAGCCCCTCCACAGATCTGCTTCTGTAAAGATTTACAGCCTTAGAAACTCAGAGGGGGTTGTAATGAGTCAGAGTCGACTCAGTGGCAGTGTTTGGTCAGTTTGGAGGGATACTGGAGACCCTTAGTATCCTTTAAATTGAAGCTGTGTTTCTACACCCTGTCAGCCACCATTTTCCAGTTTAAAAGTGGAGTCAAGTATGGAGTGCGGCTTTAAATTATTTGACTGGAATGCATTCATTCTTGTTCATTGACTGGCTGCATTTTTTACCTTAAAAGGTCTTTGCCAGATAAAACACAAGGTAATAAAGTAAACTCCATTCCTTAGCAATCAACAAAAGCTTGGAGTTCTAAATCCAAAGTGCAAAATGATACAAAAAATGGAGATGAAAATGAGAGTAATAAATACGACTAAAGAAACAAAAGGTTTTGATTTATGTGTGGAGATAAAATAAATGAAGATAAATAGGATAGACATCTGAGTAAATGATGAGCTCCAAAGATTAGTGATATGGAAGAAACTAAAGCAAAAAAGAACAGAAAGAAAGAAACAGCTATACTTTTAAAGACTTGGTTGATCACTTATTTATTTAGAAAATTTTCTATTTTTAGTTCTATGGGAATTCAATTTCCAAGATGCTCTTTTGCCTTGTGTCTTAGTTTCTTATTGCTGCTAAAACACAAATATCGCAGTGGGTGGCTTTAAAAGATAACAATTTATTTTTTTTACAGTTTAGAAGTCTGAATTCAGGACACCAGCTCTAGAAGACTTTCTCTCTCTGTGGGTTCTGGAGGAAAGTCTTTGTCTCTTTTCAGCTCTGTTCATTAATTCCTTGGTGATCTTTCTGTGGCATGACATCTGTCCTTCCCATCTATGCTAGCTTCTATGCTTAATCTGCTCTTTTATATGTCAAAAGTGATTGGCTTAAAATACAAGGTATATTGATATGGCCTCTTTAACATAACAAAGAAAAAAAAATCTATTCCTGATGAGATTACATCCACATGCATAGGGGTTGGGATTCCAACACATGTTTTTGGGAGCCAAATCCAAGCTATAGCATCTAGGATTTGTTATAAACAGCCTTAGTTCAAGATTTGTAGAACTTAAGGGATTGCTTTTTCTCACAATCCAGAAAACGCCATACTTTGGACAGGAAATGTATTTTCAATGAATGACTGTATTGAAAACACAATCCAAAAACAATGGGAAACCCTTACTTTTTGTATTTTGTATAGCATTAAATCACTGGAAGGAAGCAATGGAAGTTAGATACCTAACCTCCTGTTTTTGGCTGAACAATATTTAAATCATTAATAATTGTTAATCAAATTGTTTTAGATCTTAAATATTATGGATTTATTTATTCTCCAACCAGTTTTCATTTTTCCATATAATCTTTGAATGACATACAATTCCTTTATGTCTCCCCTGTAAATCTATTCAACTTTTATTAAAATTAGTGAAAAAATATTCTTTATGTTGCTCACTTCAACATTAATTTGGCTCCTATTATGCACAGACTAGTGTTAATCTTTAATATAGTTATTTCCTTTCAGCCAAGTCAAGTTAGAAAATGCATCTTTCATTTCCTTCTTGTTGTTTTTGGGTTGCAGTTGAATTTTCACTGTACCTCTCTGAACCTTAGTTTCCTCATCTATAAAATACAAACATTTGCTATGAGTTACATGAAATATAGTGTAGATAAAAGCAATTTGTAAATTGTAAAGTTATAGAAATAAATTAGCTCTCTATTCCCAATTCAATTTATGGGTCTGAAAAGTTATTTTCATAAATCTAAAATAGGATAAGATATAACAGGTACGCGTGGAAGCAGGCTGCAGTAAGCCAGCCCGGGACCAGGAGAAGGTGGGTGTTTGTGCCCTTGGGGCAGGCCGGCTAAACAAGTGGGGCAGGGGAGACCAGGAAATGAGCAGAACAGTTTGGAACAACTAAGGGAGACAAACTTGTCTGTCAGTTTGTCATACTGTGGTGGCTTGAGTGTTGCTGTGAAGCTAGAGGCTATGCCACCGGTGTTTCAAATGCCAGCAGGGTTACCCATGGTGGACAGGTTTCAGCAGAGCTTCCAGACTAAGACAGACTTGGAAGAAGGAAGAATCCATCCACTTCTCAAAGAATTGGACAGTGAAAATCTTATAAATAGCAGTGAAACACTGTCTGATATATTACTGGAAAATGTTATGAATAGCCCTGAAACATTGTGCGATATAGTACCAGAAGATGAGCTCCTCAGGTCGAAAAGCATTCAAAATATGACTGGAGAAGAGCTGCCTCCTCATAGTGGAGCCAGCCTTAGTGATGTGGATAGAGTAAAGCTTTAGGGACTTCCACTGGCACATCTCAAGATGAGAAGAAACAGTGGCAAACATCCATTAATAATTGGAACATGGAATGTATGAAGAATGAATCTAGGAAAATTGGAAGTTGTCAAAAATGAAATGGAATGCATAAAGATCAATATCCTAGGCATTAGTGAGCTGAAATGGACCAGTTTTGGCCATTTTTATTCAAACAATCATATGATCTACTATGCTGGGAATGACAAATTGAAGAGGAATGGCATGACATTCATCATCACAAAGACTGTATGAAGATCTATCCTGAAGTACAATGCTGTCAGTGATAGGATAGTATCTATACCCCTATAAGGAAGACCAGTTAATATTACTATTATTCAAATTTATGTACCAACCACCAAAGACAAAAATGAGGAAATTGAAAATTTTTACCAACTTCTGCAGACTGAAATTGACCAAACATGCAATCAAGATGTGTTAATTATCACTGGTGATTGGAATGCAAAAGTTGGAAACAAAGAATCACTGACAGTTGGAAAATACGGCCTTGGTGATAGAAATGACAGTAGAGATCACATGATAGAACTTTGCAAGACCAATGACTTATTCATTGCAAATACCTTTTTCCAAAAACACAAACAGTGATGATACACATGGAGTTCACCAGATGGAATACACAGGAATCAGATGGACATCTGTGGCAAGAGGCAATAAAAAAGCTCAATATCTTCAGCCAAAACAAGTCCAGGAGCTGATTGTGGAAATAGACCATCAATTGCTCATATGTGAGTTCAACTTGAAGCTGAAGACAATGAAAAGAAGCTCATGAGAGCCAAAAAAAAAGACTTTGATTATATCTCTCCTGAATTCAGAGGCCATCTAAAGAATAGATTTGATGCATTGAATACTAATGACCGAAAACCAGAGGAATTATGGGATGACATCAAGAACATCATCCATGAAGAAAGCAAAAGGTCATTAAAAAGACAGGAAAGAAAGAAAAGACCAAAATG
>NW_006921615.1:9045932-9051777 GCF_000298275.1 Orycteropus afer afer
ACTAGCCACTCCTTGGAAGGAAGGTTGGGCAATCTACTATCCTTAGTGGTAGTGATACTGCCTGGGCAACCCAAGGAGGGGTCGCCTCAATGGCACATAACAACAACAACAACATCTGTGGTTAAAATTCCAACTAAGAATGGAATTTTTCTGTTATGTTAATGAGGCAGTATTAGTGTAGGGTGTGTCTTGAGTACATCTCTTTGGAGATATAAAAGGAGCAGATTAAAGAAGCACATTTGGGGGAAGGCTCTGGTGGTGCAGTGCCTAAGGCATTTGACTGCTAACCAGAAGGCTGGGGGTTCAAACCCACCAGCCACTTCTCAGAAGGAAGGTTGGGCAATCTACATCTGTAGTGATACCTCCTTGGAAACCCAAAGAGGTGTCGCTATGAGTTGGGCACACACGAAGATCACCGAGGAACTGAGAGACAGAAGCTGAGAAGAAACAAAGATCTTTCCCCTAGAGCAGGATCCTGAAATTGGACTTCTAGCCTTCTAAACTATGAGAAAATAAATTTCTGTTTTTTTAATGCCACCCATTTGTGGCATGCTATAGCAGCACTGGATAGCAAAGACAGACTCAAACATGTTAGTGATCGTGAGGATGACCTGGACTCAGCAGCATTTCTTCCTGTTGTACTTAAGGTTACCATGAGTCAGAGTTGACTCAACAGCAGCTATCTGCCTGACTTTCTATCTATCTGTCTGTCTGTCTATCTGGGAGCTCTGGTGGTGTAGTGCCTAAGGCATGTGACTGCTAACCAGAAGGCTGGAAGTTCAAACCCACCAGCCACTCCTCGGAAGGAAAGTTGGGCAATCTACTTCCGTAGTAATACTGCCTTGGAAACCCAAGAAGGGGTCAGTATGAGTCAAATCTGACTTAATGGCAGTGAGTTTGGTTTGGTTTTTGTATCTGTCTATCTATCTATCCTTACTTAATGGGCAAGTTCTCCAGCATAGATCTAGGAACTAAGGCTTCTTGTGGCTCTGCCAACTTCCACAACTGGCTTCCAGAGTTGCTCTGGAATGGAAAAAAAGAAAGGAGAATTGTCTATGGGGGGAGGTTTATATGGTCCAGGACTGGAGTGGTGCACATTTCTTCTGTTCCTTTGGAGCAGAACTCAGTCATATGAGACCCAGTCACAAAGGGGCTGGGACATGTCATCTAGCTGTGTGCCCAAGGGGAAGAGGAGATAATTTTGATGAATATGTGGCTAGTCTTTGCCTTTTTATTCTACCCTTTCATTATTATGATCCAGTTAGCCTATATGTTAGCTTCTCAGGACCCTACCCTGGGTTGAGGCTGGTGTCTTGACTGTCTTATTGTTCAGAGTCTTGTCCTAACCTATTTCCTGACTGATACATTCCAATTCAGAGTTTCTTATAGAGACTGTAGTAGAATCGTCCCTGCTTGTGAAATCAAGTCACAAAATCCCTAAATTCTTAGCTTGGGAAGCATCAGAAGGGAGGGGTTAGGGTGCTGGAGGTGTGACAGGCAGCAGGACTGAACAGTCTCCCATGAAACACTTCATTTCACTTTTTCTTCTGGGTTCTCCACTGTGATGGCCATTGTCACCACCCTAAGGACTCTCTCCATTAACTATCTACTCCCAAAGTAAACAAAACCCCTCTTCACAGGCTGAGACAGGATTGTGTTTTCAACAGGGCTTCACTAAATTCTAAGGTATGACATACAATTAACAGAAGTATTGTGTGTAAACCAGAGACTGGTTGACTATCTGTAATCACAGAATTACTAACCACTTTGTTAAGTGCTGCCACTCCTGACCAGTATAACATTTCACTGTGGACTGTTGAGTTTGGCCTGACTTTAGACACTCTTCCATGCTTTGATATTTGACTCTTGATCTCAGTGTTGTATCAGCTTGGCTTACTGATAAATCATTTTATTGGCTTTGGTGCTCTGGGTTTTGGAATGCATATATTGGCTTTGGGCCATGATTTATATTTATATGTGCATTTATAATGGTTTCAATCTGGACTATCCTTCTTCTTTGGCTGAATGTACACTAAAGCTAGATTTAACAGGTAACAGGTATTTTAGTCCTCCTTGTCCTATTCCAGGTTTCTACTTTAACAGACTTGTCCATATATACCACAGCAAGATCCACCTCCTAGGGCCTTCTCTTGTACTTTTTGTTTCCTAAGCAATCAGTTCTTTCTTGAGTAATTAGCAGGCTAGTGACTAGCCTCAACCTTCAGATGAGATTAATCTCTCTAAAACAAGGGTGTGGAACTATACAACCTTTACACAACACACAAAAATTGTGTTCCTCCTAGGATTTAGCAAGCCCACCAGAGACCCAAAGATCTTCAAGGAAAGGGAATGGAGAATCAAAGTGTACATGATGGTCCAATGACAAGGCAAGGGAGGGGAGATTCTGAATGTACTCAGTGTTTGTCAGTCAAATTGCCTCTAGTTCAGCTCTCATGTATTTTTACTTGGGCTCTAGGGAGAAAGATAATAAAAGAGCAACAATAAAAGAAGCATTTTAGGAAATCGCCATGGTGTATTAAGAGCCCGAGGTGATATTCCAGGAGCAGACATGACCCCAGGGAGTTGGCACAGGAGAGGAGGAAGATGATAGGTGCTAGGCTGAAGTTGAAAACAAGTGAAAATACTTGAGGGTGGAATTAGGTGGGGGACATTGGAGTTTCTACAAGTCTGAGTGATGTGGCCTGTGGAAATATAGGTTACATATATACTAGTATGCACACATGCATACATGCATTTATACATCCAGAACCTTTTTGAGGAACAAGGCAGCAAGATGCTATTCTAAAAACATTTTTTTTTTCTTCTCTCATCATTACCCAAGCCAGAAGAGTATTCTAGAGTGTCATCATGAAGATTTCATCTTAGTTTAGTAAGATAACAATATTAACAGTAATGATACTAGAAACTTGAATTAAATTAAGAACATGATCCAGGTGTGGTATTTTCTTGTAGGTAATACTTTTCTTGAAATATTTAGTAAGTAATCTAAACATATATAAGCTGTCTCCTGTGAATAAAAAAAAATTCTGTAGTGATATCGCCTTGGAAATGGAAGGAGGGGTCGCTATGAGTCAGATCCAACTTGATGGCAGTGAGTTATTTTTCAAATATTTCAATTAAAGAGTTCCCTAGCACTGTGCCATGACAGAGCCTGGGTTCTGTGCCCCACCCCCCACAGTCATATATATATATTTTTCCTCTTCCCTCTCTCTGGTTCCATTTTGTTTTCTTTCTTTTGATTCTTTGCATTCCATATTTTCCTTTTTGCAGTTCTCTCATTTTTTCTTTTATTCTTGCTCTTTCCTTCATGCTCCACTCCCCAGACATTGTGAGGTTTGTTTTCTATTTTACTCATCATCTTTCTTTTTCTTTATTTTCAAAATTTCAAAAATTTTTCTTCTCATTTATTGCCTTTTTTCTTTCTTCTTCTTCTTTTTTTAAACTATATGTGTGGAAATTGTCAGAAAAGCATTCTGGTAGCCTTTTTTTCATTTTTGCAATTGATCCTGTTTGTTTATGTGGTTTGAGTTTTTGTTCTCTTGTTTTTATTTTTTTGGTGTTTTTTTTTGTTTTTGTCTAACTCAGTTTTTATCTTACTGAGTTAGACAAAAACAAAAAACAAAAAACAAAAAAAAAAAAACAAGGAGCTTTGGAGTCAAGTGCCTAAGGCATTTGACTGCTAACCAGAAGCCTGGTGGTTTAAACCCACCACCACTCCTCAGAAGGAAGATTGGGCAATCTACTTCTGTAGTGATACCACCTTGGAAGCCCAAGGAGGGGTCACTATGAGTTGTATCTGACTTGATGCAGTGAGTTTGGTTTTGGTTTGTTTTTCATCTCTACAGAAGCAGATTGCCCAATCTTCCTTCCAAGGAGTGGCTGGTGGGTTTGAACTGCGAGCCTTCTGGTTAGCAGTCAAATGATTTAGGAACTATGCCACCAGAGCTCCACCTTGGAAACTCAAGGAGAGATTGCTATGAGTCAGGATCAACTCGGCGGCAGTGAGTTTGGTTTGGTTTTAGGGTAGGAGACAGCAACTGTTCCCCCACAACCCAATCATACTTGCACCTCCTGCAGCCCCACCCACTGAGTGAGGATTACCACTTGCTTTTGCACCAACTGACCAACGTTAGTATCCAATATTAGCTTAACTCACCCTCAGCTGTTCTTTATGAATACTTAACAGAGACCTATGCACATACTCTCATCCTCTACCATATCCACCAGGAGATAGGTGGTGAGTGACCAAGTGCTAATAACTAGTGAATAGGGGAGCACAGTACCCCGCTCACACAGATATATCAAAACAAAATAAATAAATAAATGGGGGAAAATATCTTGGGCAATAACTTCAACATACAACATAAATACAACACCACCACAGTGTCTCAGAGACAATAGACCATCACAGTTCACACAAAGAAGCATGATAAAGTAGTAGAAACAAGCAATCAGGATACAAACCCAGAAAACATCCCTGAGGAAGAAGCAGCCTTGGAACTCCCTCATAAGAAATAAAAGAATTATATTTGGGCCACTCTTCGGAAGGAAGGTTGGGCAATCCTACTTCCGTAGTGATACTGCCTCGAAAACCCAAGGAGGGGTCGCTATGAGTCGGGGCCGACTCGACGGCACTTAACAACAACAACAACAACAACTTTCAATGAATTGAGAGACAGATCAAGGAAAACACTGACAAAATTAAGGAAAATACAGATAAAACTCTAGAACAATTTAAGAAAACTTACAAAAACAAAGGGACAAAATGAACAAAAAATTAGAAATGATACAAAAATAACAAACAGAAATCCAGAAGATTAATAGAAGATTTCATATATATATATAAAATTCAGAAATAGATAATACATTGAATGGGCAAAGGATTATAATTGAATCAATGGAAGACAGAGTTAATGAGATTGAAGACAAATATGTCAATACTCCTTGTTAAGGGATCAATCAGAAAAGAAGATCAAAACAAAATGAAAAAAGCGTAAGATTCATATGGTATACCATCAAGAGGAATAACCTACATGTAATCAGAATTCCAGAACAGAAAGAGACAGATAAAACCACAGAGAAAATTGTCTAAGATTTATTGTAAGAGAATTTCTCTAATATGATGAAAGACGAGAATATATCCATTCAAGAAGTTCAACAAACCCCAAATAGGATAGACCCTGAAAGAAAATCACCAAGACATATCATCATCAAACTCCTCAAAACCAAAGACAAAGAGAGAATTCTGAAAGCAGCATGGAGAAAACAAAAGTTACTTACAAAGGACAACCAATAAGACTAAGATTGGATTTCTCAGCAGAAACCATGAAGGTGAGAAGGCAATGGGATGATATATATAAAACTCTGAAAGAAAAAAAAAATTCTAACCAAGAATTATATACCCAGCAAAATTGTCCCTCAAATATGAAGGTGAAATTAGGACATTTCCAGATAAGCAGAAATTAAAGGAATTTGTTAAAACCAGACCAACCTTACAAGAGATGCTAAAGGGAGTCTTTCAGACAAATAACCAACAATGGCAGACAACAACTAATGATTAACACACATGATGACATAACCCAGAAACCAACCTAACTATTAAAGTATCCAAAGTGAAATAACCTTAAAAGACTGTAAACAGAGAACCAGAGACATCAATTGGTAGGTAAATTAGGATAAGTACAAACCAAAAGTAGGGAATAAATAGTGTAGTTACAGAATTTCTAAATGGTGAGCAAGTCAAGACAATTGTGAGATAGAACAGACTGTTTTAAACTTGGGAAGAAAATTATAAATCACAGGGTAACCTCAAAGAAAAATAATA
>NW_006921615.1:9053431-9063106 GCF_000298275.1 Orycteropus afer afer
ATTAGCAAAGCAGTGTGGTATTGGTACAATGATAGACACATAGCCAGTGGAGCAGAATTGAGAACTCAGAAATAGATCCATCCACCTATGGTCAGCTGATTTTTGACACAGGGCCAAAATCCATTCAATGGGGGAAGAGATAGTCTCTTTCATGAATGGTGCTGGCAAAACATACACATTTGCCAAAAAATGAAACAAGGTTCATACCTCACACCATACACAAAAACTAACTCCAGATGGATCAAAGACTTAAATGTGAAACCTAAGCCTATAAAGTTCATCAAAGAAAAAATAGGGACAAATTTATGGGCCCTAATTTATGACATAGACTATCAAGCATAACTCAACATGCACAAACAGAAGAAGATAAACTAGATGATTGAAACCTTTGAAAAATTAAATTCTTGTGTGCATCAAAACACTTCTCCAAAAGATCATAAAGAGAACCTACAGATTGGAAAAAAATATTCAACAATGACATATATGACAGAGGACTTATTTCTAAAATTTATAGAAAACTCCAAAACCTCAATATTTTTCAAAAAGACAAACAATCCAATTAAAAAATGGGCAGAAGACATGAACAGACACTTCACCAAAGAAGATATTCAGGCAGCCAACAAACATATGAAGAAATGTTCATGATCATTAGCCATTAGAGAGATGCAAATTAGAACAACAATGAAATACCATCTCACCTCAGCATTAATAGCAAAGTTCAACAAGGCAGAAAATAACAAATGCCTATGAGGATACGGAGAGATTGGGACTCTCATACGCTGCTGGTGGGACTGTAAAATGATACAACCACTGTGGAAATTGGTTTGGTGATTCCTTAAAAAGTTGGAAATAGAAATACCATTTGATCCAGCAATCCCATTACTAGGTACATATCCTAAAGAAGTGAGAACCAAGACATGAACAGATATATGCACACTTATGTTCATCACAGCACTTTTCACAATTGCAAAGAGATGGAAACAATCTAAGTGCCCGTCAGTAGAGGAATGGATAAACCAAACTGTGATACATACACATCATGCAACACTAAAGAATAATGTAGAACCTGCAAAACACCACATAATATGGATGAACTTGGAGGACATTATGCTGACTGAAATAAGTCAATCACAGAAGGACAAATATTTTATTAGTCCACTATTGTAAAAAGTCAAGGAAAGATTTATACAAGGAAGTGAACTTTTCTTTGTTGGTTACCAAGGGTGTGTGTGTGTGTGTGTGTGATTTCCTAGATAGGTTTTAAAAAAAAATATGTATATATAGGAGCTCTTGTGGCATAGTGCCTATGGCATTTGACTGCTAACCAGAAGGCTGACGTTCAAATCCACCAGCCACTCATTGAAAGGAAGATGGGGCAATCTACTTCCGTAGTGATACTGCCTCAGAAACCCAAGCAGGGGTCGCTATGAGTCGAGTCCGACTCCACAGCACATAACAACAACAACAACAACATGTATTTATATTTTAAAAATAAAAAAAACAAACCCACTGCCATCCAGTCAATTCTGAATCATAGCGACCCCCATTGGGCCTCCAAGGCAGTAAATTTTTACAGAAATAGATTGCCCTGTCTTCCTTCCATGGAGTGGGTGGTGGGTTTGAACTGCCAACCTTCTGGTTAGCTGTCAAATGCCTTAGGCACTGCGCCACACAAAGATTATTAGTGTATTAGTGTTTACCAGGGGTGGTGGGGGGAAAGGGGAAGCTTTTGTTAGTGGGGCATTGAGTTTATGCTAAAGGTTCTGGAATATTTTGGAAAAGAATAGCAATAATAGTGGCACAACATAAACAATGTCATCAATGTCCCTGAGCTATAAATGTGGAAGTTGTTACGTTGGTGAATATCTTGTTGTATATGTTTTCACCACGATAAAAGTAAAAATGAAAAGGGTCCCCCAGCATTATTAAAAAATCAAGATAATACCTGTGAGATAAATAAATAAAAGATAATACCTGTATGGGCTTTTTAAAAAATCAACTTTACATAAGAGCTTATAATGAAAAACATTTCCTAGCTCCAACCCACCTTTCCTTTAGTATTCCTCCTCGGAGGCAACTATCTTCTTTTTTGTTTTTTTTCCTACAGTTCTAAATACTATTCATATACAGCTATTTCTTGATTTATAAACTTTAAACACTGTCTATTGACTTCTTTATATAATTATCAAGGGCTTAACTTAAGAATAGCACTCTCTCCCTTTCCCCTTTCTAAATAGAGAAAAATTCTCAATTTCTTCAGTTATTCCATTTCCAAGCTAAATAAATAAATAAACAAATAAATACTCAGACCTCCACTCCTTCCACAGATAATATCTTTTAATTTCTCACTTTGTTGTTAAGTGCTGTCAAGTCGGCTCTGACCCATAATGACCCTACATACAACAGAACAAAACACTGCCCAATCCTGCGACAGCCTCACAATCCTTGCCATACCTGAGCCAATTGTTGCAGCCACTGTATCAACCCATCTCACTGAGGGCCTTCCCCCTTTTCGCTGACCCTCCACTTTACCAAGCATGATATCCTTCTCCAGGGAATTGTCCTTTCTGACTATACGACCAAAGTTAGTGAAACAAAATCTGGCCATTCTCGCTTCCAAGGAGCATTCCTGCTGCACTTCTTCCAGGATATATTTTTTCAATCTTCTGGCAGTCCATGGTATTTTCAGTATTCTTCGCCAACACTACAACTAAAAAGCGTCAACTCTTCTTCAGTCTTCCTAATTCACTGTACAGCTTTCACATGCATATGAGGTAATTGAAAACAGCATGGCTTGAGTTGTTGTTGTTATGTGCGGTCGAGTCGGACCCGATTCATAGCAACCCCTCCTTGGGTTTCTGAGGCAGTATTACTGTGGAAGCAGATTGCTCCATCTTCCTTCTGAGGAGTGGCTGGTGGGTTTGAACCGCCAGCCTTCTGGTTAGCAGTCAAGTGCTTTAGGCACTATGCTGAAACAGACATCCACCATTCATGTGTCAGTTTGTCGTACTGTGGTGGCTTCTCTGTTGCAGTGAGGCTGGAGGCTATGCCGCCAATATTTCAAATGCCAGCAGGGTCACCCATGGTGGGGATGTTTCAGTGGAGCTTCTAGACTATGACAGACAGACAGGGGCCATCCATTTCTCAAAGCATTGGCAGTGAAAACCTTATGAATGGCAGTGAAATACTGTCTGATATATTGTCCTCATTTTGGGAGATTAAAATATCACCTTTCATGCTCTTTTTTTTTAACCACTCTTCACCACTTTCTTCTCCCAGTCCCTGACAGCTGTTTACTTATACACTATGGAGGCTAATATTTTAATTCTAGTCCTGTTAACCATAGTTAAATTTTTTATGATTTGTCTATACACCTACCCCTCACTTTTCAACTATCTTGTTATCTGACATTTCACATCTATGACAATAGTAAACAATATACAGTCAGACTATTTTGCACATTAATGATGTATGGCTGGCAGTTACAAATGCTGAAGTGCAAGGTGAGAGTAACACTGGCTGTGACGGTTAAAGTTTGTGTCAACTTGGTTGAACCATGATTCTCAGTGGCTTCACAGTTATGTAATGATGCAATCATCCTTCATTTTGTGGTTTGCTCTGGTCATCTTCCATTTTTGCATAATATCAATTTTCACATAATGACCTTGCCTTTGGAACCTAAGCATGCTGATAAGTGAGGAATGGGTGTAGATAGATTATAAAATTTTGTAAGTAATATACACTGATTTTCTAAAACTTTTTTGCTGCAGAGCATCTGAACCACTGTCTTATACTTGAGGAATTTTTTACCTAATTAATCTTGAGGGGGAAGCAGAGCCCTGCTGCTACTACCAAAAAAAAAAAAAAAACCAAATTCACTGCCATCAAGTTGATTCTAACTTATAGCAACCCTCTTTGAGTTTCCAAGGCAATAAATCTTTACGGAAAGTACATTGCCCAAGTACCTCACTTCCCAGCTTCAGTTGCTGAGATTGCATAGGCATTTACTCTAAGCAAAACAAATCCTATGCATTTGTTATGGTGTTTTAAATTAGGAACAACAATTCAAAGGAGGAGCCTAGGTAGCACAAGTGGTTTGTGATCAGCTGCTAACCTAAAGATTAATGGTTCAAACCTACCCAGCAGCTCCGTGGAAGAAAGGCCTGGTGAACTGTTTCTATAAACATTACAGTCAAGAAAACTCTATGGAGCCGTTCTACTCTATAACATATGGTGTTACCATGAGTCAGGGGCTGACTCAACAGCTGTTAACAACAACAATACACAGAAGCAGGGATAATGATTTCTCTGACAGCAGTGGTCTTGGCAACAATATATCATTTCTGGCTGTGAAAGGAAGGGGCACAGTAGTGACAGTAGCAGCATCCAGTGTCCAGCAGTATGGGTCACACAAACTGTGTCATTTACTTCTTAGCAATAGTGGTGTCCTCACTAGACAATATCATTATGGCTATGGTCCTCATTGGTTCTGAGCTTTCCAGCAATTCTAAAAGCCACTCAGTACTTTTAAATGAATTCATTTTCTGCTCAAACCACTTAGGGTTAAGTTTTATTACTTCTAATTAAGAGGCTTGACTAATATACAATTGAAAAGCCACATTATTATGGCTGTGTAAATATTGCTCACTACCAAGTCATGTCAACTTATTTGTGGATTTAATGCCACATATCTATGCCCTTTGGTTGAGAAAGTTCCAACCACCAAGTTCAAGTGCATTTTCTCTCTTTATATGCCACCAATTACCTTTAAGATATCTTCAAATATATTCAAACTCTCAGTCTATCTATTTTATCATTTTCCCTCTGTTTTCAAGGATGCTTCTTCTGGGAGCCTTTGGTAGTGAAGGTTATGTGTCAGCTTAGCTGGACCTGGTCTTGAGTAGCTGAGCAGCTGGATGTAGTTATTCCCCATGATCAGACTGGTAATCAACTCCATGGTGGAATCTTCTGTGAGCAGTAGAGGAGCTGCCTAAGGGATATGGTCTGTTTCCAGTATATAAGAAGAAGCTTTGAGAAAGGTCTCTGAGCTTTTTGGCACACCTCAATCCTGCATTTGGCCAAGTCTTCATCTCAGTGGCCCACTTTGTTGTCTGCCAATCTTGAAACTGTTTCTGGACTTGAAATAGTGGTCTACTATGTTGCTTGATCATTTTGGGACTATGCCATTTTTATTGTTGACTTTGGCTTTGTCAGCCTCAGCAGCCAGCAGCTGCTTGGGTTAAGAGACACTTCCACTTTCAGTGGACTGGGAGTAAGAGGCAGAGCTGAAACCCAAGGTCAAGGGGACTTCACCCAGCCCCTAGAGCTGGCACTTTAAACTTGGACTTCTGACCTCCTAAACTGTAGGAGAATAAATCTGTTTGTTCAGACAACCCATTTGTGTTATTTTCTGTTAGAGTGGCACTAGAGAACCAAAACAGAGGCCCTGTCTTCCTGTTACAAGATGAGTGTTAGTTCTCTAGGTCTGCTGAACAGCTGTTAGCCTAGGACCCTCCTTGATTGCTCTTTTGACTGGAGTTTGGTTTTTCTAAATCTTGCATTTTTCTATTTCTTGGTTCCTTCTTTTTTAATTGAATTTCATTTCAACTAGCTTCCTATGAGAGGGTGCATGGAAAAAAAAAAGTCTTTATTCTGAATCCGTATTTGATGAATAGTTTGGTCGGGTATAATATTCTAGGATATGGTAGCTATTCAAAAACCCGTTTACTTCCCTTTCTGGGCTCATAGACTACATTTTCCAAGTTCCTATATAGTTAATTACTACATGTAACTGAATTTCTACCAATGAAATGTGGTAAGAACTATTTTCCAGGCCTGGTCCACAAAAATCTCCTACATTCAATTCTCTATGGTCTTTCCCTTTCCATCAGGCTTGATATGGAAGAGCACAATGATCTTTAGATGCTACATAGAAGATGGAAGAGTCATAAGCTAGCATGAGCCTGTGTATTTTTCCTGTAATTCCTGTTTTTCTGTAGTCCTTCAGTTTTTAGCTCTGAGTTTTGTTCACACAGTAAACAAATCCCAATGTTTCCAAAACAAGTACTATTTTATAGTCATATGTCATTTTAAATCATGGAGAAAAGTAGTGATTCTCTCAAGTTAAAAAAAAAAAAAAGTCCACAGAAACGTATGTCTGCTAAAAGATACCCTCAGTTTATTTTAACATCTAAATTCAATGCTCCATTTCTTAAAAAGCAGAAATTTTACATCTTTAAAATGGTTGTTCTTTGGTTTTGAAAGTCAAAGAGCCAATCACCAGCTTGTTGTTGTTGTTATGTGCCGTGGAGTCGGACCTGATTCATAGCAACCCCTCCTTGGGTTTCCGAGGCAGTATCACAACGGAAGGAGATTGCCCCATCTTCCTTCTGAGAAGTGGCTGGTGGCTAGCATATATATATATTATTGTGCTTTGGATGCAAATTTACAAAGCAGATTTGTTTTATGTTAATGCATATATTTTTAACCTTCACTGAAGATGGGGCAATCTACTTCCATAGTGATACTGCCTCGGAAACCCAAGGAGGGGTTGCTATGAGTCAGGTCTGACTCCACGGCACATAACAACGATAATAGATCTTAGTGCCTAAGGCACTTGACTGCTAACCAGAAGGCTGGAGGTTCAAATCCACCAGCCACTCCTTGAAAGGAAGATGGCGCAATCTACTTCCATAGTGGTACAGCATCAGAAACCCAGGGAGGGGTCACTATGAGTCAGGTCCAACTCAACGGCACATAACAACAACAACAACAATAGATCTTAAATGCTATTAATATGCTAATAATATGTTAAATTTTAAAAGTACATGTCAAACCACTAACAAATTAAGATTAGATCATTTTTAAGCAAAAATACTACATGTACATTGTTGTTGTTGTTATGTGCTGTTGAGTTGCACCCGACTCATAGCAACCCCTCCTTGGGTTTCTGAGGCGATACTACTACAGAAGTGGACTGCCCAACCTTCCTTCCAAGGAGTGGCTGGTGGGTTTGAACCGCCAGAGCTCTGGTTAGCAGTCAAGTGCCTTAGGCACTACGCTACCAGAACTCCTCTGCATGTTGTACATAGTAGTGTAGAATCCCAGTTATCTCAGTCTGTTTTCTGAGTAAGCACCAATCTATATTAATCCATATTCAGCTTCTCTTAAAGATAAGAATCCATGAAGTGTTTCTTTCAGTGAGACAAAAATAGAACAACTCCAAAATTTCAGGGGTTAAAGTGAGGATTTAGTTCTTGCTCATGCCACATTTCTACGGCAGGACAATTGGAGGTTTCTGTTATGGATTGCTTTGTAACCCAGACTGATGGTCAGCCACCATCTGGAGCATTCTGGTTGTGCAACAGAGAGAAAAGCACTCTGCATGGTCCCACATCAACAATTAAATCTTTTGCGCAGATGTTACATATGCCACATTTGGTTCACAACTCATAGGCCAGGATGACCCTACCCACCCACAAGGGGACCAGGAAACAATCCCACAGTGTGTCTAGAAGACAGAGAGCCAGAAATATTTTCTGATCAGCACTTATGACTAGTACATCTACTGAGAAAAACCCAAGGGAAAATGAACTCAGGTGACAGAGGCAAGCTCTCCATGGTAAGCTGTCTATCTTCATTTACAGAATCATCTTATAGATGATAGAGACAATAATCCCTTAGACTTGTATTATGATGTATTTTTAAATTTAATGTCTGTTTATTTTAAAAATTGTATTCCCTTCAGTTTTTTTTTAAAAAAGAAGAACAGCAATGACATCCAAGATTTTAAATATATGTGCTTTAGTATTGCTGAAATAAATGATGACACTCCTTTAAACCTCAGCATAGTTATGAGTTATTAATAGTTTTGATAGTTTTATTTGTAGATACTCTATTTACTCAAAGACACTAACAGTTTATTTATTACCTACATAAGAATACAATGTAAAAGAGCTATCATTAGCTACTATCAGTAACATCAATCACTATGTTAAATCTGTCTTGTTGTTGGGTGCTGTCCACTTGGCTCCGACTCATGGCAACCATATGTGCAACAGAACAAAACACTGCCTGGTCTTGTGTCATCCTCACAGTTGTTGCTGTGATTGAGCATATCATCATAGCCACTGTGTCAATCCATCTTCTTTTTTGCTGATCCCGTGCTTTACCAAGCATTGATGCCCTTCTCCAGAGATTGGTCTTTCCTGATAACATGTCCTAAGTAAAAGAGATAAATTGAGAAGAAATAGCTGCAAACATCCACTGATAATCAGAACATGGAATGTATGAAGTTTGAATCCAGGAAAACTGAAAGTTGTCCCAAGTGAAATGGAACACAGAAAGATCAATATCCTAGGCGTTAGTGAGCTGAAACGTACTGGTATTAGCCATTTTGAATTGGACAATCATATGGGAGCTCTGGTAACATAGTGGCTAAGGCACTTGACTGCTAACCAGAAGGCTGGCGGTTCAAACTCACCAGCCACTCCTCGGAAGGAAGGTTGGGCAATCCTACTTCCATAGTGATACTGCCTCGGAAACCCAAGGAGGGGTCGCTATGAGTCAGGGCTGACTCGACGGCACATAACAACAACAACAACATGGTCTACTCTGCTGGAAATGACAAATCAAAAAGGAATGGCATTGCATTCATCCACAAAAAGAACATTTCAAAATCTATGGTGAAGTACAAAGCTGTCAACGAAAGGATGATTGCCATATGCCTACAAGGAAGACCAGGTAATATGACTGTTATCAAATTTACGCACCAACCACTAAAGCCAAAGATGAAGAAATTGAAGATTTTTAACAATTTCTGAAGATAAATCTGTCTACCAGTGCAAGTTTTATTTTGGTCCGTTGTTGTAACAAAAATGAAATGAGGGTTCCTGTATTGATTTGCTTCCTTGTTCTAGATTTTGCAATATTAGAAAAGGTGAATTTAAAATTTTTCCTTATAGAAAGGAATAATGGCCTGGAGCTGATGTCATGTATATCTGAAATTAGCCATTCTTCAGCTGAACTGCATCTTATCAGCTTATTGATGATAATGTCACATTGAAGTTGATGCTAAAGAAAGTAGATTATAGCTGTTGCTTCCTCCTTACCAAATAGGCTGCTACTTTATCATAGAAGGAAATTTAATTGGCTTGGCATAGTTTACTCTTTTCAAAGCTGTATTAGTTGCATAAATATACATAAATACATACACACATACATGTTGTTGAGAGCTCCTACACACACACACATACACACATATTTGCTCCTCCAAACCAAACTCACTGCCGTGGAGTCGGACCCAACTCATAGCAACCCCTCCTTGGGTTTCTGAGGCAGGATCACTACAGAATTAGATTGCCCTATCTTCCTTCCAGGGAGCTCTGATAGCATAGTGCCTAAGGCATTTGACTGCTAACCAGAAGGCTGGTGGTTCAAACCCACCAGCCACTCCTCAGAAGGAAGGTTGGACAATCTACTTCCGTAGAGATACCACCTCAGAAACCTAAGGAGGCGTCGCTATGAGTCGGGACTGACTTGACGGCAATGAGTTTGCTTTTTGGTTTTTGGTATGTTTGGTTATCCATTCATCTATTGATGGACACTTGGGTTATTTCCATATCTTTGCTATTGTGAGTAGTGCTGCAATGAGTGTGTATGTTTTGTCTATATATT
>NW_006921615.1:9063206-9085456 GCF_000298275.1 Orycteropus afer afer
GGAAACCTAAGGAGGGGTTGCTATGAGTCTATGAGTCGGGTCTGACTTGACGGCACATAACAGCAACAACATCTGGGTTTGAACAAAAGACCTTTTTGTTAGCAGCCAAATGCTTATCTATTGAACCACCAGGGCTCTTTCATTAGCACACAGAGAGGCTTACTAAATATTGGTTGAATTAATAAACTCATTTTTCACTGGTTTTTAAAGTCCTGCTTTCAAGTGTAAACATGCCTTCTCAATACAAGCTTAAACTGGGCAGTTTAACCTCTCAAACCAATGCAAATAGACTTGAAAACCCTATAGAGCATTGTTTACACACTTTGGCCTTTTCTTCCTTTCCTATCTTTTGACTGACGATTTGCTTTCTTCATAGATGATGTTTTTGATGTGATCCCCCAATTATTCTGGTTTTCAGTCACTGATGTTTAGTACAGTAACTCTATTCTCTAGATGGTCTCTAAAGTCAGGAGGGATATAATAATCAAGGTCATATTTTGACTCTTGGGGACTTGTTTTAATTGTCTTGAGCTTCAACTTTAACTCACAAATGAGCAGTTGATGGTCTGTTCCACAATCAGCTCCTGGCCTTGTTTTGGCTGAAGATATCAAGCTTCTCCATTGCCTCTTTCCACAGATGTAGTCGATTTGATTCCTGTTTACTCCATCTGGTGAAGTCCATGTGTATAGCTGTTGTTTATGTTGTTGAAAAAAAGGTATTTGCAATGAAGTCATTTGTCTTGCAAACTTCTATCAAGCAATCTCCACCGTCATTTCTATCACCAAAGCCATATTTTCCAACTACTGGTGATTCTTCTTTGTTTCCACCTTTTGCATTCTAATCACCAGAAATAATCAATACATCTTGATTGCATGTTTGGTCAATTTCAGACTGCAAAAGTTGGTAAAAATCTTCAATTTCCTCATCTTTGGCTTTGGTGGTGGTGTATAAATTTGAATAATAGTAGTATTAACTAGTCTTCCGTATAGGTGTATGGGTATTATCCTAGCTGGACAATGAATAAGGAAAACCAAAGAAGAGTTGATGCTTTTGAGTTGTGGTGTTGGTGAAGAATACTGAAAGTACCATGGACTGTCAAAAGAACTAAAAATCTGTCCTGGAAGAACTGCAGCCAGACTTCATCTCACCCACTTTGGTCATGTTGTCAGAAGGGACCATTCCCTGGAGAAGGATATCATGCTTGGTAAAGGGGAGGGTCAATGAAAAAGGGGAAGGCCCTCAATGAGATGGATTGACACAGTGGCTGCAATGATGAGCTCAGGTGTAGCAAGGATTGTGAGGCTAGTGCAGGAGCTCTGAGTCAGAGCGACTTGACGGCACCTAACAACAACATTGTTTACACATGGAGTCATCATGAATCAGCATAGGATTTGACAAGCAACTAACAATAACAACAGTGAGCTATATTTCCAATTAGGGGAGAGAATTGTTTTAATTTAAAATGAGTTCTGGGTACATAGGGAAGAAGGAAGGAGAGGCACCTGATAAAATGTAGGAAGTGGTGCATTTAAAAAGGTGCTCTGGTGGTATAATGGTTAAGGCATTTGGCTGTTAACCAAAAGTTCAGTGGTTGAAATGTATTGCTGGGTTGCCGAGACACCAGGACACGGAGTTGTTTCAGAGAAGCAGTTTATTAGCATTCCCGGGTGAGGTTCTCATGCCCTAGCATCAAGGCCAGAGAAATCGCACCCCCGGGCCGGGGGGGTGGGCAGATTCTTATAGATACAGAGAGGACCTAATTGGGGACACTAAGGAAATGGTGGGGTCCAATTAGCTGTTGGCACAGGTCTGCACCTAATTAGCATGAGGGGGCTTCACAGGAGGAAGTTTATCATCACATGGGACTTTCTAGCCTGGGCGGGTTCTGCCACCTCGGTTGTCTTATCAGGCTGTCTCATCAGGGCCTGACACCTGGAGTAAGCTGCCAACTGAAATGTTGGTGGCTTGAGTTTACTCCAGCCTAACATGAAACACCAGCTGTTCTGTGGAAGAAAGATGAGACAGTCTGCTTCTGTAAAAATTTACAGCCTTGGAAACCCAATAGGGGTTGCTATGAGTTTGAATCGACTCAATGGCAGTGAGTTTGGTTTTTGGTTTGAATGCATTTAAAAGACTTTAGTAGCTGTTCTATTCATATCCTGCTTCTTTGTATGTTTGTTGAAAGGAAAGGAAGGAGGGTGGAAGAGAAGAAGGAAGAAACTTTAAAGTACCTTACAGGTAAGTTAATTATCCAGTGTCTGCTTTGATTTTAACTTGAAGTAAAGCAAAAGTCATCCATTTTTTAAACTGGTGCATTGAGCTTGAGGTAAATAAAACGTTTAGCCAGGGCTCCTTAAACTCCTTCCTCCAATTGGAGCCCTAAAATCATGACTCTGTGGTAAAGTAACAACTGGATCCAGAAAACTCAGAAATAGGAATGGATTCACTATATCAAGGGACACAAATTTTGAGTACATTTTTGATCTCTGAGCTGCCAGTGGTTAGCTTTGTTAACTGTGGTTTGACCGCTTTCTCACTTGCTTTCCATCTGTAAGTGAACAATTCAGTAGATGTAATTCTTTTACGGGCCAGAATCTAACTAATACTTTCTAAAATCAGATGAGGCATCAGAATCAGAGGACATATATTATAAGCACTTCATTGGCCTATAACCTCCATGAGTGCAAAGATCTTTTTTTGTTCACTATTGAATAATTAGTACAGTGCCTGGCACACATTAGATACTCAATATAATATTGGTTGATTGAGTGAGCAAATGAATTTCCACAAATACCTAACCAAAAAAAAAAAAAAAAGCCAAAACAATTCATTGCCGTTAAGTCAATTCCAATTCATAGCAACCCCTCCTTGGGTTTCTGAGGCAGTATTTCTACAGAAGTAGATTGCCCAGTCTTCGTTCTGAGGAGTGGCTGGTAGATTTGAATTGCCAGCCTTGTGGTTAGCAGTCAAATACCTTAGGCACTACTCCACCAGAGCTCCATAAGTACATATGGCTTATCAAATACCAAGGCCAGGCATTAAAATAATTATTTTCTGAAATTCTTTCATCTTTATAGAATTTTAATTAAAGAATAATTTCTTTCTGAGTGCAAACTCATTTTTCTTTTCCTTTTACTGCCTACTGATTTAAGTCTAAACTCCTTAGTCAGGCATTCAAAATCTTCTATGATATGCTCTCACATTTACCTTTCTAAGATTACTAACTTTTACCTGACACAAGTGGTCCAGCTAAAATGGATGATTACTCCCTATTTTAATAATGTACCTGCACACTTTTCTGCTATTTGACTCCCTTTGACGGTCAAATCCCATCCCCTCTGTTAAGGCTTCTCTGGGATTATCTATGGTGAACACGTGATGGCCTCCCCAATATTCATTTGTTTCCTCTTTGTCACTTTCCCATTTTCCATTTGAAAACCATACCTGCTTCATGTGGCAAGAAGGCTAACTCCCTTACTGGTACTATATGGAAGTGAGACCAATTAGCATAATCGCACACCCTGGTCATAGATGTTGATTCAGGGATGGATATATGATTCACAGGAGGCTGAGACAGAGGCAAACATTGGCTGAGGGGTTCTAGAAAAAAGTTACCATTCTCTTGTGAGAGAGCTTCTGGAAATGACCCTTGCTCTCTTTGCCTGAATGGGATAAGGTAGCATAAAAAAACCAAACCAAACCAAACACACTGCTGTGGAGTTGGATTCCAACTCATAGTGACTGTTCCTTGGGTTCCCAAAGCGGTATCACTACGGAAGTAGATTGCCCAACCTTCCTTCCCAGGAGTAGCTGGTAGGTTTGAGCTGCCAGCCTTCTGAAGGAAGCGTGGAAACCATGAAATTGTTGACAGCCGTCTTGTATAGATGGAGTTGATAGATGAGAGGCAGAACAGAGACAGAAAGAAGTTGGTCCTTGACATTATTATTGAGTCCCACAATGTCTATTTTCTACTAGACTGTCAGTGCTCTGAGCTAATAAATCATCTTTATTATTTAGGCCAATTTGAGGGTTTTGTTTTGTTATTGTTTGCAACTGTACAGTCCCTCTTTTCATAAATTGGCAATTCAGTCTCCCTTCTTAGCACATCCTCATAAAAACCAAAACTAAACTCAATGCTATCGAGTCGTTCCCAACTCATAGTAACCCCCACTGGGTTTCCGAAGCTGTATATCTTTACATCCATCTTCCTTCCGCAGAGTGACTGGTAGATTTGAACTGCTGAGCTTCCAGTTAGCAGTCAAGTGCTTTATCCACTGTGCCATGAGAGCTCCTTAGCACTTCCTCATAGTGCTCTCTATATACTTCCTATTGATATATAGCAATAATATACTAAAACTATACCATTGATATGCTAATAAATATACTATTTATTACATTTTTTCCCCTTGTGTTATAGCTTAAGTATTTTACCATACTTGTTCAATCTGTATGTTTGGCAAATAATCTGAGAAGCTGGACTATTTGAAGAAGAACGTGGCATCAAGATTGGAGGAAGAATCGTTAACAACCTGCGATATGCTGATGACACAACTTTGCTTGCTGAAAGTGAGGATGACTTGAAGCACTTACTGAGGAATATTGAAGACTACAGTCTGCAGTATGGATTACATCTCAATATAAAGAAAACAAAAATCCTCATAACTGGACCAATAAGCAGCATCATAATGAATGGAGAAAAGATTGAAGTTGTCAAGGACTTCATATTACTTGGTTCTACAATCAACACCAATGGAAGCAGCAAAGATGTCAGATGTATAACATTAGGCAAATCTGCTGAAAAAGACCTGTTTCAGGTGCTGAGGAGCGAAGATGTCTCCTTGAAGACTAAGATGCACCTGATACAAGCCATGGTATTTTCAATCACCTCATATGCATGTGAGAGCTGGACAATGAATAGTGACGACAGAGGAAGAGTTGATGCTTTTGAGTTGTGGTGTTGGCGAAGAATGCTGAAAGTACTACGGACTGCTAAAAGAACTAACAAATCTGTCCTTGAAGAAGTGCAGCCAGAATGCTCCCTGGAAGCAAGAACGGCCAGACTTCATTTTACCTCTTTGGTCATGTTGTCAGAAGGGACCATTCCCTGGAGAAGGATATCATGCTTGGTAAAGTGGAGGGTCAATAAAAGGGGAAGGCCCTCAACAAGATGGATTGGCACTGTGGCTACAGTGATGGGCTCAAGTATAGTAGGGACATGGAGCTGGCATAAGACTGGGCAGTGTTTAGTTCTGCTGTACATAAGGTCGCTATTAGTCAGAGACAACTCCATGGCATCAAACAACAACAAAGCTGTTGGCTACATGACTTGTTTTTCCAATAAGATAAGATCCTCAAGGCTGTGGATGGTGTTTTATAATTTTCTTTATTGCTGTAGAATCTAGTAAGGTGATTTGTCCACAGCCATGGCAAAAGCAAACTCATTTATTAAATAAACTGGTGAATCTTTCAATGGCAGACAATTTTCATTGGTTAAAATTTGATTTGAGTCAATGTGATTTGCCTTATTTCTAGCATAGTGCCTAAGGCACTTGACTGCTAACCAGCAGGCTGGTGGTTCAAACCCACCAGCCACTTCTCGGAAGAAAGATGGGGCAATCTACTTCCGTAGTGATCCTGCCTCAGAAGCCTAAGGAGGGGGAACTATGAGTCGGGTCTGACTCGACAGCATATAACAACAACAACAACATGGAAAATTTTATAGTATGGTTTAAAATCTTATGTGAATAAGTGGGAGAAAAGCACACTGACATCCACTAAATACTCAGCTTCTAAATAGTTTTCAAAATAATTGTTATGAGAGATGTGTTCTACTGATGGAAGGTGAGCTGGGCAAGGCTTTAAATAACTGACTCACATAGGGATGGTTTTAATCTCTCTTTAAGACCCCTTTTAATCTTTGTGAATTAAAACTCTCAATGAGAAAGTCTCAGTTTAGTGTTAGCTTGTTTGCAGTTAGTATGTTTAACATCACTAACACATGCTGATCCCCCTTTTCAATAGAGAACAGTCTTCTGGCCTCTGCGCCATCTGTGGGCAACACCAACTGGTTTTAATATTATTTTTTGTTTTGGATGTGTTCATTTTTACTTTTAGCTTCCGTTTATGTTCCATGGCATCTGTTTTCCACTTTAGATAGCGATTTGCATCACACTTTAGGGAGTGATGCAAATTTCCCCTTTAATTTACTTCAATAGCAGTGTGATTAACTTGAAGAAAAGACAATAATTAAATAATAAAATAAATGACTTGAGGGTTTGGGGGAAAAATATGGAACTCAGGTGACTGATATTTACGATACACTGGCATAAAGGAACACTCTAAATGTGAAAGTTGAGTCTCTGAATCTCTTGCTGACCATATAATCCAGAACATATCATTTAGCCCCTCTGAGCTCCTCACAGAGCTTCTATGGAAAGTGCTATAAAAATGTAAAATATTGTCATTACATTACTATTTGTGTTGGGTATTGTCTGCATCACAGAGGCTGGGAGCCCCAAAGCTGCATTTCCCAGATTCCCTTGTCAACAGGAGTCTGATAAGGGTTAGGTTCTCCAGTGAGATGCATTTAATTTGGATTTAGAAGGCATAAGGGTGATGTCATTTTTTGTTGAGCAGCAGTGGTACCCAGGCTTAAAACTGGTACATTCCAGTTCAAACCACTGCTTAGAATGTGCCTTTCTACCCCTAGTATACTGATCAGAATCAGTTAAAATGATCTTGTTAAAATGTAGATTCTGATTCAGTATATCTGGGATGGAAAGGCAAATTCTTAGTAGGGCATTGAACTGGAAAAAACCGGTAGAAGCGCTAAGTGGTGCTGACGTGAGAATTTTGACAAGCGTACATTTTTGCAATGAGTCTAGACCCCAAAGACTTATCCCTAGGAGTTCCAGCTTCTAAGCTGCTGGGTAGCTGTGATAGTATCAGTGATTTCATGTCATTTACTCCATTTGGTTGGGTGCAGCACCTTCCTGCATTGGGTCCACATCTGATGTGGAATAACCTGAAAGTTAGTGGTGGCCTCCCTCTCAACTTTCACTCTTCCTTTTCCTTCCGGACTTTGTAATCATTTGCTTCCCTGTATTAAATATCTTTCTGCTGGCAACATCTTGAGTCATTTCTTTTCTCCTGACTGAATGCTGATTGAGATACTATCGATTTCATTGAATTTATTAAAAACTTACATTTAATAAGACAACAATAATAGTCAATATTTGTTAAGTACATACTACATCCTAGTTATTGTGCTAAGCATTTTATGTGAATAAACTCATAGGGTAGTTTCTATTACTATTCTTATTTTGCAGAGGAAGAAACTGAGGGAGAGGTTTATATGACTAACTCAAATTCTCCAAGCTGACAAGCAGTGGAACCAGGATTTCAACTCAGGCTGTCTTACTCCAGAGAAAGTTCACCTAGTCGACACTGCACTGCTGCCCTACGTAATAAAGTTTACTTCAAGTTTTCATGCCTTATCCAAAACTCCAGGGACCAGAAGCATTTCAGAATTCAGAAGTTTTGATATGAAAAAGGGAACAAAGCATATATATTGCATATTACTTAACACCCCACGGGGGATCTGGGGCAGCACCATGTAATCACACACTAAGAATTCTGCAGTAAAATGTGCATATTCAATAAGACAAAGACATACACAGCCAAAGGAAAATTGAGCTGCCACCAAATGAATTTAGGTGCCAAATCTATGACAAAAAGCTTTTGGTTTTCAGAGCTTTGTGGATTTCAAAATGGCAGATAAGGAACTGTAGACCTGTAATTTTCATGGAGTATTAGCAAAAAAAGAAAAAAAGTGAGAAAGGCTGAGCATAATGGATTGAATTGTATTCCCTAAAGATATGCATTATAAATTCTGCTATGAACCAAACAAAAAACCCAAACTCACTGCTGTCAAGTCAGTTCCAACTCATAGAGACCCCTCCTTGGGTTTCCAAGGTGGTATCTCTACAGAAGTAGATTACCCAGTCTTCCTTCTGAGGAAGTGGCTGGTGGGTTTGAACTGCCAGCTTTCTGATTAGCAGTCAAATCCCTTAGTCACTACGCAAGTTGCCATTAAGTCAGTTCTAATTCATAGTGACTCTATAGGGTAGTCTAGAACTGCCCCATAGGGTTTCCAAGGCTGTAGACCTTTTATGGAGGCAGACTGCCAAATCTTTCTCTCATGGAGCAGCTGGTAGGTTCAAACCACTGACCTTTCAGTTAGCAGTCTAGTGCTTTAACCACTGAGCCACCAGGGCTCCTGCTATACCACCCCCAAAACCAAATGCAACCCACTGCCAATGAGTCAATTCAGATTCACAGTGACCCTATAGGACAAAGTAGAACTGCCCTATAGGGTTTGCAATGCTGTAAATTTTTACAGAAGCAGACTGCCACATTCTTCTTCCACAGAGCAGCTGGTGAGTTCCAACCACTGACCTTTTGGTTAACAGCTGATCACTTTAACCACTGTGCCACTATGGTTCCTTGAATCCTTCTGTATCTATGGTTATAATCCCACTTTGGTATAGGGTATTCTTTGTTATATTAATAAAGTGGTATCAGTGTAGCATGTGTCTTAAGTCAATTGCTTTTGAGATATAAAAAAGCAGATTAAGCAAGCAGCATAATAGCAGAGATGGGAGATAGGAGCCATGCCACATGAAGATCACCAAGGAGCCAAGCAACAAGGATCTTCCCCCAGAGCTGTTAGCAAGAAAGACTCCTTCTAGAGCAGGCACCCTGAATTCAGACTTCTAGCCTCCCAAACTGTGTGGAGAATATATTTCTGTTTGTTAAAGGCACCACTTGTGGTTATTTCTGTTATAGCAACACTAGATAACTAAGATACTGAGTAAATAAGAAACTTTTATTCACCAATTGTCTCATTTTAATTGAGTCTTTATTCTGTTTATCTGTGACTACTACTTCTTTCCCATTTTAGCCAAAGTATGTAGGCAATGCATGTGGAAGCTGGACAATGACTAAGGAAGAGTGAAGGAGAATTGATGCATTAGAATTGTGGTGTTAGCGAAGAATATTGAATATATCATGGATTGCCAGAAGAACGAACAAATCTGTTTTGGAAGTACAGCCAGGATGTTCCTTAGAAGTGAGGATAGTGAGATTCATGTCACATACTTGGGGTATGTTTTCAGGAGGGACTAGTCCCTGGAGGACATCATGGTTTTTAGTTGTTGTGGTTGTTAGGTGCCACTGAGTCTGTTCTAACTCATAGCAACTCTATGTACAAGAGAAGAAAACACTTCCTGGTCTGGCACCATCCTCACAATAGTTGCTATGGTGAGCCCATTGTTACTGCCACTGTGTCAATCCATCCAGTTGAGGCTCTTCCATTTTTTCTCTGACCCTCTACTTTACCAACCATGATGCATAAAGAAATCATACATGAAGAAAGCACAAAAACAGGAAAGAAAAGACCAAAATGGATGTCAAAAGACACTCTGAAACTTTCTCTTGAACATAGAGTAGCTAAAGTGAAAGGAAGAAATTATAAAGTAAAAGAGCGGAACAGATTTCAAAGGGCTGCTTGAGAAAACAAAGTAAAATATTATAATGAAATGTGGAAAGATCTAGAGTTGCTTTTTGGAGGAAACCAAAGGGGAAGAACATACTTCTTTTTGATGGCATCCCACAACTTGTCCAATCTTCAGTCATTAAAATGTTCAGCGTATCAAAGCTATTCTTGAGATGGCCTCTAAGTTCAAGTGGGATATACTCAAGGTCATACTTTTGGTCTTGTGGACTTGTTTTAATTTTCTTCTGCTTTATCTTGAACTTGCATATGTGCATTTGAGGGTCTGTTCCACAGTGCGCCCCTGGCCTTAAAACTGAGTTTCTTCATCATCGTTTCCTGCAGATGTAGCCAATTTGATTTTTGTATATTCCATTTGGTGAGGACCAAATGTATAGTCAAGGAGCTCTGGTGGCACAGTGCCTAAGGCATTTGACTGCTATCCAGAAGGTTAGCAGTTCAAATCTACCAGCCACTCCACTGAAGGAAGACCAGGCAATCTACTTCTGTAAAGATTTACCATCTCAGAAACCCAATGGGAGTCACTATGAGTCAGAATCAACTTGATGGCAGTGGGTGGGATGTGTATGATCAGGTTTATGTTGCTGAATAAAAGTATTTGCAATGAATAGTTGTTGGTCTTGCAAAATTCTGTCATGCAATCTCTGGTGTCATTTTATTACCAAGTCTATATTTTCCAACTGACAATCCTTCTTTGTATTCAACATTCACATTCTAATCACCAATAATTATTAACACACCTTGATTGAATATTTGATCAATTTTGGACTTTAGAAATTGGTGAACATCTTCAGTTTCTTCATCTTTGGCGTGAGTAGTTGGTGAATAAATTTGAATAATTATAATAACTAGGAGCTCTGGTAGCGTAATGCCTAAGGCACTTGACTGCTAACCAGAAGGATGATGGTTCAAACTCACCAGCCACTCCTTGGAAGGGAAGTTGGGCAATCTACTTCTGTAGAGATACCATCTCGGACACCCAAGGAGGGGTCGCTATGTCGGGTCTGAATTGTCGGCACATAACAACAACAGCAACAGTCTTCCATGGGAACTCTGGTAGTATAGTGCCTAAGGCATTTGACTGCTAACCAGAAGGCTGGCAGTTCAAACCTACCATCCACTCCTCGGAAGGAAGATTGGGCAGTCTATTTCTGTAGAGATATTGTCTCGGAAACCCAAGGAGGGGTCGCTATGAGTCGAATCCGACTTGATGGCAGTGAGTGAGTCTTCCATGTAGGGAAAAAACAACAAAGCCAAACTCACTGCCCTTGAGTCAGTCCCAACTCAAAGTGACCCCTCCTTGAGTTTCTGAGGCAGTATCTCTATGGAAGTAGATTGCCTAGTCTTTCTTCCAAGGAGTGGCTGGTGGGTTTGAACTGCCACCCTTCTGGTTAGCAGTCAAATACCTTAGGCACTCCACCACTAGAACTCCTTCTTCCTTGTAGGCATATGGATATTACCCTATCTCTGACACCATTGTACTTCAGGATAAATCTTGGAATATTCTTTTTGACTATGCAACCCCATTCTTCTTCAATTTGTCATTCTTAGTATAGTAGACCACAAAATTGTTCAATTCAAAATGCACAGCTCTGTGCATTTTAGCTCACTGATGCCTAGAGTATCAGTCATTTTGTGTTCAATTTCATTTTTGACAACTTCAAATTTTCCTAGATTCATACTTCGTATATTCCATGTTCCTATTAATGGATGTTTCCAGCTGTTTCTTCTCATTTTGAGTTCTACTGCATCAGCAAATGGAAGTCCTGAAAACTTTACTCCATCCACGTCATTAAGGTCGACTCTACTTTGAGGAGGTAGCTCTTCACCAGTCATATTTTCAGTACCTTTCAACCTGAGAAGCTCATATTCCAGCACTATATCAGCCAGTGTTCCACTGCTATTCACGAGGTTTTCATTGGCCAGTTTGTTCAGAAGTAGACCAACAAGTCCTCCTTCTTAGTGGGTCAGTCTGGAAGCTCTGCTGAAACCTGTCTACCATGGGTGACCCTGCAGGTATTTGAAGTACTGGTGGCATAGCAACATACAAGCCACCACAGTGTGACGAACGGAAAGAGGAGTGGTAGATGTTTAGTAGAAGGTCAGCAAAAAAGAGGAAGACCCTGAACAAAATGGATTGACACAGTGGCTACAACAATGGGCTCAAACATAGCAATAGTTTTGAGGATTTCACAGGGCTGTGCACTATTTCATTCTGTTGTACATAGAGTTTCTGTGAGTTGGAACTGACTCAACGGCACCAACAATAGCACAACAGCATGTTGACAAGGACTTATTTCATATCTGTTTAAATCAAATGTGTTTGTAAGTATATTTAGTTTGCATACTCCAAAATATTAGGGTTATTATGTTGTTTCACACAGCCAGAAGTATCACCCCATATCAAAGGATAGAACCAGACAAAATGATCAACTTGGTAGTGTAAAACATGTCCTTGAATATCTTAGGTTCTGTTACAGCTCATTTTGGTCTTGTATAATTGAGGTTTTTATATAGCATTTCTGTTAATTTTTATAGTTATTTTACTACCATAAACCAAACCCAACTCACTGCCATTGAGTTGCTTCCAACTTGTAGTGACCCTAAAAAAAAAAAAACTAACGCACTGCCATCAAGTCACTTCCAACTCATAATGACCTCCTTGGGTTTCCAAGCCAGTAAATCTCTATGGAAGTAGATTGCTCGGTCTTCTTTCCATGGGATGGTTGGTGGGTTTGAACCACCAACCTTCTGTTCAGCAATCAAATTCCTTAGGTACTCCACCACCAGAGCGACCCTGTAGGACAGAGTATAACTGCCCCATAGGGTTTCCAGTGCTGTTAAATCTGTATGGAAACAGACAGCCTCATCTTTCTTCTGAAGAATGGCTGGTGGGTTCAAATCACTAACCTTGTGGTTAACTGCTGAATGCTTTAAGCACTGAGCCATCAGAGTTCCAGTGAGACTTATACGAAGAATAAATAAATACAATGACATCAAAGAGATGGCCAAATGGAGAGTTGAAGTATGGCAACTATAAGCTGAGCAGGCAGAAGAAATTCTCTCTCTCTCTCTCTCTCTATATATATATATATATAAACTAGATACCTTTCAAACAATATGGTGTTATTATAGATTTATGGCAAAGCATGATAGCCTTGTGTGGATATAATCAGGAATATGATGGCTTTTGAGCAAAAGCTTGCAGAAGAAATAATGACAGACAGCTGTTGAAGTTGAATCCTAGTCATTCTTACTTTTTGTTGAGTCACAGATTCCTTTGAGCATAAGAGAAAATTAGAAACTTTCTGCCCTGAAAAAAATGGATATCTATATTCCCTTGTTTTGTCCTTTTCTTCCTTTCTCCTTTCCTTCCTTTTTTCTCCATTAATTCCACAATTGTTTATAAAGAGCCTATTTCGTATCAGACAGTGATCTTGACCAAGGGATAGAGTAGAAAAAAAAGACACGTAAGTATTCCAATGCCATGGCATGCACATTCTTAAGATAGGGAGACAGAAAACAATCAAGTTCATCAATAAATAAAAAGGAAAATCTCAGATAAGTAACAAGTGGCATACACAAAATTTTGCATACAATTTTACAGTGTTCACAGTCTATTGATTTTTCTTTCCAGTTCTGCAGTCAGTAACTTCTCCTTTTAATCCACGGATAACTTTTTTATGTGAGCAGGGTAGACATGACTGTTAATTATCCATTGCTTTCTCACATGTAGAGTGATCTGTTTTTTTTTTTTTCCCCACACATGAACAATTGCATGCAGTATCATAGAACTGACCTTCCTAATCTGTAGAGGAGTGCTGTTATTTTATGAAATTTCAGAACCTACTGGTGCTGATGGGTAGGAATATGTGCTCTGCCAGGATTTCCAGAGCTTTATTTCGATATGTAAAAAATCCTCCCTTTAGGGAACTATCTACTTACCCCTCTCTAAAAAAATTAAATGGATCAAATAGCTGTAGATTCAATTTTCAAAATCTCAATTTACAGGAGACTTTACAGATCTACTCTTTCATCCATATTTTAAGATGATAATGAAGGGTGCATGACTGATTTTGAAGAATTATTTTTCTCTATGATTTTATATTCTCACCACAAATTACATTTCTTGCCCTAGTTATTATGGCATCCTGTGATGGATTAAAACATGTACTTTTACCTTTGGCAATATTTTAAGTATTTTCATTAGTATAACACATAACTTTTGCAAAATGCAGATAACCCCATCTATCTTATTCCATTGCGACACATGAGATTTGGTTCTAAACTTCTGGCATTTGTGAAATGTCACATTTTAATTGGTAACACAAATTGTTACTCAGTACTTCTTTTCAGTTTTTCGTACTTTATTGGTATTGTGTTTACTCTTCAGTGAAAGGGTATTTTAATATCTGGCACTTCGTGTGGGAGTGAATATAAACATGAAGTAAATATAATCTAAGTATGCTTATTTAGAACAGGGATCAATAAACAACAGTTTTGTCAGTCAAATCAGCTTGCTGATGTAAAATACAACTCTAGTGGTCTCAGTCCATCATCTGAAGCTTTTTCTTTCCAGTGCTGCAGTCAATAGTTTCTCCTCTCAACCAAAGGATAACTTTTTTATATGAGCAGTGGAGATGTGTGAATACATTTTTAGTGGAACGCAGCCACACTGATTTGTTTACATATTGTCTATGGCTGCTTTCATGTTTAGTTATTTTTCTCTTTAAGAAAATGTCTGCCCATCCCTGATTTACAGAAGGATGATTATACCTCTATTTCCTTGATACTCTTTGACATAAATTCTGTGTTTATTATATTCTATAGATAAATGACATTCCATGCCTACTGTTGTTGTTGTTGTGTGCCATCAAGTTGGCCCCGACTCATAGCGACCCCTCCTTGGGTTTCAGAGGCAGTATCGCTATGGAAGTAGATTGCCCAACCTTCTTCTGAGGAGTGGCTGGTGGGTTTGAACCGCCAGCCTTCTGGTTAGCAGTCAAGTGCCTTAGGCACTATGCTACCAGAGCTCCTAGTATAAAAATAAATACTAGGCTTAAAAAATCTGGTTTAAATGAAGACCCAAAGGAAAATGCTGATTTGTAATTCCTTATAAAATGCACATACAATAGATTCCAATATTTAAGACTCAGAAGGAGGCTTACCCACTCATAGCGACCCTTTGTAAGGACAGAATAAAACCAAAACCAAACTCACTGCCTTCGAGTAGGATCCGACTCATAGTGACGCTTCTTGGGCTTCCGAGGCGGTATCACTACAAAAGTAGATTGCCCAATCTTCCTTTCGAGGAGTGGCTGGTGGGTTTGAACCGCCAGCCATCTTGTTAGGCACTACACCACCAGAGCTCCCAAGGACAGAATAGAGCTGCCTGATAAGGTTTCCAACCATGGCTGTAAATCTTTATGGAAGCACTGAGTCATCTTCTCCTGCAGGTTGGCTGGTGGGTTCAAACTGGTTAGCAGCTGAATGCTTTAACCACTAGCCACCAGAACTCCTCAGAAGGAGCCTTAAAGCAAAAACCAAACCCACTGCCATCAAGTCGATTCCAACTCATAATGACCCCCGTAGGGTTTCCAAGGCTGTAAATCTTTATGGAAGTAGATTGCCTCATCTTCCTCCCACAGAGGGAGCTCTGGTGGTATGGTGCCGAAGGCAGTTGACTGCTAACCAGAAGGTTGGTGATTCAAACCCACCAGCCATTCCTCTGAAGGCAGACTGGGCAATCTACTTCCATAGTGATACTGCCTTGGAAATTCAAGGAGAGGTCGCTATGAGAAGAAATTGACTGGATGGCACGTGAGTTTGGGCTGCCTCCCATAGAGCAGCTGGTAGGTTTGAACCACAGACCTTGTGGTTACCAGTGTCCAGGAGAGCTCCTCGGAAGGAGCTTCAGAGACCATCAAAAACCTAATCTTTTGCACACTCTTGAAGTTTCTGCCCTAGAAGTGCCAGCAACCCCGACTCCTCCTTCTATCCCTCCTGTGACACAGACTCCTCCTCCTATCCCTTCTCACAGCACCCAGTTTCTTGGTGTCAATTTTCACCAGCTGGAGAAGAGAGATAATAACAACCATGTAGACTTGCCAGCTTTAGACATTCTAGTTCCTGGAATCAAGGACAGGAAACCTCTTAGTTATTTGCACACCCTAACTTTTCTAGCTTCTATTGAATAAATCATTTAACTGTCAGCTAATTACAGTGTTGGAAAGTTTACATCATTCATCTTTTTATGGCACCTCTTAATGGAAGACTCTGGAGATTAAACCTCTTGATGAATTTCCATGATACAAAAAAAGCAAGCTGACCTAGAGAAAGATGGGACAAAGGCTTAACATTTGAGAAGTTTTAAGCAGCAATGGGATTGTACACAGTAGCCTATTTAAAGTACTGCTGATTTGAACTTGTATCAAGTTCCTGAAAAATTACAAGAAATGTGACTTTAGTTAGAAGCAATGGCATTTTATTGAACAAATGATAATTTCGCACTAACTAGCATAGCGCCTAAGGCACTTGACTGCTAACCAGAAGGCTGGCGGTTCAAACCCACCAGCCATTCTTTGGAAGGAAGGTTGGACAATCTACTTCCTTCGTGATACTGCCTCGGAAACCCAAGGAGGGGTTGCTATGAGTCGGGTCTGACTCGATGGCACATAACAACAACAACAAGCCCTATGTAGTAGGTATTATTATTATCCCACTTTACAGATGAAGAAACTGAGGCATAGAGCATTAAAGTGTCCAAATTCTGACACCTGGTAAGTAGTTGAGACAGAAATGAATAACCAGGCAATTTGGCTCCAGAGATCATACTGTTAACTTCACCCAGGGTCTCAAGTCATTCTCTCGACCTCTTATCGAGACATCAGAATACAGCTTTTTCTTGCAGTGCCTCGAAGCCCTGCTTTCGGTCCAGGGTGTCAAGCTAGGCCTGGCCCCTCCTTCCTTTGGCGTTCCAGGGTCAGAGGGACCAGTTTCTTGTTGATGGAGTCTCCATCAGTGGCGCCTCCATCTAGAATGGCTATTGAAACAGGATCAAAGGGTCCTGCAGGTTTGGGAACGTAGGTTGTCTCCTGCACCTCGGCGCCCACTGCAGAGCCGCGCGAGCCCGCGGGTCGGCGGGAACGGAGCGCACGTGCCGCCGGGAAAGAGCGCGGCCGACCGGGCAGCCGGGGCCGCGCCAAGATGGCGGCGGCTGCGGCCGCAGCGGTGACTGTTGGCTGCGGCCGGTGAGGCGGGCGGGGCTGGCGGCGCGGAGGCGGGGTCCCAGGCGAGCCGCCCTGGGAGGCGGGGGCCGTTTCCATAGCGGCGGCAGGAGGTGTCGCGCCGGGGAACTTCCTGGTTCCCGGGCTCGGCTACGCCGGGATCCTCTTGGAAGGGAAACAATGGGGCGGAGGGCACTGCGGTAGCAGCCGCCGCCGCCGCGCAGCGCAGCCGCGCCGGGACCTGCTCTGCGGCCCGGGACTCCCTCTCTGCCCACTCCCCACATCCTCTCCCCACGGGACAGTCCTGAGGTAACTTCATTTCCTGATCTTCTACCGCAGGTGCCCGGCCGGCGGCGACGGTCTCCCTGGATTTTCCTCCCCCGGTAGTGACTTCGTGTTGGCCCCCAGGGAGCCGGACGTCGCCATTCCCAGACCCGGGAGAAGGTAGACGAGGCTGGGATTCCTTTTCCCTTAGCCTTCGAGGGGGGCAGGCTCTGGGACGGGGGTCCCAGGAAACGTGTGAGGGACTGCCCTGTGATTGACAGATTGGTGGGCGCTGGGTGGGGGGCGCGGCGAGTCGGTGAGAAGCTTTGTGGGGACTGATGGGGCGGAGCGCACGGGGCGTGCGGGAGGTCTATTGGGACCGGGCGGCAGGGGGACCTGGTGGTAAATGAAGCGGGGCTCGTGGGAGGGGCTGGGGTTGACCAGAACCTGGGGGAGGTGCAACTGTTGCCTCCCCCTCCCCCCGGTGCAAGTTTCGGTCCCCGGGAAGACGTGTCTCCTTTGCAAGTTTCAGTTGCGTCCTCTAGAGACCAAGTGGGCAGGACTGAGGCAAACTTCTTTCTTTTTAAATTACTGCCTTGATGCCGTGGTACTTTGTTTCGACTAGGCAAAGGGAGAATGGATTGAATGAGAGATCTGGAAAGCTTGGAAATCTGTGCACTTTTGCAAAGTTTGCAGAATAGTTTGAAGCTAACAACTGTATGATGGTGTAGCGTTTCTAATGTGTGAGAACGGTTATTCCCAGGTATTTTAATGCCAGAAAATTCGAGAAGTCTATGAATCAATGAGTGGACATTTCTATAATTTGGAGATTAATCCTCTCCTCTTTTTTTTTTTTTTTTAAGCTATTTAATCTGCAGATTGTTTTCTAGAGAGTACACTTTAATATGCTCTGTCTGTAATGGGAGACTGGGAAAGATTGTTGAATTGGGATAATACCCAGTTATTGAAAATGATGCAACACAAATGGAAAACAAGTGGGCACACTGTCTTAAATATAGTGCTTGCTAGAGGAAAGTGATTTTAATTCGATACTCTTTTATGCAGATAATTAAAGCTTAGGTGTGGATATCTAATATTTCACAGCTCAGAGAAGTTGGACAGAACTTTAGCAATCACCCTCATATATTGAATCTCTGGAAAGTTCTGTGAGGAGGAGGGCAAGGTGCTTTTTTCTTTTGTTAAGTCATCTTAATAAGAATTAACAAATTAACGAAAATCAAATGAACAGTGGTATGTTTGCTTTTATTTTTCAGTGTTAGACCCTAAAGTTAATAAAAATGTTCCAAAGTTTATTATTCTTTTATGAAATTTGTAAATGTGGTGTAGTTCATTATTTAAAATGGATGTTGATGACATCATATAGTATGCTACTTTTGTTTTTGTGTGCTCAATAGGATTTCCAAAGCTGAAATCTTGAGGAAGCATATCACCACATCTTTTTCCTGGCTGGTGGGTTCGAACTAATGACCCTTTGGTTAACAATTGACCTCTTAATCACGGAGCCACCAGGGATCCTTGTATTCTATGTAACCCATTGCATCAGGTGGATTCTGACTCATAGTGAGCCTGTAAGGATAGAGTAGAACTGCCCTATAGGGTTTCTAAGGCTGTACTCTTTATGGAAGCGGACTGCCACATCTTTTGTTCTGGGGAGAGGCTGGTGGGTTTGAACCACAGACCTGTCAGTTAGCAGCCAAGCACTTAGCCACTGTGCCATCTGGGCTCCATGTATTCTACATAGGCAATTAAAATATAAGTCAGTATAAATTAACTTTGAAAGAAAAACCATAGTCTTAATTTCAAGTACAAGCAGTTCCTGGGTTACACACATCTCATTTATGTAAAGTCTGAAGTTAAAAACCAACCCCTGTAAAGCTTATTACATTAAAGAATTGAGGTACATACAATGGTTGCTACTTTTTGACTGGCTTCCAAACATTACTACTATTGTATTATTATGTTAAAAATGTCTTAGTGTACCTGGAAGTGTTTCTTTAAGGTTGTTATGCATAGAAAGGTACACTCTCTGCTACTTATTAAAACAAAGATTTGACTAACTTAAGTCAGATAGGAACTGTACCTAACTTCTGTATTATGTACAAATTTGACTTAAAGACAGTGTTAGGAATGGAACTTACTCATTGCCTAGGAATTGCGTTTACAGGTATCTAGAGTTAACAGAAATTCCTTTGCTGATCATGAATTTAAAGAATTAATGAGTTGACACAAAGGCATTCAAAGAAACATCATTTGCCAAACATTAAGAATTTGTTCCCTGGATCTTAGTGTTGGTGCCTACTTACTGTTTTAGCTAGACTATCAGACCTTTCATACGTATTTCTGTTAAGGACAGCTCATTACCAGTTTTTGCAATATTTTGACCTGCTAATTATTGTTGTTAGTTGCCTTGAGTTGATTTTGACTTACGGCAACTCTGTGTCGACATGCAAGTAACTCTCAGTAAGACAACTGCCACTGGTTAAACAAACCAGCCAGTAGAAGTGGCACCATTGGTTGGTTAATTGACTGATTATCCCTAAGCATTTATTAGGAATCAGGATAACTACTCTGCCATGGCAGACCCAGTGTAGGTTTTCAATGCCGAGCATAGGTTGTAGTGGTCAGTCTTTGCCACCCTGTGGTATTGATCTTCAACTTACAGTTATATTCCAAAGCCAGTGATAATGTGCAAAGAGACCAGTCAGTTCAAGGCAGTGCAGTTGAAACAAACAAAATTGCATTGGTTGAAAAGTCCTAGGAATATTTGAAGCTGGCAGAACACTTAGACAAATACTGGAACTTTGGGAATTGCTAATTCAGATCATGAGAAAGAGATGGTGATTACATTTTCTGGTTTATGATATTTCACTTTAACCATTCTTATTTTGTAATTAGTGAAGTAGTATTTTTATCAACAACACTCAAACCATTAAATATCAAAAAGTTAAAATTGGTCCTTTATTTTTTTTACATTCTGAGATGTGATTTGACTATATTTAGAGACTCTTATTTTTTTTTTTTTTTCTTTTGGAAGATGTCTTCTGTTTTTACACTGCAAGTCAATACAAACATAATATCAATTTGAAAGAAATCTGACTGCTAGCACACTTCAATATTGTGCAGTAATAAACAGCATGAGAATTAGTCACAGACTTGGATTCTCAACTGGCCTGTGCCATTTCTTGGCAGTGTCACCTCATGTGAATTATTTAACCTTTTAAAGCTTGTTTCTTTGTAAAATTGAAGAGAATTGTACATTCACTGATTTGCTTTTTCCAATATTTCTTAAGTGCCTTCAGTGTACCCTAGGAGCTAATGTTAAGTACCTTGTTTTCAGTAACAGACTGGATAAATCTTTCAGAGTAAAGTACAGGAAACTATGCAATCTATAACTAGAGTACCTAACTTGGTTTTGGGAGAATCAGGACAAGCTTCTCTGAGGCTCTGACTAGTAAGCCATGACATGAAGGATGAGAAAGACATACATGTAGTTGATGAAAAGGAGAGTTGGAGGAGTGGGAAACTTTCAGGATGAGAAAAGAGCATGTACACAGTCTCTGAAAAGACTGTTGTGAAAATTAAGAGTGCTTGTATATTGCTTAAGGAGCTCTGGTGGCGTAGTGCCTAAGGCATTTGCTAACCAGCAGGTTGGCGGTTCAAACCCACCTACGACTCTGAGGAAGGAAGACTGGGCAATCTACTTCCATAAAGATCTACCACCTTGGAAACCCAAAGGGGGTCACTATGGGTCAGAATTGACTCAGTGGCAGTGAGTTTGGGTTTGGTTTGGTATACTTAGTTCCCTACATGGCACATGATCAGTGTTCCACCACTGCTGTTGAGTTGATTCCAACTCGTAGTGACCCTATAGGACAGAGTAGAACTGCCCCATAGGGTTTCCAAAGCTGTAAATCTTTATGGAAATACACTTCTTTACCTTCTTCTATACTGCGGCTGGTGGGTTTGAACTGCTGACTTTTTGGATAGCAGCCAAATGCTTTAACCTGTGTTAGTTATATAAAAGTCTTGGCATTGTACTGTAATAATTATCTGAATGAAGTGGCTCAGTTTTATTCTAACCATTAGAGAAAGGGAGTCAGTCTAGTTTGCTTATCTACGCTAGACCTGGAAATGGCTCGGTTCACTTTGGCATTTACTTTTTACAACTTTGGTTGGTTTATTCATTTCTATATATGTAAAACTGAGATTAAATGTTACATTAAAATTTCTTTGATTTCTTTAAAGAGCTCCTCCTATATGATACCAGGATTTTTGTGTGTTTTTTTTTTTTCAATTGTCATTTAGGTGAAAATTTACAGAGCAAATTCACTTTCCATATAGCAGTTCACATAAAGTTTGTCTCATGACATTGACCACAATTCATCACAATGCAACAGCTCCCCTCCCACTTCCTCCCAACAGTCACCTCTTCCCTGTGACCATCCCTCTATGCACCCCTGCCCCCTGAGCTGTCTCTTGTGCATAAACAACCTTTCTTTCTCCTATGATTGTTCTCTCCAAGGAGTGCATTTACCTCAGGTAAGTGTTCAACTCCTATGCCTGTCTTTTGCTTGGCTGGCAGCCAAAGGTGTGGGTTCAATTCCAGACCTGAAGGGCAGCTAGGGACCATAGTCTCAGTGGTTCCACCAGGCTCTGTCAGACCAACAAACCTCTTCCCCTCTTTTTTTTTTTTCCAAATGCTTTTGAGTTTTGTTCCACATTGTTCTCCCTCTCTATCCAGGGTCTCCTACATAGATCCCCTTCCCAGTGGTTGACTTTGGTAGCTGGGCACCATCTAGTTCTTCTGGTCGCATAGTCGTATAGGATGCAGATCTCATGGTGTGCCAGTCGCTAGGACTAATTCTTTCTGTGCATCTTTGGTTTTCTTCATTCTTATTTGCTCTGGACAAGGAGAGACCCATCATTGCATCTTGATGGCTGCTTGCAACCTTTTAAAATCCCAGTCGCTATTCGCCAAAGTAGGAGGTAGAACAGTGTTTTGTGTAGTATGTTACTCCAATTGAACTTGATGTCCCCTGTGACTTTGGTCCCGAGCCACAGGTTTGACTACTCAGTCCCTCTGGATAGCTCTCTGTGCCCAAGAAGTGACCACAACCTTGTCCCTTGTCAGCTCTACTATACACCTGGGAATTCAGATCATACA
>NW_006921615.1:9085851-9086982 GCF_000298275.1 Orycteropus afer afer
GACTAATACAATATTTGTCCTTCTGTGATTGACTTATTTCACTCAGTATAATGTCCTCTGAGTTCATCCATGTTATGTGGTGTTTTGCAGATTCTAGGTTATTCTTTAGGGTTGCATAATAGTCCATTGTGTGCATGTACCAAAGTTTCGTTATCCCTTCCTCAGCTGATGGACACCTAGGTTGTTTCCATCTTTTGGCTATTGTAAACAGTGCTGCGATGAACATGGGTGTGCATATGTCTGTTCTTGTCATGGCTCTCACTTCTTTAGGATAATTGCCTAGTAATGGAATGGCTGGGTCACATGGTATTTCTAATTCCAACTTTTGAAGGAATCGCCATACTGCTTTTCACAGTGGTTGTACCATTTTACAGTTCCACCAACAGTGTATGAGAGTCCCAATCTCTTCATATCCTTGCCAGAATTTGTTATTTTGTGTCTTGTGTAACTTCGCTACCAGTGCTGGAGCAGGATGGTATCTCGTTGTTTTGATTTGCATCTCTCTCATGGCTAATGATCATGAGCATTTCTTCATGATTGTTGGCCACCTGAAATCCTCCTTGGTGAAGTGTCTGTTCATGTCTTTTGACCATTTTTAAATGGATTATTTGTCTTTTTGTTACTGAGGTGCAGGAGTTTTCTATAAGTTCTAGAGATAAGTCCTTTGTCAGATATGTCATTACCAAATATTTTTTCCCAATCTGTAGGTTCTCTTTTGACTCTTTTAGACAGGTCTTTGGAAGCACATAAAAATTTGATTTTTAGAAGGTCCCATTCATCTAGTTTGTCTTCTACTGTTTGTGCATTTGGAGTTATACTTGATAGTCTATTTATGCCATATATTGTTGTTGTTATGTGTCGTTGGGTCAACCCCGACTCAGCGACCCCTTCTTGGGTTTCCAAGGCAGTATCACTACAGAAGTAGATTGCCCAATCTTCCTTCCTTCTGAGGAGTGGCTGGTGGGTTTGAACCACCACCCTTCTGGTTAGCAGTCAAGTAAGTGCCTTAGGCACTATGCTACCAGAGCTCCTCCATGCCATATATTGTTGTTGTTGTTATGTTCCGTCGAGTTGGACCTGACTCATAGCGACCCCTCCTTGGGTTTTCAAGGCAGTATCACTACAGAAGTA
>NW_006921615.1:9094007-9101843 GCF_000298275.1 Orycteropus afer afer
TGTCTCTGGTTCCCTGTTTACAATCTTGTAAGCTCATTTTACTTTGGATATGTCCATAGTTGTAGTTTGTGGGTTATGTCATCTTGTGTATTAATAGCTGGTTGTTATTTGCTATTTTTGATTCTCTGTTCAAAGGACTCCCTTTAGCATCTCTTGTAAGGTTGGTCTGGTTTTAACAAATTCCCTTAGTTTCTGCTAGTCTGGTAATCTCCTAATTTCACCATCATATTTGAGGACAATTTTGCCGGGTATATAATTCTTGGTTGAAAATTTTTCTCTTTCAGGGTTTGTATATACCATCCCATTGCCTTCTTGCTTGTATGGTTTCTGCTGAGAAGTCAGAGTTTATTCTTACTGGTGCTCCTTTGTAAGTAACTTTTTGTTTTTCCCGTGCTGCTTTCAGGAGTCTATCTTTGTCTTTTGTTTTGATGAGTTTGATGATGATATGTCTTGGTAATTTTCTTTTGAAGTCTCTCCTGTTTGGGTTCGTTGCAGTTCTTGAATGGATATATTTTCATTTTTCATTGTGTCAGGGAAGTTCTCCTCCAACAAGTCTTGGACAAGTTTCTAAATTCCAGTGACATGTAGGTTATTCCTTTTAATGGTATCCCACATGAACCTTAAGCTATCTTCATTTTGTTTTGATCTTTTTTTCTGATTGAACCCTTTCCAAAGAAGTATTCAGGTATTTGTCTTCAATCTCATTAATTCTGTCTTCCGTTACATGAGTTCTACTCCTTTGCCCTGCCAATGTGCATTAGCTGAGGCTTTTTTTTCCGACTTCAATTCAGTTTTCTTTAGCATTTTTGCCTTTAAATATCTTCTGTGTTAGCTGCACAATGGCCTGGACCAAGTTTGTGCTGACTGCTCTATCTCCAGGTCTTCTATTAATTTTTGTTTATTGTTGAGCTCAATTGTTACTTAGTTTATGGATGGAATAGATACATTCTTGTGTTTAGAATCCAACTAGATACACATTCCTTTATGGTGGGGCCTAGAATTAGTCAGCTTTTCTTTTTATTCATCATAGTGTGTTTTATAGTTATTATTATCCAGTTGGCTGCCTAGAATTTTTCACTGACATTAAATGAGGCCAAGCTTCTGAAAATGAGAGTGATTATATCCTTCATTTTAGCTTTTATTTGTAAAACTCAGCCATTGTATGCAGTTCTGTTAGGATGTATCTCATACATTAGGCAAATGTAAACAAATTTTAAGCCACTTTTGGGAGGCTTTGCCTCTCCAAAGTGAGATAAGTTAAGGAAGACTTGGAAAGGACATTTGTTTTCTTAAATGCTTAGAATTTCACTTAACTTTAATATTTGGAAAGGCCATTTGTTTTCCTTAACACCTAGAAGCTGATATATTGACCAGTATAAAGTCACTAGAGTTTGGTAAGTCCTCTTGGAAACCTGATGTAAATTCTACCTGTAGAAGGGGAAATTTGACCTCAGTCTTATCTCATGCTTCATTAACATACATGTGTTAACAAACCAATGAAACCAAATGATGTCTTAGGCCCATCTCTTTCTTTGATCTTATTAACAGGAAGGAAGTACTTTGTTGATTTAGTGAATAAGATAAACAAAACAGAAGCTTTGCTTTGCTTCTCTTGAGCTAGGAAAATACTTATAGTTGTGGGAATTTAGCACTGTGTTTCAAGGGTATAAGTTGTAGGAAGAGCATTCTGTTTTAGAAAGCCCAAGAACTGTGAAAGTACAATTATAGGATCTTCTGTGTGAATGAATAATGATTTTAGTGTTAATTGAAGTTATTCTTTATCTAGAACAAAACCTAGGAATCTGCTCTGAACATATATTTTTGAACTAATGGACTGTGACTCTGCATTAAGACAGGAAAGTTCTAGAATGATGATAATATATGTCCCATGAAGATAAATTCTTTGTTTTCTTCAAGGCTGTGTCTACAGTGCTTATAACTCTATCTGGCTTATAGTGGCTTATTAATCAATATTTATTAAATGAATAATACATTTATATATTTCATCTGTCTGTTACGAATTTTAGAGCTGAACAATAATCATTTAAATGTTTGGAAAACTTTAATTGGTTGGGATAGCACTTCTGATACTACTTGCTGATATTTCTTTGTGAGAAAATCGTGTAAAGCATGTTGCAGAGCATTCATTCTTTCACTCATTCAGTGCCATTAAATTTCTTTGAAACATTTTTAATGGGTGTCTGAGAAACCATTACATGTACATTAACAATTCATTTAATCAATCTCTTTTTATGGACATTTGAGTTATTTATTTTATTTTTGTTCTGTTATGTACAATCTCAATGAAAGAAATTTTTTAAAAGATTTTTTTTGGAGGGGATGGTATTTCAACAAATAGCAATTTTGGAAAGTAGGACCTATGGATTTCTGCAAGAAAATGAGCGTGGGTTGCACAACTGTAAAGGTGAGGTTAGAAGCTTTAGTGATCAGACAGCTGAGATCAGACAGCATGTATGATACAACTCTTTGAGTAGGCCAGCTGCTTCTATGCATGGATGATGTATAATCATCAGTCTTTTCACATAAAAGATATCTTCCAGTGTGTGCCTGTCATTTGCATTTGTCTTAAGAAATAAATGACTCACTACAACTGTCTTTTCTTTCTTCATTATTGCTTAAAGATTATACATACATTTAACTCCTTTATACTGTGATTACATATACTTATTGCTTTAACATATAACCATTAACATTTCTGAATTTTATTGGGGATTTTTGCTTTTTCACATTAAAATGCTATGAAATAATATGAATATACAAAAGATTATATGTAATATGTGTTACATGAAGACTGCTGTAGTGATGACCATATCATCCCTTCCTCCAGTTGAAGTAATAGGACATTAACTAATACCTTACCTGATCATATCTTCCTACCTGTCCCACCATTGCCATGAGGAAACCGTCAGTCTCATCTTGAGGTCTTTTTTTTTCTTTTTTTAAAAATAGTTTTGTTGTTGCTGTTAGTTGCTAAGTTGATTCTGACATAAAAACCTATCCATTGAGTTGACTCCAATTTATGGCAACCTTACATACAAGAAGACAAAATGTTACTTTATCCTATGTTATCCTCAGGATTGCTAGGTTGTTCTAGCCCATCGTTTTGGCTGTTGTGCCAGTTCGTCTCACTGAAGGTCTCCCTCATTTTACTGGCCCTCTACTTCAAACACGATGTCTTCCAGTAATTGATCGCTTCAAAGCAAGTGAATCGAACAGTGTTTTGTTGTAATCTATAAATGTTCTGTGTAGCTAATTTTCGGAAGTAGGTAGCCAGACCTTTCTAGGCTGTGTTAGTCTGGAAGCTCTGGAATCTGTCCACCATGGGTGACCCTGCTGGTGTTTGAAGTAACCAGTGGCATAGTTTGCATTGCAGCAGCATGCATGCTACCACAAAAGGACAAATTGACAGATAGGTAGTGAAAATGTAATGTTTTGTTCATTCTTCATATTTGGAACATTGTATAAATGATATCATTCTGTATATATTTTTCTTTGCTATTTACTTATTTTTTAAAAAATATTTGTGAGATTTATTTGTTAATGTACATACCCATGGTTCATTCATATGCTGCATAATCCTTGATTGTATAAGGATGACATAATTTTTATGGACATTCCAGTTTTTACTATTACAAACAGCATTGCTATGAATATTTTAAAAAACATATTGCCTAGTACGTGTGTAGAAGCTCAGGTGGTGCAGTGCCTAAGGCATTTGACTGCTAACCAGAAGACTGGTGGTTCAAACCCACCAGCCACTCCTCAAAAGGAAGGTTGGGCAATCTACTCTCATAGAGATACTGTCTTGGAAACCCCAGGAGGGGTCGCTGTGAGTCAGATCTGACTCAGCAGCAGTGTTTGGTTTGGTAGTACATGTGTAAAAGACTTTCTATTGATGTATCTCCTTCTTTTGGCTAGTATTTATATATATATGTATTTTCCAGGGTTTTATTTATTTCTTTTTCATAATTGATATTATATATATACACACACACACACACACACACACAAGTCAACATTTTTGAAGTGTCTGTGCTTTCATTTTCAGTCTTTCTGTGTCCTGATGATTGAGGTGCATTTCTTGAAAAATACATGTGGGTAGATTTTCTTTTATACAGCCGTTTTAACTAGAAAATTTAGTTAATTTACACTTAAAGTTATTATCATAACTCTCTACATGAGTTACCTTTTGCTGTAATAATGCTGTGTAACAAATAAGTTTAAAATTCAGCAGCATACAACAGCAAGTCTGCAGTTTCTGCTGTATTGGCTGGTTTTGACTGTAAACTGGGGTTTGATTTTAGTTAGGTGACAAGTATATCCTCATTCTGGGACCAGCAGCTGCCTTGGGCATGTTTTATCTCATGGTGCAGTGTGTTGTTGTTGTGTTGTTATGTGCCCTTGAGTCGGTCTGGACTCATAGCGACCCCTCCTTGGGTTTCCGAGGCAGTATCACTATGGAAGTAGATTGCCCCATCTGCCTTCCGAGGAGTGGCTGGTGGGTTTGAACCACCAGCCTTCTGGTTAACAGTCAACTGCCTTAGGCATTATGCTACCAGAGATATTGTAAATGGTGCAGTGTAGGAGCTCAAAAGAACACTGACTGACAAATTCAGTGCACTAAAAATGTCCAGTCAGAACTGGTAAAGTGTCCTTTCTGTCTCTATTCCAACTGTTTGTCATTTGGTCAAGCCCAAAAATCAATGAGATGAAATGTATCATTTTTTATTTTAAATGCATTTTATTGAAATATAATTTATTACAGTGAAATACACAATACTAAAGTGACATGAGTCAATGCATTTTTTTTTTTTTTTGCAGTGTTCCCTCCCACCCCTGGCAACCAACAAAGAAAGTTTCCCTCCATATATAAATCTTTCCTTGACCCTCTACAACAACGAACTAATACTATATTTGTCCTTCTGTGATTGACTCATTTCACTCAGCCTAATGTCCTCCAAGTTCATCCATATTATGTGGTGCTTTACAGACTCTACATTATTCTTTAGTACCGCATAGCATTCTGGTATGTGTATCTACCATAGTTTGGTCATCTGCTTTTCTGCTGATGGGCACGTAGGTAGTTTCCATCTTTTTGCTATTGTAAATAGTGCTGTGATGAACATGAGCGTGCATGTATCTGTTTCTATCCTGGCTTTCACCTGTTTAGGATATATACCAAGTAATGGGATTGCTGGGTCAAATAGTATCTCCAAGTCCAACTTTCTAAGGAATCGCCATATTGCTTTCCACAGTGATTGTGTCACTTCACAGTCCCACCAGCAGTGTATGAGAGTCCCAATCTCTCCATATCCCCACCAGCATTTGTTATTTTCTGTCTCATTGAATCTTGCTATCAGTGCTGCGGTGAGACAGTATATCTCATTGTTTTGATTTACATCTCTCTGATGGCCAATGATTGTGAGCATCTTTTCATGTATTAGCTGACCACCTGAATATCCTCCTTGGTGAAGTATCTATTTATGTCTTCTGCCCATTTTTCAATTGGATTGTTAATTCCTTTCCATCAATCTTAGTGATAAGTCCCTTGCCAGATAGGTAATTATCAGCAAATATGAATTTGTTGCTGTCATTTTTGTCCCGTGGTTTTTCATTGTGCCGATTTCTTTGTTCCATATAATTTTCTATGCTGAGCTCGTTTTGTTTATGAATCATGTTATCACTTCCTTCATTGATACTGTTTTAGTATTTGTTGAGTATTTATGCTGGTCCTCTTTTTTTTTTTTTTCGGTATGTTATCTTTATTTTTCCTAGAACCTGAATACAATGTTTTAGAAGCAGTGCACTTCATACTTTTTAAACCTCAGATTAACTACTGCATCATTTGTAGATGTGAAAACGCATTCCAAAAACTGGGAAACTCAGTCATGTAATCGTAACAAACTCATTGTTTTACTACACAAAACTAAATTCTATATGCAACACAGCCTTTATTACATTAATTTAGCCTTCTTACAAGGCAGCTTATGTATAAACATTATATGTTTTTGTCCTAATCAATATCAAGTGTTGCAACCAACCGTATTCCCACAAGTTTTTCATCAAATCCTTAAAGAACCATTAGACACAAGTGAAAAACACCCTTACTTGCTGTATTAAGTGTTTCAGTTATCAAAGTTTCAGCAGAGTAAGCACCAGAATTACAAAATTTTGGTGTTGATCAAAAAAAGAAACGGGTTTCTCAAACTTTTGTTTTAATGGGTCTCAAAATTCTGTGACAAATTTTTGGTCAAGTTGTTTCCGTTTAAAAAATACTGATTTTAAAAACTAATAACTTAAAACTGCCACACAAAAAACAAATGGTCCACAAAACATTCCTTTCCTTCTGAAGGTTTTATGATGCATTGTTATCATTAACCAGTCTTTTGCTATTAAACTTAAATGGCCAATTGAAACAATCAGTTCTGAGACCGTTCTTCCACCACTGATAGATACTGGAGTGGTAGGTGTTATGGATAATATTCATTTAGCCTTCTGAGCCTTCTGAGCTGACTTGGTGACCTTGCCAGCTCTGGCAGCCTTTTTGTCCACTGCCTTGATGACACCTACAGCAACTGTCTGCCTCATATCGCGAACAGCAAAATGACCCAGAGGAGGATAGTCGGAGAAGCTCTCAACACACATGGGTTTCCCAGGAACCATGTCTACGATGGCAGCATCACCAGACTTCAGGAATTTGGGGCCATCTTCTAGCTTCTTACCAGAACGGCGATCAATCTTCTCTTTGAGCTCAGCAAATTTGCAAGCAATGTGAGCTGTGTGACAATCCAGCACAGATGCATAGCCAGCACCGATTTGGCCTGGATGATTCAGGATGATCATCTGAGCAGTAAATCCAGCTGCTTCCATTGGTGGGTCATTTTTGCTGTCACCAGCCACATTGTCACGACGAACATCTTTAACAGAGACGTTCTTGATGTTGAAGCCTACATTATCCCAGGCAGAGCTTCACTCAAAGCTTCATGGTACATTTCAACAGACTTTACTTCAGTGGTAACACTGACTGGAGCAAAGGTGACCACCATGCCTGGTTTGAGAACACCAGTCTCCACTCTACCCACAGGAACAGTGCCAATACCACCAATTTTGTAGACATCCTGAAGGGGCAGACGCAGGGGCTTGTCAGTTGGACGAGTTGGTGGCAGGATGCAATTCAGAGCTTTAAGCAGTGTGGTTCCACTGGCACTACCATCCTTATGGGTGACTTTCCATCCTTTGAACCGAGGCATATTAACACTTGGTTCCAGCATGTTGTCACCATTCCAACCAGAAATTGGCACAAGTGCTACTGTGTCAGGGTTGTAGCCAATTTTCTTAATGTAGGTGCTGACTTCCTTAACAATTTCCTCATATCTCTTCTGGCTGTAGGGTGGCTCAGTGGAATCCATTTTATTAACACCAACAATTAGTTGTTTCACACCCAGTGTGTAAGCCAGAAGGGCATGCTCATGGGTCTGCTCATTCTTGGATATACCAGCTTCAAATTCACCAACACCAGCAGCAGCAATCAGGACAGCACAGTCAGCTTGTGATGTTCCTGTAATCGTGTTTTTGGTAAAGTTTCTGTGTCCTGGGGCATCAATGCTGGTTACATAGTACTTGCTGGTCTCAGATTTCCACAGGGAGATATCAATGGTGATGCCATGCTCATGTTCAGCTTTCAGTTTATCCAAGACCCAGGCATACTTGAAGGAGCCCTTTCCCATCTCAGCAGCTTCCTTCTCAAATTTTTTGATGGTTCTTTTGTTGATCCCCCCACATTTGTAGATCAGGTGACCAGTAGTGGTGGACTTG
>NW_006921615.1:9103204-9110299 GCF_000298275.1 Orycteropus afer afer
CTGGTCCCTATTTCTCCTGCTTTATCTTGCTTCTTTGTGTGGACTGTGATGCTCTGTTGTCTCTGAGGCATTGTGATGTTTTTGTGTTTATATATAATTGGTGATTATATGTTGGAGTGACTTGCCCACAATTTTCATTTTTTTTTGTTTTGTTAGTATGTTATCTGTACAGGTAGGGTACTATGCTGTGCTCCTCTATTCACTAGTTGACAGCATTTATACGCTCACCACGTCTCCTTTGCTTTGTCAGCCTTTCAAATGTCCTTGCTGACCCTGGCAAACAGAGCCTGTTCTTAGGTCCCTGGAATCCGAATGAGAAATATATCATTTTAAAATCCAAAATGGTTGCCACTTGTAAACATTCAAAATGGCTGTGCCCTCCGTCACTTTAAATATCCAAAATGACCACTGCTTGTAAACATTCAAAATGGCTGCACCCTCAGTCACTTTAAATATCCAAACTGGCCGCCACTTGTAAATATTCAAAATGGCTACGCCCTCTGGACAGTAGAAAGTCCACAGCTCAGGTTGTCTCCCTCCTTGCTGTTTCCTTTCCTAGTCATAGTCTATCAGAGCAATTGTCCCTGCAGCCCTTGGTGACCGGGACTGATCTTTAGGTCAATTCTCAGGTCCCAACACAACTTGGAAATATTCAGGCTGTTGGTCTCGTCAGAGTAGGTGACAGTCCACAGCTCCGACTGTCTCTGTATTCACTGTTTTTGTTCAGGTTTCCCACTAGTTGGTGCCTAATCCACTTTTGTATAGTTCCTTTCAAAGCTCGGGGTTCCAGGATTATCTTCTGTATCTCTGTCAATTGGTTTTTCTTTTCTTTGTTGAAGAGGTCTGTGTTGCTTGTCTGCCTATTCCTCCATCTTACCAGAAGTCCAGGAAATGTATCTTTAATTTCCAGGAGAGCTATGGCCAGGGCCAATGAGGGAAGGAGGAATTGTGATTAAAAGATATTATCTGCCGCATCTTCGTTAATAACGACATAAGAGACTTGGAATACTTTAATTTCTGTTATTTCCCTCCTTGGTTTTATATATTGCTTTTGTTCAGTGTTGTAGGTTTTTTGGTAATTCTCAATTTAGAAATTGAACATCTGATATTTGTTTACATCTGCTCATGTTTAGTATTTTCTTGCTATTCTTTCCTATATTTCAGACTTTTCCTTTTGGCATTATTTTCCATCTTTGTGAGCTTTAGTTTTAGAAGCATCATTAATGAGAATCTGTTTATAGTAAGTCTCCCTAGTTTGTGTCTGAAACTCTTTGTTTTAACCTCTTGAAAAAAGTGTTTAGCTGAGTTGGGTATACAATTATAGGTAACAGTTATTTTCTTTTCACTTAGTGGATACTATTCCACTGTCTTCTGACTTCCATTGTTGTAGTTGATAAGTCAGCTGTTGTTGTTGTTGTTGTTGTTATGTGCCATCGAGTCGGACCCGACTCATAGCAACCCCTCCTTGGGTTTCCGAGGCAGTATCACTACGAAAGTAGATTTTCCCATCTTCCTTCTGAGGAGTGGCTGGTGGGTTTGAACCGCGGTAAGTCCAATTGTTCAGTTGCAAATAAGCCACTTATTCTTTGGTTTCTGTTAAGCTATCATTGCCCTTGGTATTTTGTAGTTCTGTTATGATATGTTGAAGGAGGCTTGGTGGCTCAGTGGTTAAAGCACTTGGCTGCTAACTGACAAATCAGTGGTTTGAACCCATCAGCCACACTAAGGGACAAAGATGTGGCAGTCTGCTTCTGTAAAGATTTATACCTTGGAAACCTATGGGCAGGTCTACTATGTCCTGTAGGAACACTGAGTAGGAATGGACTTGACAGCAGTGGGTTTTTTTTTTTTTTTTTATGATATGTCTAGAAATTCAATTTCTTTTGAATTTATATGTTTTGAAATTTGTTGACTATATGAATTTAGTGTATTTTACCAATTCAGGAAATTCTCAGCCATTCTCTCTATGCATGTTGCCTGTCCCTCATTTTTAATATTCTCTTTCTAAAACTCCAATTAGGTATACACATAAGATATTTTCCATTTATTTTCCATGTCCCTTAATCTTCCTTTATATTTTTCATCTTGTCTTCCTGTGCTACATTCTGGATAATTTCAGTTCTTTCATCTGACTCATTAATTCTCTCTTAAATGTGTCTAATATACTGAACTTGTCCTTTGAGGTTTAATTTTAGTTACTCTATTTTTAATTTCTTTTTTCAAAATTATTGCTTTGTTTTTCATGTATATTTTCTATTTCATAATATATTTTCCAACATAAATTACTGTCTTTTTTTTTTTTTTTTAAAGTTATGACTGTGTTACTTTTTTGCTTTTTGCTTATTTTGCATAGTTTTTGATTTTGTTATTGTCATTGTAACTTTATCTGTGGGAATTCATATGAGACTTGAGTTAAGGTTGCTTTCCTCCAGAGCAGACTTCATCTGAGGATTCCATCAATCCAGGGTGATCCCCTTTGATTTTCGGAGGCAGTGAATCTTTATGGAAGCAGATTGCCTCATCTTCCTTCAGTGGACTGGCTGGTGTGTTTGAACTGCCAAGTTTCTGGTTAGCAGTCAACTACTTAATCCACTGTGTTACCAGGGCTCCTTACTTAATTTCTAGGCTTGGAGAATTTAACATCGTATAAGTAGGGTAGATTTGAACTTTAAACCCATGTGAAGATTGGCTTTTTGATTGCAAATTTTCAGGGAATACTTCCTGTCCCTTTCCAACTCACAAATACACCTAGATCCAAGGGAAAATTTTCCTTCTGGTCTCCCTTTAAAGAGTAGATTTTTTTTCTCTTAGTTTATCCTTTCATTGAGGCTATAGTTTTTTATGGGTACAGGCTTTATGTGGTTATCTGTAGTTCAGCTTTCCAAATTGTGCAGTTTGAGACTTTTGTCTTATACATGATTATTAAAATTGAAGGCTGTTCAATATTGTCCAATAAAATTTTCTGTGATTAGGGAAATGTTGTATATCTGTGGTGTCCAATAAGACAGCCAGTAGCCACACATAACTATTGAAATATGACTGTTACGACTGAGAATAGAATTTAAAATTTTACATAATTCCAATTGATTTAAATTTAAGTAGCCTTATGTGTCTGTTGGCTACTGTATTGGGCAGTGCAGCTTGGTTATGGGAGATTGTCAAATGTTCCTAGGGTAGTTGCTGACTTCATTGACCACTTCCAAAAACCAAATTCATTGCTGTCGAGTTGCATCCGACTCATAGTGGCCCCTCCTTAGGTTTCCAAGGTGGTATCACTACAGAAGGAGATTGCCCGACCTTCCTTCTGAGGAGTGGCTGGTGGGTTTGGACTGCCAGCCTTCTGGTTAGCAGTCAAATGCCTTAGGCACTACACCACCAGAGCTCAACTTACCACTCTATATTTGTGCTTGTGCTTCATTTTTTTGCTTCTGAGGACTTCTCTTTAGTTTCACGTGAGGTTAGCTGTATATTTTAAAAGATCTTTCTTGTATTTTATCAAACGTTTTTTAGGCATCATGTAACAAGAGGGTTTCCAAGCCATTTAAATACAAACGTATTGGGAAAAAAAAATTCTGTATAGTTTTATTGTAGTTAGAGTACTACGTACTATCTTGAATGATAAAATGGAGAAGTTCATGGAGAGAAATAGAAATTCTTCAAATGAAAACTGACACCATATAGTTGGAAATTATGAGAGATAATCAATTAAACAATTACTTTGCTCTCTATCTTCAGTCAGAACAAGGCTAGGAGTTGACTGTGGAACAGACCATCAATTGCTCACATGCAATTTCAAGTTGAAGCTGAAGAAAATTTTAAAAAGTCTTTGAAAGCCAAAATAAAGCATTTATTATATGCCACCTGAATTTAGAGACCATCTGAAGAATAGATTTGACATTGTTGGACACTAGTGACCAAACTCTAGATGCGTTGTGGGATGACATCAAGAACATCACACATGAAGAAAGTAAAAGGTGATTAGAAAGGCAGGAAAGGAAGAAAAGACCAAAATGGATGTCAGAAGAGATTTTGAACCTTGCCCTTGAACATAAAGTAGCAAAAGCAAATGGAAGAAATGATGAAATATAAGAACTGAACAGAAGATTTCAAAGGGTGGCTCAAGAAGACAGAGTAAAGTATTAAAATGAAGTGTGCAAAGACCTGTAATTAGACAACCAGGGGGAGGAACATGCTAAGTAAGCATTTCTAAGCTGAAAGAACTGAAGAAAAAATTCAAGCCTCTAGATGCAATATTGAAGGATTCTCTGGGCAAAATACTGAATCAAACAGAAGACATGAAAAGAAGATGGAAGAAATACACAGAGTCCTGGTACCAAAAAGAATTGGTCAACATTCAGCCATTTCAGGAAGTAGCATATAATCAAAAACCAATGATATCGAAGGAACAAGTTCAAGCACTGAAGAACTTGGCAAAAAAACAGGGCCCCAGGAATTGATGTATTACTCATTGAGATGTTTCAGCAAATGGATGCAGCACTGGAGGTGTTCATTCGTTTATGCCAAGTAAGACAGGTAGTTGGCCAGCTGACTGGAAGAGATCCATATTTGTGTCCATTCTAAAGAAGGTGATTTAATAGAAGGTGGAAATTATTGAATGGTATCATTAATATTATATGCATGTAAAATTTTGCTGAAATAATTAAATAAAGGTTGCAGTAGTACATCGATAAGGAACTGCCAGAAAGTCAAGCTGGATTCAGAAGAAGAATGAGGGATATCATTGCTGATGTCAGATGGATGTGGGTTGAAAGCAGAGAATACCAGAAAGATGTTTATCTGTTTTTATATTGTCTATGTAAAGGTATTTGATTGTGTGGATCATAATAAATTATGGATAACATTATGAAGAATGGGAATTCTAGAACATATAATTGTGCTCATTCAGAACCTGTACGTAGACCAAGATTTCAAATAGAACAAGGGGATATTATATACTTTTAAAATCGGGAAAGGTGTGTGTCAAGGTTGTCTCCTTTCACCATAGTTATTCAATCTATAACTATGGTGAAAGGAGACAACCTTGACACACACAGTAATCCGAGAAGCTAGACTATATAAAGAATGTGCATCAGGATTGGAGGAAGATTCATTAACTGCCTGCAATATGCAAAAGATACAACTTTGCTTGCTGAAAGTGAAGATGACTTGAAGCTCTTGCTGTAGAAGATCAAAGACTACAGCCTTCAGTATTAATTACACTTCAACATAAGGAAAATAGAAATCTTCACAACTGGACCACTAAGCAACATCACAACAAATGAAGAAAAGATTGAAGTTGTCAGGGATTTCATTTTAATTGGATCCACAATCAATCCTCATGGAAACAGCAGTCAAGAAATTAGAGGTACGTATTCCATTGGGCCGATCTTCTGCAAAAGACTTCTTTAAAGTGTTAAAAGAGCAAAGATGTCACTTTGAAGACTAAGGTGAGACTGACCTAAGCCATGGTATTTTCAGTGGCCTAATATGCATGTGAAAGCTGTATATTGAATAAGGAAGATGGAAGAAGAATTGATGTATTTGAATTGTGGTGTTGGTCAAGAATGCTGAAATACCATTGACTGCCAGAAGAAGGAACAAATCTGTCTAGGAAGAAGTATAGGCATAGTGCTTCTTGGAAGCAAGAATGGCCAGACTTTGTCACGTGTACTTTGGTCATGTTTTAGAAAGGACCAGGCCCTGGGGAAGAACATCATTCTTGGTAAAGTAGAGGGTCAGTGAAAAAGGGGAAGACCCTCAATGAGATGGATTGACACAGTGGCTGTAATGATAGGCTCAAGTGTAGCAAAGATTGTGAGGGTGTCACAGGACCAGGCATTGTTTCGTTCCGTTGTATACAGGGTTGCTGTGAGTTGGAGCCGACTTTACAGCACCTAGTAAGAATTGTATTCTAGAAAGGGTTGAAGGATGCAGAAAGATGAAACAGAACTATGGTTAAAGATTTTGAGATCTTACATAGTATCTTCAGCTTCTTGGTGATGTTATGTATACCAGTGTTTTATTTATGTGAGAACACATAAATGAAAGAATATGTATGTATTTAGAGAGAAAACTATCTTGAGAAGGAATGGGAAAACAATACAAAAAACTTGACCAATCATAGGGACTGGTAGTGTTTGCGGAATACAAAAGGGCTTTTGATATTCAATGTTTATAGTATTTGTTTTGCTTCTAGATCTAATTTTGTTGTAGGAATCAAGAAAACCAATGAATGTTAGCTGTTTCTCAGGTAGATATTTCTCTTTTCTTTATAGCCAAATATTTTTAAAATCAGCAGTTGCTCATTGTTGTTAATAAATGTCTAGATTTCTTGTCTTAATTTCTGTGACATGAGCATTTACTTGTTTAGAATAATAGGTAAGTTTGATTCTTTTAAATTATAATTTGTGATAAGAGTAGAAAATGCAGATCATGTCATCTTTTGGTGGAGATTTTGTTCCTTATTTTTTTTGTAGAAGATATTGTGCAATGCGTAAGTTAATGTTAATTTGGTCTCCTGAAAGGATGTTATTATTAGGAACAATAGAATGTGATACCAAATGTGGTGGTTGGTTATACTGCTGCTATCTGGTGTTATAAAAGTCAGAACTCATTTTAGATACTTCCAGAGGTTTTAACTCCCTAAAAGTGGCAGAAATCATTTTTAGGCCATGTTTAGCACCTTCAGTAAAGAAAAGGATGAGATAGAGCTTGCTTTCCTGAGTTCTCTGTCAGGATTGGCTGTCCTCAGGCCTGCTGTTGCCTTATGACTTGTGCATGTCCAGTTTTATTGCTAAAGTTGAAAGAGTCACTTGAAAGAACCATTTTAGATTAACATGAGTATATATTCTCATGTGAAGAATATATAGCAAAGGCAATGGCAATGGTATTTTCTGAAAATGAAATTAAAGGCAAGATTTTGCAGAAATGCTGGTGAATACTCTTTTTTTTTTCCCTTTTTATTGTGATTTGGGTGAAAATTTACAGAGCAAATACACTTTCCATACAGCAGTTCACATACACTTTGTCTCATGACATTGACCACAGTTTACCACAGTGCAACAGCTCCCTCCCCTCCATCTTCTTCCCCATAGT
>NW_006921615.1:9111494-9113568 GCF_000298275.1 Orycteropus afer afer
CCTCCAAGTTCATCCACATTATGCGGTGTTTTGCAGATTCTACATTATTCTTTAGGGTTGCATAGTATTCCATTGTGTGTATGTACCATAGTTTGGATATCCATTCCTCAGTTGATGGACACCTAGGTTGTTTCCATCTTTTGGCTATTGTAGATAGTGCTGTGATGAGCATGGGTGTGCATATGTCTGTTCTTGTCATGGCTCTCACTTCTTTAGGATATATACCTAGTAATGGAATAGCTGGGTCAGATAGTATTTCTAATTCCAACTTTTGAAGGAATCACCACACTGCTTTCCACAATGGTTGTACCATTTTACAGTCCCAGCAGCAGTGTATGAGAGTCCTAATCTCCACATCCTCACCAGCAAGAAATGCTGGTGAATACTCTTAAGATACCTTGTGTGTGAAATTACAGATTTAAGACAAATTACTTTTTCCACTTTGGATGGTGTGAAAAACAGAAAGTAAAGTTTCTCTTTCTTTTTTGTATATTCTGTGTGAGAGGATAATATTTAGGGGAGGAGAAAAGGAATCTGAAAATTTTATTTGCTACTGAGCTACTTTATTGCTTAAAAGAATTGGTAGACTTCTTCAAAAGTAGGTGGGGGCATAGACATTTTAAAGCTATGATTACTATAGCAAAGAATCTTGAACAAGTGACTTCAGTTTATATTTTTAAGTACTACTTCATGACACTTTACATTAATTCTCACATGCATTTTTGCTGTATTTGTGAATTGTAAAACTGTGTACATTTACCACTTCAGGTGGTTAGGTTATAAATCCAGTGCTTGTAAATTGTATTGTCTTGATATTTTTTGAGGTTACTGTTTTTAGTGCTGAGAACAATTTTAATAATAATTTAATATATTAGGAACTTTAATCCTTGATTAAGTATTTATTAAGCTCTTTATGATTATGAGCATGAAAGGGGCACTCATAGCATAAGGTGCTTTGAATTACCTTTTAGGAATTTAAAATAAAATAAAAAAACAACAACTTTGGAATAACATGAACAGAGAGATACATCCTTGGGTATAGAGACTAGACTCTTTGAGTATAAATATAAGTAAACTCTTAGATCAGCTGTGAACATTTAGTCTACTTTGTGTATTTTTAACAAGGGATTACCTTCTCATGTTATCATTCAGCATGCTCCAGGTTGTCATGTTCTACTTTTTCCTAGGAGGGAAAACAAATGTAATAGACTAAATCAAGCACCATTAAGGAAGTATATTTATTGTGAGAAACTTTCATCATGTATTCTAAAGCTGACAGGTGGATTATATGTTGATTTAGATTTTCCATGTAACTTCTCATTTCCATTGGGATTATTGGCTTAATTGGATTATCTGGACATGAAAATAATTTTATTTTGTTATTACTATTTTTTTAAAATTTGCTTTGGGTGTGAATTACAGAGCAAAATTTGTTTTATATTCAATAGTTCATGTACATTTTATTTCACGCCCCCAATTACCATCCCTGAGAATAACAAACTCTCCTCTTTTCCCATTCCTGTGACCACCCCTCCCCATGCCCTTCTTAATCATGCGCTCCTATTTGTCCGGCTTTCCCCCTATGCGAATGCTGCCCCCTTGGTTCCCCATGGCTGATTGCTCTAAGGGGTGGATCTCCCTAGAGTAGGTAGGTTCATTGCCCTGAGGTAGGTGCTCTGCATGTAAGTTTTTCTGGTATTGGGTGAGAGCCAATCCTTGGGAGTGGGTCCAATTCTAGTTCTGAAGGGTATCCTGGGGCCATAGTCTTGGAGGTTCTACCAGACGCTATCTGATCTGTAATACTGGTCATTTTTGTGTTTTTGAATTTTGTTCTACATTTTTCCTCCCACTCTATCCAGGATCTCTAGTTTTGTTCCCTTTCTGAGTAGTTGGCTTTGGGTAGCTGGGCACCATCTAGTTCTTCTGGTCTTGAGGTCTATCATCTCTTTGGACTAATTGTTTCCAGATGCCTTTGATTTTCTTCACTATTCTTTGCTTCAGATGAGAGAAGACCAATCTTAGATGGTATCTTAGATGTATCTTAGATGGCTGCTTGAAAGCTTTTTTTTTTTTT
>NW_006921615.1:9117758-9130363 GCF_000298275.1 Orycteropus afer afer
CCTTCAAGGCCCAGGGGTCCACGATTATCTTCTGTGTCTGTGTTAATTGGTTTCCCTTTTCTTTGTTGAAGAGGGTCTGTGCAATCCTTCTGCCTAGTTTTCCATCTTGCCGGAACCACCTGCTTGAAAGCTTTTAAGACCCCCAGTTGCTACTCACTAAAGTAGGTTATGGAACAAGATTTTTATGTACTATGTTGTTCATTTGAGCTTGGTGTCCCTCAATACTGTGGTCCCAAGTTGGCACCCCCAGTGATTCTCTTTCTCAAGGTGTTTGGTTGTCTGTGAGAAGTTACTCCAATTCTGTCTTCTGTTGCTTCTGTAATGTGTGTGGCTAATTTTGTATCACTGGTATCTCTGTAAGATTGTCTTCAGCTAAATCTACCCTTGGTCTAGGGTACAATTCCTGTTCATTGAACTCCACCTGATCTTCTCAGTTGTCTATGCATTTATCTGTAGCCTGGTGTTTGGTGTTAGTGGTAATGCAGTATTATGATGAAAATAATTTTAATAGCATCTGCTGTGCAGGTAAAGAAGAAAGGATGTCTGATGGTGAGTCAGGTGATTATATGGCAACACCATGATTAATGCTGTTAATTACAGTATATGAATACTGTATATGAATATGTGCTGTACATACAAATTGCTGATGAATTCTTTTTTTATTTTGTAAATTTTTACTTCCCACACTCATTACACAACTTGAGCAAAATATGTAGATGAGCAAACATTGCTAACTTAAATCTAATTCAAAAGCAGAGATTCTTAGTATTAGGCTCTTTTCTTAACTGATTTAAAAAATAAAATAGCCATCACTTGTGACTGCAAGTAGGACTAGCTTAACAGTTGGTAAAGAAGCAGCACATGAGGTAGCAGGAGTGTACATTTTTTTTTATCAAATATGATCTTAATTTATCCATGAAGTTTTATATTGAGGTTTTTTTATGTTCATGATATGTTTAAATATAATATTAGCATTTGTGAATAATCTTCATTAATTTATTAATCATGAGAGGGAAGATTTGTAAAGACAATGTTGTTGTTGTGTGCCGTTGAGTCGGCCCTGACTCATAGCGACCCCTTCTTGGGTTGCCGAGGCAGTATCACTATGGAAGTAGATTGCCCCATCTTCCTTCCGAGGAGTGGCTGGTGGGTTTGAACTGCCAGCCTTCTGGTGAGCAGTCAAGTGCCTCAGGCACTATGCTACCAGAGCTCTTAAGTAAATATTAGCAAGGGGTTAACTTTATGTTTGTGATAACGCAAGGTGATACTTTATGTTTGTTTTGGTTACCTAGTGTCGCTGTAACAGAAAATACCACAAATGGGTGGCTTTAACAAACAGGAGTTTATTCTCTTACAGTTTAGGAGGCTAGAAGTCCAAATTCAAAGTGCCAGCTCTAGGGGCTGGGTAAAAGGCCTTCATCTCTGGGCATGAACTCTGCCTCTTGCTCCTGGCCCACTGAAGCTGGAGGATTTTCTTAACTCAGGCAGCTGCTGGCTTGTGAGGCTGGTAAACCCAAGGTTGATAAGTAAAAATGCACAATCCCAGTATTACCAAAACAACATGGCAGGCCACTAATTTAAGTCCAGAAAAAAGTCCCAGGATCGGCAGAGCATGGCAGGCTGCTGAATGAAGACTCTGCTACATGCAGGGTCTAAGCATGCCAAAAAGCTGCAGACCTTTCTCAACGCTTTTCCTTACGTACTGGAAGCAGACCACATCCCTAAGGCAGCTACTCAGCTGCTCCAGTTGATTCCACCATGGAGTTGATTACCAGTCTCATTATGGGGAATAACTATATCTAGTTGCCCAGCCACTCAAAACCAGGCCCAGCCAAGTTGAAACATAACTGTAACTACAACAGTGTTATACTCTTAAGTGAAAACAATTATATACAAAATTCTATAATATGTAGGAGCTCTGGTAGCATAGTGCCTAAGGCACTTGACTGCTAACCAGAAGGCTGGCAGTTCAAACCCATCAGCCCCTCCTTGGAAGGAAGGTTGGGCAATCTACTTCCGCAGTGATACTGCCTGGGAAACCCAAGGAGGGGTCGCTATGAGTCGGGTCCGACTCGATGGCATATAACAACAACAACAACAACAACAACATACTATGTAGGAGCTATCAAGTATATATTTTTTCAATACTTAAAGAAGAAGAAAATGGAAAGGAGACATGCCTCCAAATGATTAGGTAGAGGTAGCAGTATTGTGTTATGAGAGAAATTTTCATTCTACTTTACTATAATTTCTTCCCCCCCCCCAACAATAAACCCATATTACTTTTGTAATGAAGAAAACTGCCCATTAGAAAAAGCCTAGAGCAGAAAATTTGCTGGTTTTTATTTGAAGGCTTTTATAAGTCATTTACATCCACTTGGACACAAAGCACACCCATTAGTAAGAGTCTGTACTGTAGTTACTTTATACCTATTTTTTACTTTTGAAGTAAATTGTTTCAGAAAATGGAAAATGTGAATTGAATCTTGTTCTAAGAGGTAACCAGTTTTTTATCTCTAACAGATGATGACAACAGAGTTCTTCTGGAAATGATAGAAACATTTTGAAATTATTTTTTTTTCTTTCCTTTTACAAAACTTATCTTAAATACTGATCTTTAGAAAATACTAATTCTTTCTTTTTGTTTTCTCACTAGGACATGTATTCGTCTGAGAAACTTTGGACAGCAAATTTTGGTTTAATACCTGATTTGGACAGCATACAGAGGCATATCCGGCCATGAGTAAGTGTGCTTCTTTCATTTCAGGGGTCTGGAGAGCATTTGTAATATTGTGTTTAAACAAAAGAAAAAAATATGTTGCTGGACAAATTGGCATTACATCACTTCATCAGAGATTGAGTACTCTATGATTCATCCTAATACTATACACTTGTCTTTATAAAAATAAAACAAGTAGATACTATTTTGATTGATTTATTCTAAGAAGTTAGATATGATGAGGAAAATCTGTGTCATTAGCTTCTTGCTTATTTAGTTTTATCATCTGAAATTTTCTAACGAATAAAGGTAGTTGCTAGATGCATTCAAATATAGATTAATAAACAAATAGCTTTTGATATTTCGGTACCATTCACATCAAAGTTTGTAAGAATGTTTATCTAATGTGAAGTGCTAACTGGTGAACATGGTAATCTGAGTTTATGAAAATTAAGAAAGGAATGTCAAGCATTTTAATTTAAAAAATTCTTGCATTCTTGGAAAATTAATGAAATTTTATTGTATTGTGCAGTGTTAGTGTTCTGTCACCAGCATAGCTGGAAGTTTTTTGAGGGTAGGTACCATGTACCATTTCTGTTTTGAATCTCAGTGTTTACCACAATGTTTTCTATACTGCTCCCCATAAAAAATGAGAGTCCTGTTAGGAGGAAGGCAGAGGGAGGGAGGGATGGCTTGTTCCAAGCCCACTGTCATTGAGTCAATTCTGACTCATCTAATAATACCTGAACCATATAGATATTTTTAAATTTCGATTATCTTTCATTTTGTCTTTTTTCAGTTCTGCTTATTTTTATTATATAAAATTTTTTTTATTTAAACAGATTTTTTTTCTTTATCTTTGTGGATCTTCTATATACTTAGTTTTTGAAACGTCTTTTTCTGAATAATCACTTGATTAGTTTTTCATTTTGCCTGCAATGAGTTTATGCGGTGATTGCTGATGGTATTGGCATTCTATATAATTTCTCAGGTACATTCTGATGGAAGTTCCTACCCCCACCATTCTCTCTTTTTGGGTGGTTTCTCTTGCCAGTTTAGCAGCTTTGTAGTTGTTTTTGCCTGACTCTGGAGATGATAATCAGGTCATGTGTTAGTGGGTCAGAGTCCCAGCATTACAGTGAAGTCAGAGATACCACATATTCAGTCACTGAGTCAGCTGGCAACATGTCAGCAACTTCCTATATGCTGTAGCTTCTGTGCAGTTAGCAGAAGTGTTTTCTAGTCTAGTTTCATAATAAAGGAACACAGTGCAAAGCCAGCCCCTGGTTTTAAGCAAAGAGCCTGTCTAGTGACCCTGCTTCATATAAACATTTTATTTACAATTACCATACAAGATCAAACTTCCAGCTGCCCTTTCCTGCTTTGAGACCCAGAGCCCAGGAGGCGTTGTGGCTTCAGCTTGACTCACACTTAGTGCTTCTCTTAGATTTCTGACCTAGAGACCTGTTCAACATGTTTCAGGGCTTTGCTGTGTCATTTTAGTGAATCGTTATATTTTATCTATTATTGCTGTGTTTGTTTTACAGGAGGGGAAGCTGCAAAGAGTGAACAGTGTCACTCTGACAGCTTGAAAGTGATTTTTTGTAAACCCAGAAATATAAACTTGCTAAGCTATTTGGGGGAGCTCTGGTAGCATAGAAATTAGGGAGATGGTGAGAGAGAAAGCTGGAGTAGACAAACTCAGGTCCAGGTTATATACATCTAAGAAATTACTTTATTCTGTAGGGATTAGGGAGCTATTAAAAGATTACAATTAGGGGAACAATTTAAGACTTCATTCTAGAAAAATTACTCTGAAAAATAGACATTTTTATTAGATATAAAATAAGGGTTCATTACAGGCAGTGTTTAAACAGTAATGACTTTAAACAGTGTATATTCATAGTTTCTAGTTCTTTTCAGACTCCCTTTGAAGTAGATTTTGAGTTACATTTCTTTTTCTCGACAATTTGACAATTGTCTCATGATATAACTTATTCTTGAGTAGACCACTGTAATGATAGACTGAGTAGACCACTGTAATGATAGACTAGCCATTGCTGTTGAGTCAATTCCTACTCATAGCGACCCTATAAGACAGAATAGAACTGCCCCATGGTATTTCCCAGGCTGTAAATATTTGTGGAAGCAGACTGGCACATCTTTCTGCAGAGCAGCTGGTGGATTTGAACCGCTGACCTTTTGCAACTGATCACTTAATCACTCTGACGCCAGGTCTCCCTAATGATAGATTAGGGAATGCTATAGTGCTCTATGTCTTGTTGTAAATAATAGTGAATTTTAAGTTTTCAAAAAGGTAGGAACTGAGTATTTAGAGTTCTTGTTTTTGAGAATAGAATAGAGAAGCATGATACCGATATGTATCTGTATGTGTGCGTGTATAAATAAAAAATATTTATTTTACCAGAATGCGTATCTAGTGATTAGATGCTATAGCCAGTGGCACTTCTAGAATTTATATATTTAAGGATTTAAAGGTAGATATTTGGTTATATGGAAGGGGCTAAATAGCAGCAGCTAGGAAACTTTTTGTGGAGCAGTGTTTAACAAGCACAGTGCCTATGTTTAGATTGCATCTTATAGAAAAGCAACAGCTAGAGGATTATAACAGATACTTTGTTATTCTTTTTATTACTTAATGTCTTTTAATTGGAGATGACTTTTGGATGGAACACTAATATATATTATGGGGTTTGAAAGCCACCTAGCTACCCTAGGGTATGCTGTTGGCTCTATGCCTCCATCCTGCTCCCTAAGGGCAATGTGGCATACTTGCAGAGTGTTTTTAGGAGACCTTAGGGGATCAAAATGTTGGGAAATAATATTTAAGTAGGTAAGCTGGGGTAGGAAAGGAATAATGTAGACTCTGAAAGTTCATTGGAATTGGGAAGCTGTGGTGCAGAGAATTACTTGGTATGGCTTTTCTAGCCAGTCTTTGTGACTGACTCCCACCAGATTACTTGGGGGGACCATGCAAATAAGGTATATGTAGTTTTGCTACGTTGCTGGGCTTAAAATGAGCCCTCTTAGAGGCAGAAATGGGATTCTTACTGCCATCAAGAGAGAAGAGCTGGAGTGGAGCAGAGCATACCCTTTGACCCAAGAGCTCTGTGCTGGACCTCTTTGGCAGAGACACCCAGCAGAGATGCCCGGCTGAGAGACAGTGGCAGTGGAACCAAGAGGGGATGAGATAGAGCAGTGGGTTTGCTGGCCCACTGAGGAAAAAAAGCTGAGTGCCTTTGGTCAGGAGTCTTGCTGGCACAGTGGTGTGCACGTAGGTGTATCTATCGGCAGAGCTAAAAGAGCTTTGTAACACTTGTCCGAGCAGGGCAGAGGCCAGGCGGAGAGGCCAAGGACCAGAGTGGTATACCTGAGCTCTGGTAGCATAGTGCCTAAGGCACTTGACTGCTAACCAGAAGGCTGGGGGTTCAAACCCACCAGCCACTCCTCGGAAGGAAGATTGGGCAATCTACTTCCATAGTGATACTGTCTTGGCAACCCAAGGAGGGGTCGCTATGAGTCAGGTCTGACTGACGGCACATAACAACAACAACAACATAGCAGAGGGGAGGCTGTCCTGAACTAAGAACTGTGTCCTGAGTGCTTTCCTGAACTAGAGTTTTAGCCTGTTACTTCCCTAATAAATCCCATAATTCTGAGTATTGTCTATGAGTTCTGTGTGGCCATTGGAATAAATTATCAAGCCCAGCCGAGAAGTAGAAAATGCTGTGGGATGGACAGTTAGTGTCGGAATTGGTAAAAAGGCTGAAGAGGTGGCATGTCTGGCCTTATAGGTATAAGCCTTGGGCTGCTGATTATTCTTTCTCCCCCTTGTGAGGGTGGAGGAAGTCAGAAGATGCCGCCCCCATGCCCTTTTTAGAGAAGCACTTACCTTAATGACATTTAGGTAGTTGTCTGGGGTCCTTAAGAAGTATTTTACCTACGAGTGAGCATTTCTCATTTTTATGCCTTAGTCATTAAAGTTGGGTAAGAAACATAGAGTTGGGTAAGAATGATGGGTAACTAAAACTTTTTCAATATTTCCCTAGAGATTAAAATAAAAATTGGCTACTTGTATGTCTGGGTAGAGTTATCTAAGCAAGATTTCCCAACTCTTTCCATGTCATAAAACACAAAGAACCCGGTAGTAGTTGTGGAGCACAGTGGATAAACTGATGAAGCTCTTTGGCGCTTGAAGGCAACTGGTCTAGGAGCTCTCACACTCAGAGTGCTGAAAGAGGGGATCAGTTTCCCTTAGCACACTCTTGGCATGTTGGTTGGACTGCCCCAACTATAAGGTCTAGAGAATTTGTTAAATGCTTTAAGATGTTTTTCAGTTTTTATTCTAGGCCTTAGAATTACTCTTGCAAATTCTGAGATTGAATGTTTTGGAGAAAACATACTATCTAATGCTACTATGATAGTATGCATGCCATCATGGATTCCTAACTTTATTACAGTACACAAAAAGGATTTGAGCAAATAAAGATCTTTACTCCTTTTCTATTAGAAACCACAGTACTTAAAATTTCATTTCTCTGTATTTGCATATCGTGCAATGTTTAATAGTTACCAGATTTATCCATTTCATTTTATACATGATAGTAGAGATGACATTAAGTTGTTACACTCAAACTGTGCCTTTAATTTGAAATGCATCTCTTAGATGGAGTTTATAACAAGAGAAGTTTGTGTAAAAGGCAGTCCCATATAATTCCCAGATTATGATTTCGGTAGAATACATTAAAAAATCAGAAAGTACCCCTCCCCCCCAAAAAAAAAGAAGAGTGATTTTTTTGGGGTGCTACTTAATTTTCCCAAGCTTTAACTTAAAAAAAAAGTTCACCCACTCAGTTTTTACATTTTAATTTTTACTTCTGTATTTTATTCCAGTTTTTTCAGCAAAGTTTTGCTCTGTAACTAATTACATGACACGTTTGCTAAGGTACTCTTTCTGGATGTCTATCAGTTCTCTTCTGATTGCTCACTCCAGTAGTGGTCTGCCTGTGGCATTGGAGTGTTTCATCCTGTCCTTTGGCCTGAATAATAGACTGAGCTTTTTGAGGTCACTTCAAGGTATGGAACATTTCTCATTTAACAGAGGAAAAGGTAATGGCAGTGAGTAATTTGGGACATGTAGTTTATTTGTGGTTTCTAATAGAAAAGGAGTAAAGATCTTTATTTGCTCAGATGGTAAAATTTATAGCCATTATGTTAGCTTGCGATTGGGAAGGCATTATTGAGACTAAGGGTTCATGGTAAAGTGAAGGGCAATTTGTGTTTACATTTGTGAGAGCAGATAACATTATAAATAATTGAGTGGACTATTGAAACTCTGGTAGCATAGTGGCTAAAGCACTTGACTGCTAACCAGAAGGCTGGCGGTTCAAACCCACCAGTCACTCCTCAGAAGGAAGGTTGGGCAATCCTACTTCCGTAGTGATACTGCCTCGGAAACCCAAGGAGGGGTCGCTATGAGTCGGGGCCGACTCGACGGCACATAACAACAACAACAACATTGAAACTCTTAGTAGTGGCATAAGGATTCTTCTGAATCTCATTAACTAGAAAACTCATGCAGCAAAGCAAGTAACAAATTTTTTCTTAAGAATTGGCTAAAACTTTTTTCTGTGAAAATATACTACCTAGATATATACTATTTTATAGAATTGCTATGTTCCTGAGAAATAGGGTAGAAGTTAAAAAAAATTGAGTTGTATTTTAAATACTGGTATGCTGGACATTTAATGAAATCTTAAAAGAAGTCCCCTTGTAAAGAATCACTCTGAGTCAGAATTGACTCAATGGCAAAGGTTTTTTTTTTTTTTTTGTAATCTATAACAAGTACACTTTTGTATTTTAAGACTCCTTTATGTTTGATAAAAGTAGATTTTGAAATAAAATGTTTTAAATGTAAAGCATTCTTAAACCGAATATATGACCGGCGGTTCTTAATGAAGAGATGAATTTGGAAACGTATGGAGCCTTTTTGGTTGTCACAATTGCTGAGGGGACCTGTTGGCACTTAATACCTAGAAGCCAGGTAGAGTGGCTCTGATGTAGCCTATCAGAACTGTGGCACCAATATATTCTAAGTAAGGTGATAAAGAGTGAGAACAAAAATTGCTTCTCAGAAAATTTACTAGATCAGTTTTAGTAGCCCTACCTCTTTGCCCAACTATTGAAACTTATTTGTTTCCAACTTTTGCATTCTAATCAACAGTAATTAACAATATATCTTAGTTGCATGTTTGGTCAATTGCAGACTGGAAATTGGTAAAAAAAAACAAACAAACAATAAAAACTCTTCAATTTCTTCATCTTTAGCTTTAGTGGTTGGTGCATAAATTGAATAATAATTGTATTAACTAGTCTTCCTTATAAGCATATGGATATTACCCTATCACTGACGGCATTGTACTTTAGGATACATCTTGAAATGTTCTTTTTGGTGATGAATGTGATGCCATTCCTTTTGAGTTTGTCATTCCCGGCATAGTAGACCTTATGATTATCTGATTCAGAATGGCCAATACCAGTCCACTTTAGGTCACTAATGCTTAGGATATAGATCTTTATAGCATTTCATTTTTGAAGACTTCCAATTTTCCTATGTTCATGCTTTATACATTCCATGTTCTGATTATCAATGGACACTTTCAGCTGTTTCTTCTCATTTTGAATCATGCCACATTAGCAAATGAAGGTCCCAAAAATTTTACTCCATCTATGCCATTAAAGGAGCTCTGGTAGCATAGTGCCTACGGCACTTGACTGCTAACCAGAAGGCTGGTGGGTCGAACCCACCAGCCACTCCTCAGAAGGAAGATGGGGCAATCTACTTCTGTAGTGATACTGCCTCGGAAACCCAAGGAGGGGTCGCTATGAGTCAGGTCCAACTCGATGGCACATAACAACAACAACAACAATAACATGCCATTAAGGTCGATTCTACTTTGAGGAGGCAGCTCTTCTTCTGTCATATTTTGAGTGCCTTCCAACCTGAGGGGCTCATCTTCTGGCATTATATCAGTGTTTCACTGCTATTCATAAGGTTTTCAGTGGCCAGAAGAAGCATCATGAAATTGGAAAATACAGCCTTGGTGATAGAAATGATGCTGGAGATTGCATGATAGAATTTTGCAAGACCAGTGCCTTATTTGTTGCAAATGCCTTTTTTCAACAACATACATGGTCACTGTACACATGGACCTTGCTAGGTGGAATACACAGGAATCAAATTGACTACATCTGTGGAAAAAGACAATGGAGAAGCTCAATATCATCAGTCAGAACAAGACCAGTGGCTGGCTGTGGAACAGATCATTAGTTGCTCATACGCAAGTTTAAGTTGAAGCTGAAGAAAATTAAAACAAGTCTACAATAGCCAAAATACAACCTTGATTATATCCCACCTGAATTTAGAAACCATCTGAAGAATAGATTTAACACAATGAACACCAATGACCGAAGAAGACTAGATGAGTTGTGTGATGACATCAAGGACATTATCCATGAAGAGAGCAACAGGTCATTAAAAAGACAGGAAAAGAACAAAAGACCAAAATGAATGCCAGAAGAGACTCTGAAACTTGCTCTTCAATGGAGAGTAGCTAAAGTGAATGGAACAAATGATGAAGTGAAAGATTGGAACAGAAGATTTCAAAGGGCAGTTCAAGTAGACAAACTAGAGTATTATAATGAAATGTGCAAAGATTTGGAGTTAGAAAACCAAAAGAGAAAACACAATTTCTCAAGCTAGAAGAACTGAGAAACAATTCATCCAAGCCTCAAGTTGCATATTGAAGGGATTCTATGGACAAAATATTGAATGATGCAGAAAGCATCAAAAGAAGTTGGAGGGGAATTATACAGAGTCACTGTACTAGAAAGAATTGGTCAGTGTTCAACCATTTCAGGAGGTAGTGTATGATCAAGAATCAAGAGTATTGAAGGAAGATGTCCAAGTTACATTGAAGGCATTGGCAAAAAACAAGATTTCAGGAACTGATGGAATAGTTACTGAGATATTTCAACAAATGGATGCAGTGCTGGAGGTGGTTACTCATTTATGCTAAGAAATTTGGAAGACAGCTACCTCGCAAACCAACTGGAAGAGATCCATCCATATTTGTGCCAATTCCCAAAGTGATCCAATAAGAATGTGGAAATTATTGAACAATCTTATTAATATTAAACACAAGTAAAATTTTGTTGACGATTATCCAAAAATGGTTGCAGCAATATCTTGACAGGGAACTGCCAAAATTTAAGCCAGAATCAGAAGAGGATGTGGCATGAATGATATCGTTGTTGATGCCAGATGGGTCTTGCCTGAAAGCAAGGAATACCAGGAAGATGTTTACTTCTGTTTTATTGACTGTGCAAAGGCATTTGACTATGTGGATCATAACAAATTATGGATAACATTGCAGTTAGGAATTCCGGGACACTTAATTTTGCTCATGAGGAATGTATGAATAGTCCAAGAAGTAGTCATTTGAACAATGGGGTTACTGCATGGTTTAATATCAGGAAAGGTATGTGTCAGGGTTGTATCCTTTCACCATACTTACTCAATCTGTATGCTAAGCAAATATTCTGAGAAAATGGACTTTATGAAGAAGAATGCAGCACAAGGATTGTAGGAAGACTCATTAACAGCTTTGTGGTGTGCAGATGATACAGCCTTACTTGCTGAAAGTGAAGATGACTTGAAGTACTTACTGATGAAGATCGAATACTTCAGTATGGATTACACCTCAATATAAAGAAAACAAAAGTCCTCACAACTGGACGAATTAGCAACTTCACAATAAATTTAGAAAAGATTGAAGTTGTCAGGGATTTCATTTTACTTGGATCCACAATTAACACTCATGGAGGCAGTAGTGAAGAAATCAAACAATGTACTGTATTGGGCAAATCCCCTGTAAAAGACCTCTTTAGCATGTTAAAGAGCAAAGATGCAAAGTCTGCAAAGTTCTTTACTTTGAAGACTAAGGTGAGACTGACCCCAAGCCATGGTATTTTCAGTAGCCTCATATGCATGTGAGAGCTAGAAGGTGAATAACGAAGTCTGCAGAAGAATTGGTGTATTTGAGTTGCAGTGTCGTCATAGAATATTGAAGGTACCATGGACTGTTAGAAATATTTGTATATAAATCTGTCCTGGAAGAAGTGCAGCCAGAGTGAATACTCTTTAGAAGCGAGGATGTCAAGACTTAATTTTACATACTTTGATCATGTTTTGAGGGGGCACAAGTCCCTGGAGAAGGATATCATGCTTGGTAAAGTAGGGGTCAGCAAAAAAGGAGAACACTGTCAACTAGATGGTTTGATACATTGACTGTGATGATGCATTGACTGATAGTGAAGATGGCACAATTGACTCTGTGGTACATACAACACATTTTTCATAGTTTAAAGACAGTTCATTGTATTAATACTTATCATTTAAAATGGAATATGCTTTTAGCTAATTTTTCTTGGTTTAGAAATGTGATTTTTAGTTTGATACCATGGGAAATTAAATATGACTTAATATAATAATTCTTGTTTCTAGAGTATATTCAATTATAGCATTTTAAATTATTGTTAAACCCAAAGAAATCAGATCCACTGCCATCAAGTCAATTCCGACTCTTAGAGATCCCTGTTCAGGGTTTCCAAGGCGGTAAATCTTTACAGAAGTAGATTGTCCCATCTTAACATCCTGAGAGTGGCTGGTAGGATTGAACTACCAACCTCCTGGTTAACAGTCAAATGCCTTAGGCATTGTGCCACCAGAGCTCCTTAAATTATCATTAGGATTTGATTTATATTTTTTTGCATCATATTTTGTTATAATTTCAAACCTACAGAA
>NW_006921615.1:9134303-9140238 GCF_000298275.1 Orycteropus afer afer
CCTCTGATCACTGCTTTTGCTGTGCCACATACTTTTTTTATCAAGATTTACTCAGTTGACATTTGTCCATTTGATTCTTTCTCTTTTTCTCTCTCCCTGTATACCTATAAATCAAATTTATTATTAAGCAAAGCATTTTCTGTAAAAATCTAGTTTTCTTACATGCTTTTCTTAAATATAATTGAAATTCTCAGCCTTGACTGTAGGTACATGTAGTAGGAGTATCTCAGTAAAACTTCTAAATTTCTTTTACTAGTTTAAATCTTAGGAGTAAAATCTTACTTAGGAGTAAAAGTAAATCTTAGGTGGTGTAGTGCTTAAGGCATTTGATTGCTAACCAGAAGGCTGGAGGTTCAAACCCACCAGTCACTCCTCGGAAGGAAGGTTGGCAATCTACTTTTGTATTGATACTGCCTTGGAAACCCAAGGAGGGTCGCTACTAACTTTCTAAGTCTGTCATTATGTTTTCTTTTAGGTCTACAAAATATTGGCATGTAAATCAACTTCTGTTAAAATATTTAGTGTAACACAAACCTGGGTGCTGCAAATGACCTCTTTATAATTGTTTTAAAATCATTCTTAAGGAGAACTCTTTAAAATTCCGATGTGACAGCAGCAAGTTTTCCCTGATAGTAATCCTCTTCAAGGTTAGGGAGTTTGGAGGCCAAAGTTAGAACACCAAAGTTTGCTACTAACTGGCCATGTTGTGTATTCCAAGTTAAGCCTCATTTTCTTCATTTATAAATATGAGGACTGGACTAGATAATCTCTGTAAGACTTCATGTAACTCTAAATTTTATGATAAGGCAGTGAAAATACTATCCATTCCAACTGTGCTTTACATATCTGTTTGACAAAACAAGATATGCTTATTAAGCTAAACTAAGAAACCTTGTTCACACATCAAAAAACAAAAAACAAACAAACAAAACCCTCATTGTGGTCCAGTCAGATCTGACTCATAGTGACCCCTTCTTGGGTTTCCGAGGCAGTATCATTATAGAAGGAGCTGTGGTGGCATGTTGTTGTTGTTGTTGTTATGTGCCGTGGAGTCGGCCCCGACTCAGCGACCCTTCCTTGGGTTTCCGAGGCAGTATCACTACGGAAGTAGGATTGCCCAACCTTCCTGTGGTGGCATAGTACCTAACATTTGACTGCTAACCAGAAGGCTGGTGGTTCAAACTCACCAGCCACTCCTCGGAAGGAAGGTTGGGCCATCTATTTCCGTAGAGATACCGCCTTGGAAACCCAAGGAGGGGTCGCTATGAGTCAGATCTTACTCGAAGGCAGTGTGTTTTATTGCTACAGAAGTAGATTGCCCAGTCTTCCTTCCAAGGAATGGCTAGATTTGAACCTCCAATCTTCTGGTTAGCAGTCACATGCCTTAGCTTTTAAGAAATACCATTGCTCCAAATGTAGGTATGTGTTCTCTGGTTGATTTTAAGAGTCTCATGGCAACTGCAATTCCGAAGGGAGGAAAAGATTCTTACCTATTTCAAATCCCCTTTAATATTCATCATTTTTGTCTCTTTTATTAATTTCAAACACTATAATTTGATTTTTACAGTTCTTTTCTTGAATCCATGTATTAAATCTGATATACTAATTTGAAAAAAATCCTCTCTCTTTTTACATTACCTTGTTCAAAAATGGATTTCTATATGAAAAAAAAATTATGTATGGCTTTTAATGTTTGTCAGATATGTGTTTTATAAAGAGACATGTAGTGGGAAGCACAATTTAGTCATTGATATTTATTACATGGTCTGTAGCTAATAAACCTATATATTATTAACATCCAGTTTTTTTTTTTTGTTTAATTGTGTCTGGGTAGCGGTATCTTATCACTTTTTGCATTAAATACAAATAGACACTTTCTATTTAGAGAATTTGATCCTGTCAGTGTATATGATGGATATCATTGTATAGCTATCATTTCCTAGAAGTGTGAGATTGATATTAAACACCTCCAAGCCTCTATCTTTCTTTCTTCTTCCATAAAATTGATCTAAAATAGTAGTTTGGTAGTGTGTGTGTACATGTATATATATATACATTAATCTACATTTGTAGTGATACTGCCTTGGAAACCCAAGGAGGGGTCACTATGAGTCGGGTCTGACTCGACGGCACATAACAACAACAACTACAACATATATACATATACATATATATATTTATTTCCTTTTTTGGACATAAGCAAGATGACAGTGAAAGTAATTTTTTGTAGCCTCCCTTTAAGGCTGTAAGTTAGAAATGGTAAAGAATAGGTTGAAAACATTTTCCTAGTCCTCTTATATTGCCTTCACCCAATTCCACTTTAAACCCTGAGCAATTAATTAGTTATTAAAATATAAAACAGAAATGCAGTATGTGTTTGTATCCTGATTGTGAAATCAGGTGAAACTGAAAACTTCTCACATGGGCTATCCCATATTCATATTTAAAAATAGTAGTCATTGCGTAGGCAGCTGGTATAGAGTGCTATATTTCCCCCCTGAATTCAAATATTAATTTCTATTGGCATTACCTAGCTACTCTAGAGTTGGACCAGTGTTATTTTACTCACTCATTTGGAACATTTAGGAGTTAAACTTGAGATTGGAATGTAAAAAATTATAGTCAGGCACAAAAGTACAGAGTTTTACTCATATACATTTATATTAAATTGTGGACACTTATGGTTATGATATATTTTTCAAAGTACAATTTCCTGTTTTAGAATTTAGAAGAATTAATAGGATGCATTTGTAAAGGTTTTGACAGTACAGAAAAGTACTGTGTTTGATCTGTTCACTGTTTAACTTAATGTCCTAATAAATGTAGGATAAGATAAAATATATTTGCTTGATTATAACCTAGAAGAAATTGGAAAAAGCAAAAGTATAGAATTAGGCTTTTATGTAAATTTATAATAGTTGGTCTTGTGTATTTTCCTTAGGTCATAACTTTCTGTTACTTTATTTTATTTTTTATATGATGCATAGATATAGATGAGGTGTGAAATGTTCTAGTCAGGAGAGAAGGAACTAGGTATTACCAGTGTTGGAAGAACACTGCAAACTTATTTACTTGTGACGGTTAAATATTACGGGCAGTCCCTGGGTTACAAATACCCAGTTTACATACAACTCATAATTAGGAATCATCTCCCCTAACGCTTATTGTATTAAAAATTTGAGGTACGTACAAATGTTCATAATAAAGGGTACTACTTTGTGACACACATCAAAATATTATTATTATTAATCTATTATTATGTTAAAGATATTTTGTTGTAGCTAAGACAACCATTAGGAGCTCTGGTAGCATAGTGGCTGAAAGCACTTGACTGCTAATCAGAAGGCTGGCGGTTCAAACCCACCAGCCACTCCTCGGAAGGAAGGTTGGGCAATCCTACTTTCGTAGTGATACTGCCTTGGAAACCCAAGGAGGGGTCGCTATGAGTCGGGGCTGACTCGACGGCACATAACAACAACAACACAACAAGACAACCATTTAACTAACTGATGTTAGATGCAAACTGTACCTAACTGTTTGACTTACATACAAAGTAAATTTAACAACAGATTTAGAAATGGAAGTTATAATCCAGGAACTGCCTATACAACTTGGTTTGGGTTTAATTTGCAAACCTGCTTGAATTTGTTGTTTTATCTACCATAACATAAGTTTATATGCTGAGTGATAGATTCAGACTGTTGTAATATGACTGCAATGATGCATTTCATTGGCATGTTTTATTTATTTATTTTTAAAAAAAAAACACGTTATTTTTTGTGGTATAAGTAACCTAGTAAGGAAAACAAAATAGAGATTCCTTACCTCTAATGAAGGAACCTGGTGGTGTAGTGGTAAAAGCATTCATCTGCTAACCAGAAGGTTGGTGGTTTGAACCCACTAGCTGTTCTGTGGGAGAAAGATGAGCAGTCTGCTTCCGTAAAGATTTACAGCCCTGGAAACCTCTACTCTGTGCTATAGTGTCACTGTGAGTTGGTATTGACTCAATAGCAGTTGGTTTGGTTTGGTTTTGGTTACTGCTAACTAAGGAGACATCTCCTTCTTTATTGCTATTACAGAGTCTCCCCTTTGAATGAGAAAAATGCTTCTCCTTTGCCGTGGAGGTTGCACATGGTCTTGATCTAGGTTGTTACAGATGGAGGCAATATGGCCTTTGTGATTTAAAAAAAGAAAAAAAATGCCTTAGTCAGCCCTTTTATGGAGAACTTTGCACCTGTCGTACCATCTGACAAAGTGCAGGATTGGAGAAGAATCTGCCCCTACATTCTGGCACCCAGATTAACTTTGTTAAAAGAAACTTGGTTCCCAAAGGATTCTTTAGTAGCAGTATCTCTGAACTTTAAGAAAGAAAAAGGAAAAGAAAATAAAATTTACTTAAAAAGGTTTGATTTGTAACACAAAAGTAGAGACACATTTTTTTCCTAAAATATGATGTAAAAATTCTTAGAGGTTTTATTCTAACTGAAAAGACAGGCTCTTCTGGCTTCTTTAGTACTGAGCTGCATTTTGTTGAAAAATAAAAATGTCTAGATCCCCATTGGCAAAGAAATTAAGGCTGCCAAGGATTTCATTCTTTTTGGATCAACAATTAGTACCTATGGAAGCAGTAGTCAAAAAATCAGATGATGTATTGCATTGGGCAAGTCTGCTGCAAAAGACCTGTTTAAAGTGTTAAAAAGCAAAGATGTCACTTTGATGACTAAAGTGTATCTGACCCAAGCCATACTACTTTCAATCAGCCTCCTATGCATGAGAAAGCTGCGTAATAAAAAATGAAGACTTAAGAAGAATTGCGAGATTTGGATTGGGGTTTTGGTAAAGTACACTGAATATACCATGGACTGGCAGAAGAATGAACAAATCTATCTTGGAGGAAGTATAGCCAAAATGTTCCTTGGAAGTGAGAATGGCAAGACTAGAGACTTTGTCTTGGTTGCTTTGAACACGTTATCAGAAAGGACCAATTGCTAGAAAAAGACATGCTTAGTAAAGTAGAAGGTCAGCAAAAAAGGAGACCCTTAATGAGGTGGATTGACACAGTAGCTACAATAGACTCAAACATAGCAATATTATATGGATGGTTCAGGACCAGACAATGTTTTGTACTATTATATACAGGATTACTATGAGTTGGATCTGACTCAAGGGTACCTAGAACAACAAGATCCCCAGAGGTTACCTTCTTAAACAATATGGCCATTGTGATTTTTTTTTTCCTCCTAATCAGCCTTGGTCAGCCCTTTTATGGAGAACTTTGCACCTGTCACATACCATGGTTTTTTTTTTTTTTTTTTTTTAGTGTGTGTCTCTTTTCAGAAGGTGCAATTCTGACATCCTCCTCTCCTTGCCAATTAGTCCAACTTCTTATTTTCAATAGGGTTAATTATTTTTATTTCTGAAAATGTCTTTAAAAAGTACGTAGGATTTGTTTTTGAACCTTTTGAGAGTAGGTTGCATATGTCATGCTCCTTTACCCATTATTATTTCAGTGTGTTGTTCTGAAGAGACAAGAATATTCTCTTAGGTAAGTAACTACAGTAAAATGACAAGTATGGGAAATTTAACATAACATTACATATTTATCTAATCTACAGTCCTTATTCTAATGTTGGCAGTTTCCTCAATAATACCCTTTCTAGCATTATTTCCCCCCGCAAGTGTAGGATTCACATAAGGGTAATTCATGGATTGCATTTGTGGAACAGTTCATCAGTCTTTCTTTATCTTCAGTGATACTGATGTTTTTGAAGAATTCAGACCAGTTATTTCATGGGAGCTCTGGTAGCATAGTGGCTAAGGCACTTGACTGCTAACCAGAAGGCAGGCGGTTCAAACCCACCAGCCACTCCTCGGAAGGAAGGTTGGGCAATCCTACTTCCGTAGTGATACTGCCTCGGAAACCCAAGGAGGGGTC
>NW_006921615.1:9140538-9156210 GCF_000298275.1 Orycteropus afer afer
GTCGCTATGAGTCGGGTTTGACTCGATGGCACATAACAACAACAACAACAACAGGTTAGGATTGTCTGAGGGTTGCTCTAATGAGATCCACCCTAACACATGTGACTAATTTGGGGACAGTCTGTCAGGAAGCCTGCTTTAAAGAGAAAGGAAGACTGCATGGTGATCTCTGGATTTCCTTCCTGCTTAGTTCTTTAATAGAAAAATTCCCATTTCTGTTTTAATTGAAATAGGAATTAAATTTCTTACATAAGAATATGATTAATTGTTCTGCCTGCTAGTTCTTGCTCGGCTTTTATTACCAAAGCTTGAGAAAAGTGGCAATATAAGATTTTCTAGAATATATGGTGACCTTAAAAGAGGTATTTGTCTTTATCAAGACAGATTTCTTTTTGCATAATTCCTATTTTAAATTATGGCAACAAAAACTCAAGGTGCTATTAAACAGATACTATGAAGGTATAAGGTATAGCAGTATTGAATTTAATTGTTTTGTAACAGTAAACCAGCTGCAGTTATTCATATATAAATTGAAGATGCTTCACTGAAGATTAATCCTTCCTCATAACCTGGTACCTCTTTATCTTTGTCCTAATAAATATTCTTTAGCCAAAAATAGAATAAATTAATATATCAGGATACTGAGTCTCATTAGATTTTAAAGATTTATGGGTCAAATTAGATTTTAATGTGAAATGTCAGGATCTATACCATCTATAGTTATGACTATTAAAAGTTTAATAATTGCAAGGCATAGTGAAAGCTAGAAAATTAACTTGGAATATTGTTAAGGATAAAAAAATTAAAAATCTGCTTTTTAGACAACTTTGAGATACATGATACTATAAATTAATTTTTAAAATACTATAAACATCATTTCTTGAATTTTTATTATAATACACATTTTGAGGAAGAGAATATATGATTTTGAATACATTGTTGTTGTTGTTGTTATGTGCCATCGAGTCAAACCCGACTCATAGCGACCCCTCCTTGGGTTTCCAAGGCAGTATCACTACGGAAGTAGGATTGCCCAACCTTCCTTCCGAGGAGTGGCTGGTGGGTTTGAACCGCCAGCCGTCTGGTTAGCAGGCAAGTGTCTTAGCCACTATGCTAACAGAGCTCCCTTTGAATACATAGTAAGTAATTATATTTTTATTCTGGCTTAAATAGATACTAAATGACAACCTACATTTGTACTGCTGCTGTGTTGATCCTTGAAGATACAATTGTGAATAAGACCAAGGAATTACATTAACTAATTTTTTAACCCAAGAGGAGACTAATCAGAAATGGGTTTATAATGTAATATTCAATAAAAAAACCAAAACCAAACTCACTGACGTCGAGTCAGATCTGACTCATAGTGAGCCCTCCTTGGTTTCTGAGGCGGTATCACTACGGAGGTAGATTGCCCAACCTTCCTTAGTATTCAATAGTTTTTTTCTATTTGCAGGCCATTTGGTATCTGGAATGTTTACAGTATATTCTTGTCACAAAAAGTAGCCTTTCACATTTTTTTCCTCTCATTCATCTACATGCTCTGGAAAAAATGACAGTAGTTTAATTCTAAAATGTATTTCTGAGAAATTTAAAAAAAGTTTTCCGAAAAGTAGGAAGAAAATTTGAATCATTGCCAAGAATTCAAGATGCTGAATTGTTATTCATATGACCAAAGATTATGTAGATATGTAGCACAGTGCAGATATTTTTGTCTAAGTTTATTATATAAAATATAGATGAAATATTTTAAAGTGTAAAAACACAGTTCAAAAGAGTATATTCATAGTATTACCTTGGTTTTGTAAAAACAACAACAAAAATGTACTTGGACAAGTCTAAAATGTTAGTAATGTTTATTTCTGACTGGTGGGCTTAAGAGAGATTTTTATTTACTTATTTTGGCTAACTTTTGAATTTTTATTTTTCTAAAGTGAACATATGTTCTTTTTGTAATTTATAAAAAGATATAAAAAGAGGAGAGACAGGAGACCTATTTAATTAGTTTGCAATTCTTTGATATTTAGTAGGGTTGGTTTGAATTATTTGTAACATTTTGTATGATTCTAAGTACTTCTTTATGCTTAGGACCAAATAAGAAGTCCCAGAGAACTTGTTCATGATTTTGTATAATGATAGCATTAGAAAGAATATAAATGAGATCAAAGTCAATGTTGTTCTTTCTCTTTCCACATTTTTCCCCCTATTTTTCTTGTGTGAGGAAAGGTAGAAACAGATTTCTTTGCACTTTCCTGTTACTGATCCCTGTTCATCTAAAAGAAGGTGACTTTTTTTTTTCCCAAAAAAATACTTTGTTGTGTTTTAGATGAGAGTTTACACAGCACATTTGGTACCCATTTAACAATTTTTATATTAATTGTTCGCTGACATTGGTTACATTTTTTACAATGTGTCAACCTTCTCATTATTTCCATTGTTTCCATTAATCTAGCTTCCTTGCTTCTTCTACCTTCTAATTTTTGTTTCAGGATTAATATTGACTGTTTGGTTTCATATAGTTGATTATTTAAGTGAGCACAGTACTCAAGGGTGATGTATATTTTTTTATAAGCCAGTCTATTTGGGTGAAAGGTGACTAACCACTGGGAGTGGCCTCAGTTCCAAGTTCAAAGGGTATCTTAGGGCTGTAGTCTTGGGAGTTCCTCTGGTTTCTTGTTGTTGTTGTTACATGCTGTCGAGTCTGCCCTGACTCATAGCGACCCCTCCTTGGGTTTCTGAGGCAGTATCACTACAGAAGAAGATTGCCCAATCTTCCTTCTGAGGAGTGGCTGGTGAGTTTGAACCGCCAGCCGTCTGGTTAGCAGTAAAGTGCTTAGGCACTATGCTCCTCTGGTCTCTATCAGTCCAATAAGTCTGGCCTTTTTTAGAAGTTTGAATTGTATTCTAAATTTTTCTCCCTTTCTATCCAGGACCTTCTGTTGTATCCCTGGTCAGAATCGTTGGTAGTGGTAGTTAGGCACCATTTAGTTTTCCTGGTGTCAAACCAAAAGAGCTCTGGTGGCATAGTGCCTAAGATATTTGACTGCTAACCAGAAGGATGGCTGTTCAAACCCACCAGCCACTCTGCAGAAGGAAGACTGGGCAATCTACTTCCATAAATATTTACTGCCTTAGAAACCCAATGGGGGTTGCTATGAGTTGGAACTGACTTGATGGCAGTGAGTTTTTTTTTTTTTTTCCTTGGGGGACGTGTCTCAAACCAAGTAAACCAATTCCACAAGGTGTTTGGTTACATCTAGGAAGTATCCATAACCAGGTCCCCATGTGCCTTATCATCACACACACACACACACACACACACACATATACACATATATGCGTACAGATACACTTATACATGCATACCCATATACTCACATGTGCCTTCCTCTGTACACACACACACACACACACATACACCTGTCTACTTATGTAATCACACATATTTTTGTGGTTATTACTGTTATTGCAAAATTATATGTTATGGCATTTACTGAAATTATTTCTTATTCTTAGGTACTTTTTAGTGTCTTCATTTACCTTGGAGAAGTTTTGCAGATTTCACTCATATTGGTTATTGACTTTTCCATTACCAAAATTAACAAGTGTCTATTTGGTGGTGCACTGCCTGAGGCATTTGACTGCTAATCAGAAGATTGGTGGTTCAAACCCACAGCCACTCTGCGGAAGGAAGATGGGGCAATCTACTTCCCTAAAGATTTACCACCTCAGAAACCCAAAGGGGGTTGCTGTGAGTTGGAATTGACTCGATGACAATGGGTTTGGTTTGATATTATCTAGAAAGTATTTCCCTTTCCTCCTACTCCCATTCCTGGTAACCATCAAAGAACATTGCTTTCTGTGTGTATACCTATTCTTGATTTTTAAAAAGTGAAACCATATAGTTTTGTCTTTTTGTAAGTGACTTATTTCACTCAGCATAATGTTCTCTAGATTCATCTGTGTTATGTTTCGTGAACTCATCATAATGCTTTATATTATTCTATTGTATGAATGTACCACAATTTGTTTATCAATTCATCCATTGTTGGGCACTTAGGTTGCTTCTATCTTTTTGCTATTGTGAATAATGCTATAGTGAACATAGTTGTGCATATGTCTATTCATGCTTCTACTCTTATATCTCTTGGATTATATGTAGGAGTGGGATTACTGGATCATTACCAAAAACGAAAAAAGCAAACCTACTGCCATCCAGTAGATTCTGACTCGTAGTGACCCTATATGATAGAGTAAACTGCCCCATCGTGTTTCCAAGACTGTAAATCTTTATGAAAGCCAACTGCCTCATTGTTCTCCTGCAGAGTGGCTGGTGGATTTGAACTGCTGACCTTTTGGTTAGCTAAATGTTTTAACTACTACTCTACCAGGGCTCCTGCTGAATCATTAGGTATTTCTATCTTTAGCTTTATGAGGAAGCACTATACTATTTTCCATATCAGTTGTACCATTTTACACCTCACCAGCAGCGTATAAGAGTTCTAATCTCCCCACCACCTTGTCAGTATTTTTTTGTTTTTTTTTTTTGATCAGTGCCATTTTTGCAGAGGTGAAATAGTATCTCACTGTAGTTTTGATTTACATCTCTATGATGGCTGATTGTAAGCATCTTTTTATGTGTGTGTTAGCCACCTGAATGTCCTCTTTGGAGAAGTGTCTATTCATGTCATTTGTCCATTTTTTGACTGGATTGTTTGTCTTTTTGTTGTTGAAGTTTTCTTTTTGTTTGAGAGAGTAGATTCTTGTCAGATATGTTGTTGCCAAAGATTTTTTCCCCCACTCTGTAGGTTCTCTTTTGACTTTTTTTGTAAAGTCTTTTGATGGGCATAAATGTTTAATTTTTAGGAGGTGTACAGTTATCTGATTTATCTTTTGTTGTCTTTGCAATTGTAGTTTTGTTTAGTAGACTATTTATGCCAAAAATTAGGCCCTATAGTTTTGTCCTGATATCATCTTCCAGGAACTTTATTGTTTTAGCTTTAACATTAAATTTTCAATCTGTTTGGAGTTTGTTTTTGTTTATGGTGTGAGGTATTGATTCTGTTTCATTTTTCTGCAAATGGATATATTGTTTTGGCAGCACCATTTGTTAAAGAGGCTGTTTCTTTTCCTTTAAGTGAACTATGACCCTTTGTCGAAGAGCACCTGACCACAGATGAAGAGATATATAAAGAGGTTGACTTTTGACTTGTATTTTCATTTGGGATAGACAGAATAAACTAGAATATCCAAATAGGTGTATAGTAGATAGTGAGTATATTATGTATTGCATTTCTCTCCCCTAGTTGTCTCATTCTTGTTCTCTCTCAGTTATTCTCATTTGGGAATGCTGGATTTGGAAGTGATGGGGAAGAAAATTAAGTCAGTGGTTTTGGGGGTTAGCCAAAAGTTAGTGGTTTGGGAGGTAGCCATGTGTAAGGAGTGAGCTCTGGTAGTGTAGTACCTAAGGCACTTGACTGCCAACCAGAAGGCTGGCAGTTCAAACCCACCAGCCACTTTCCTTGGAAGGAAAGTTGGGCAATCTACTTCCACAGTGATATCACCTCAGAAACCCAAGGAGGGATCGCTGTGAGTTGGGTCCGACTCGATGGCAAACAACAACAACAACATGTCTAAGGAGCTCTGGTGGTGCAGTGGAAATTCAAACCCACCAGCCACTCCATGGAAGGAAGATGGAGCAATCTACTTCCATAAAGATTTACCACCTCAGAAACCCAGTGGGGGTTGTTATGAATAGGAATTGACTCAGTGGCAGTGGGTTTGGTTTGGTTTTTAGATGTGTAACAAAAATAAAACTATAGGAAATAAGATTGAGGTAAGAATTGTTCCATTGAAAACAAGAACTAGCTCACAGCTGTTTGCAGTCAGGCTATTGTAAGGGTGACTATAACATTTGTTGAACTATATTACATCTCTAACGTGTATAGGCCATAAATATTTTTGTTTAAACATTCTCTAGTTAAACTTTACACTTTCTGGATTTCTCTTTATTATTTTCAGTAAAGTCTAAAGAGTAGGATGTGGATTTTTTTAACACCGAAAAGTAATCCAACCCCCCCTTTTTTTTCATTAACAATAGTAAGAAAATGTTCACTCTAGAAAATACAGCATAAAGAGTAGAACAATAAACCATATGTAATGCCATCATTCAGGGAAAAAAAAACCCAACTGGTAACATTTTGATATGTTTCCTTTCTCTCTATATATATCTACACACACACACACACACACACACACACACATGACAATGATGGAATCGTAATATTCTGTACCTTTCAAGTTTATTTATTCATATATAGTTAAACTTTCCTGTGTCATACTTCTAGAACTGTGGTTCTTAACCTTTGCTGAACATTAGGATGGTCTGAGGGAGCTTTCAAAATTTGTGATGTCCTGGCCCCAAAGATTGAGAACCACTGGTCTAGAATGTAATTTTTTAATGACATTTTTGTATTCCATTGTATGAGGTCAGTGAAACTTATTTAAGTAGACTTTATTATTTACAATTAGATTTCCCATTTTCACTGTTATGAACAAAGTTGCCAAATGCCTTTGTAATTAAATTTTTGTGCATATCTATACTTATTTTCCTTATGTATAGTTATTGTTACAATGTTAAGGAGCTCTGGTGGTGTGGTTAAGGCATTTGGCTATTAACAAAAAGATCAGTGGTTTGAACTCAGAAACCCAAGGAGGGGTCGCTATGAGTCAGATATGACTTGACGGCAGTGAGTTTTTTTTTTTTTTTCCTGTACAGAAACAGATTAAATTAGATTCCTACCTCACACAAAATGAATAACTCAACTCCAAATGAATTAAAGACTTAAGCATCAAACACAAGCTTAAAATAGTAGAAAATCTTTTATATCTAGAAATAGGCAAATTTTACTCTGAAACCAAGCATAAAAACACTGACTGAAAAGAAAACGATTGAGGCATTTGACTGCTATGTGGACCATAACAAAATATGGGTAACATTATGAAGAATGGGGTTCCAGAACATTTATTTGTGCGCTTGTGGATCCTACACATGGGTCAAGAGGCAGTTGTTCAAACAGAACAAGGGACTACAGTGCAGTTAAAATTGGAAAAGGGGTGCAGCAGATTTGTATCCTTTCACTTTATTCAGTTTGCATGCTGAATAAATAATCAGAGAAGCTGGACTATATGAAGAAAAACATAGTGTCATTAACAACCTGTGATATGCAGACACCACTACCTTGCTTGCCGAAAATGAAAAGGACTCAAAACACTTACTAGAAAAAATAAAAGACTACAGTGTGGATTATGCCTGAATGTGAAGTAAATGAAAAAATCTTCACAACTGGATCAATAAGCAACATTATGATAAATGGAGAAAATTTTGAAGTTGTCGGTAATTTCATTCTACTTAGATTAATAGGCAATGTCTGTGGAAGCAGCAGTTAAAAAATCAAATGACAAATTGCATTGGACAAATCTATAAAAAACTTTTTTTTTAAAAGTTTTTTTTTTTTTACCTCTTCTATTGAACAGAGGCCCAGTTATTGTGCCTTGGATGGACCTTACCATGTAAGACCCCAGGCACTACATGGTGAACTAGGAGGAGAACAGTTATTAGGCCAACTAACTAGGATGTGCCATGAAACCATGACCCTAAACCTCCAAATCAGGGAACCAAATCCCATGAAGTGTTTGTTACATAAGAAGCTTCAGTAGCTACTCTTTGTGTGTGTGTGTGTGATTATTGTAAATAACCTATCATATAACCTTTACCTACTCAACTTTCTACAGGTGTACAACTCATTGACAGCAGTCACAGTAATTTGCCACGCAACCATATCCTCAATCAATATGACTTTTTCCATCACTATTAACTTCCTTTTTCCCCTTCCCTCTTGCCCCTGGTAACCACCAATAAACTTTGGTCTCCATACATTTCCCTTGACTCGTCTTTTAATGTATAAGTGAGGTTATATAATACTTGTCCTTTTGTGAGTGTAAATTAGTGCAACTTTTTTGGAAACATCTTGGTATTACTGCCTAAAGCTGAACATTCACATATCCTATGACCCAGAAATTCCAATCTTAGGTCCAAGAGAAACTCTTATTCATGAGACATGAATAGGAATATGTATAGTAACTCAAGGAGCTCTAGTGGTGTAGTGGTTAAGGCATTTGGCTGCCAACAATAAGGTCAGTGGTTTGAACTCATTAGCTGCTCCACAGAAGAAAGATGAGATGGTCTGCTTCCCTAAAGATTTACAGCTTTGGAAACCCAGTGGGGATTGCTGTGAGTTGGAATTGACTCAATGGCAGTGAGTTATAGTAAGCCTGTTCATAGCAGCAAAGATCTGGAGATAATCCCAATGATCAACAATAGGAGATTAGATAATACATGTGATATAGTCACACAGTGAAATACAGTAATACATAGAGATGAGCTATTGTGATATGGAACAAAAAGGATGAATATTAGCAATATAATATGAAGGAAAAAATGTCACCATGAAAGGTTATATAAAACAAGATACCCTTTATATATTTATAAACTGAAAAAGTAAAACAACAGAGAAACTTTTAAAGAATGTGTGTGTGTGTGTGTGTGTGTGTGATAAAATAAAGCAAATGAGAAATACTGGCTTCAGCAATGTTGTTATTTTGGGTAGGGAGAAGCAGTAGGATGAGTAGTTGGTGATTGGAGGGACCACAGGTTAGAGGTGGATTATTATGAAGGTCCTAGCTTTTGTTTTGGGTGGTTCTTTTGTGATATTTATCAAATTATTTAAAATATTTAAATAAAATTTGGATTTCCACATACAGAAAAATGAAATGTGATCCTTGCCTCACACCATACACAAAAACAAATTCAAAATGGATTAAGGTCCTAAATGTGCAAACTAAAACCATGAAATTCTTAGAAGTAAAATTCTTATAAGCTGGGGCAGTGTCAGGCCTAGCTTTCAAGAGTGGATTATATAATATAATAACAAAAGCACAAACAGTAAAATATAAAATAAATGAGACCTTATAAAAATTAAAAACCTTGATTAAACAAAAGATTTTACCACAAAAATGAAAAGAAGCTACTGACTGGGAGAATACCTTTGGAAACTATATAATTATAGTTTATAATATATTATAAGAGGAGCTCTGGTGGCGTAGTGCTTAAGGCATTTGACTGCTAACCAGAAGGCTGGCGGTTCAAACCCACCAGCTGGTCCACAGAAGGGAGGTTGGGCAATCTACTTCTGTAGTGATACCAACCAAACAACCAACCAGCCACTGCTGTGGAGTCGGATCTGACTCATAGCAACTCCTCCTTGGGTTTCTGAGGTGGTATCACTACGGAAGTAGATTGCCCAGCCTTCCTTCTGAGGAGTGGCTGGTGGGTTTGAACCACCAGCCTTCTGGTTAGCAGTCAAATGTCATAGGCAGTATGCCCCCAGGAGGGGTCACTATGAGTCGGATTTGACTCCACAGCAGTGAGTTTGGTTTGGTTAATAACCAAAAAATACATAAAACTTCATCTTAGCAACAAAAAGACAAATATTCAATGATAATATGGGCAAAGGACTTGAATAGAAATTTCACCAAGGAGGACATTGAAATGGCCACCAAACACATGAAAAGATGCGCAGTGTCATTAGCCATCAGAGAGATGCAAATCAAAACCACAAAGAAATACCATTACACTCCCAGTAGGATGGCTAAGATAAACGAACAGAAGAACAGAAAATAACAAATGTTGTCAAGGATGTAGGGAAATTGGAGCCCTTATCCATTGCTGGAGGGAATGCAAAATAGTATAGCTGCTGTGGAAAACAGTGTGATTGTTCCTCCAAAAACAAAAATACAACTACCATATGACCCAACAATTCCATTCCTAGGTATATACCCAAAATACTTGAAAACAGAGATTCCAAAAGAGACTTGTACACCAGTGTTTATTCCAGTACTGTTCACAAAAGCCAAAAGTGAGAAACAACCTAAGTGCCCATCAATAGATGAATGCATAAACAAAATGTGATACATACATATAATGGAATACTACTCAGCCAGTAGGAGAAATGAAGTCTTAATGCATGTTATGGTATGGATGGAGCTTGAAGACATTGTGCTGAGTGAAATAAGTCAATCACACAAAGACAAATGTTGTATGACCTCACTTGTATAAAGAGACAAGAATAGGCAAATACATAGAGACCAAAGTTTATTAGTTCCATTGGGGGTGGAAAGGAGGGGGAGAGCAGTGAGAAAAGTCATGTAATGATAGAGTTGCACATCCAATTATTGTAATTGATGTCAATAAATTGTTGTTGTTGTTAGGTGCTGTTGAGGGAGCTCCAAATCATTATAATCCTCTGTGCAACAGAACAAAACACTGCCTGGTCCTGTGCCATCCTTATAATTGTTGCAACAGAACAAAAATGGTGCTTTGTTTGAGCCCATTGTTGCAGCTGCTGTGTCCATTGTTGCTGCTACTGTGTTAGTCTGTCTTGTTGAAGGTCTTCCTCCTTTTTGTTGATCTTCTACTTTACACCTATAAAGAGTTGAATTGGCCAAAGTTGTGTGATAGATACATTTACAATGACACACACACACACACACACACAAGCTGCTGAGGCTGCTTATGTATAACCAAACACTTTGTGTAGGTTTTGATTCCTTCTATTGGAGGTTTGGTGTGGCATTCATTGTCACAAAGAATGTTTCAAGATCTGTCCTGAAGTATGATGCTGTCAGTGATAGGATAATATCCATATGCCTACAAGGAAGATGAGTTAATACTATTACTCAAATTTATGCACCAACCACCAAAGCCAAAGATGAGGAAATTGAAGATTTTTACTAACTTTGGCAGTCTGCAATTGACCAAATATGCAATCAAGATGTGTTGATTGTGTCAGCTGACTGTGGAACAGACCATCAATTGCTTATATGCAAGAAGTGTTTGCGTTCATGGAGCGACTAGCCATGAGCAGGCCACAGTAAACCAGCCTGGGAATAGTGGAAGGTGGGTGTTTGCATGCATGGAGTGAGCAACTGGGGGCAGGTTGCAGTAAGCCAGCCTGGGAGCAGTGGAAGGCAGGTGTTTGTGTATATGGAGTGACTAGCCTGGGGACAGACCACAGTAAGCCAGCCTGGGAGCAGCAGAAAGTGGGTGTTTGTGTGCATGGAGCAAGCAACCCAGGGGCATACCACAGTAAGCCAGCCTGGGAACAGCAGAAGGTGAGTGTTTGTGTGGAGTGCCCCAGAGGCAGGCTGGATAAGCAAGCAGGGCAGGGGAGACCAGGAAATGAGTAGAGCAGTTTGGAACAGCTAAGGGAGACAAACTTGTCTGTCAGTTTATCATACTGTGGTGGCTTGAGTGTTGCTGTGAGGCTGGAAGCTATGCCACCAATGTTTTGAATGCCAGCAGGGTCCCCATGATGGACAGGTTTTAGCAGAGTTCCAGACAGAGACACATTCGGAAGAAGGAAGAGGCCGTCCACTTCTCAAAGAATTAGACAGTGAAAACCTTATGAATAGCAGTGAAATGCTGTCTGATATATTACTGGAAAACTTTATGAATAGCCCTGAAACATTGTATGATATAGTACTGGAAGATGAGCCCCTGAGATCAGAAGGCACTTAAAATATGACTGGAGAAGAGCTGCTTCCTCAGAGTAGAGCCGAACTTAATGATGTGGATAGAGTAAAGTTTTTGGGATCTCCATTTGCTGATGTGGCATGTCTCAAGAAGAGAAGAAACAGCTGCAAACATCCATTAATAATTGGAACATGGAATGTACGAAGTATGAATCTAGGAAAGTTGGAGGTTGTCAAAAATGAAATGAAACGCATAAAAATCGATACACTAGGCATTAGTGAGCTGAAATGGACTGTTTGTGACCATTTTTAATCAGATGATCATATGATCTACTATGCCAGGATGACAAATTGAAAAAGAATTGTGTGGCATTCATCATCACAAAGAATATTTCAAGATCTATCCTGAAGTACAATGCTGGCAGTGATAGGATAATATCCATATGCCTCCAAGGAAGACCAGTTAATACTACTGTTATTCAAATTTATGCACCAACCACCAAAGCCAAAGATGAGGAAATTGAAGATTTTGACCAACTTCTGCGGTGTGAAATTGACTGAACATGCAATCAAGATGTGTTAATTATTACTGGTGATTGGAATGCAAAATTCGGAAACGAAGAATTACCGGTAGTTGGAAAATATGGCACTGGTGATATAAATAACACTGGAGATGGCATGACAGAATTTGCAAAACTAACGACTTACTCATCACAAATACCTTTTTTCAACAACACAAACAGCTGCTATACAAATGGACTTCGCCAGGTGGAGTACACAGGGATCAGATTGACTACATCTGTGGCAAGAGGCAATGGAGAAGCTCACTTTAAGCAATCAAGGTTGTGTTGTCTGCATATCACTAGTTGTTAATGATCTTCCTCAAATTCTGATGACTTATTCTTCTTCATAGTCCAGCTTCTCAGATTATTTGCTCAGCATACAGATTGAATAAGTATGGTGAAAGGATACAATCCTGATGTACTCCCTTCCTGATTTTAAACCATGCAGTATCCCCTTGTTCTGTTGGAACAGGAGTCTCCTGGTCTGTGTATAGGTTCCTCATAAACAATTAAGTGTTCTGGAATTCCCATTTTTCTCAATGTTATCCATAATTTGTTATGATCTGCAGAGTTGAATGCTTTTGTGTAGAGGTTTAGGGTCATGGTTTCATGGGACATCACAGGTAACTGGCCTGATAATGTGTGTAGTTCTTCTGTTCTAAGTCCTAGTTCATTGCATAGTGCCTGGCATCTTAAAACCTTCTAAGTGGCCATCCAAGCTACAACAATTGGTCTCTATTCACTTGGAGGCTGGATGGACCCCTGAAATTATTGCCCTGAGATCTTCTTTAAACCTTAAACCAAAAATATCCCTGAAGTCTTCTTAAAACTGAATAGTAGTTAGCTCAACTAGTAAAAATGGCCTGCTTGATCACTGTACTCTTTTGAGATGCATCCATATGAGATCAAATTGACAATAGCAAGTTGAAAGATTAGAACCTTAGAAGTCAGTGAGTTTATGTGAATGAGGGAGGAGCAATCCAGAAAAGGAGGATGAAAATGGTTGCACAACTCAGTATAATCTATATCACTAAATTGTACATGTAGAAACTGTTGATGTAAATTTTGCTGTGTATAATCGCAACAGGCAACAAAATAAATAAAATTTAAAGAAAAAAATTAAATAATTGAGTGAAAAAATAAAACTAGGCCATGTATGGACCTATGATAAAAATGTACATGAACTAAGGGTTATGGTTAAACCAATTATTTGTACCAGAAGGTCAATAAAGAAAAATATTAACTAAACAAAAAACTTTTGTATCCCTCTTCTAATATATTAAAAATGAAGTTTAAATAGCACAGTGGTTTCATATCTGTCATCCCTTTAAAAAATGAACAGTTTATTCTTTAGTAATCAGAAATTTTACATATGCCTTTTTTTTCCCCTCTCAAATTGTATATCCATTCACTATCATCTCAGAATGTTTTTATAATGAAATGAAAAAAAAAAAACAAACTCACTGCCATTGAATTGATTCTGACTCATAGTGACTCCCATTGGGTTTCTGAGGTGGTAAATCTTTATGGAAGTAGATTGCTCCATTTTCCTTCCATGGAGCAGCTGGTGGGTTTGAACTGCCAACCTTCTGGTTAGCAGTCAAATGACTTAGGCACTACACCACCAGAGCTCCTTACAATGTAATAGATCAAACAAAAAATGGCAAATTTTGATAAATAATTATTAACTATGTTATTTGCCCTCGAGTCGGACCCGACTCATAGTGACCCCTCCTTTCATTTCTGAGGCAGTGTCACTATGGAAGTAGATTGCCCAATCTTCCTTCTGAGGAGTGGCTGGTGGGTTTGAACCGCCAGCCTTCTGGTTAGCAGTCAAGTGCCTTAGGCACAACGCTACCAGAGCTCCTAATAATGAATATTGTTGTTGTTGTTGTTATGTGCCGTCGAGTCGGCCCCGACTCATAGCGACCCCTCCTTGGGTTTCCGAGGCAGTATCACTACGGAAGTAGGATTGCCCAACCTTCCTTCCGAGGAGTGGCTGGTGGGTTTGAACCACCAGCCGTCTGGTTAGCAGGCAAGTGTCTTAGCCACTATGCTACCAGAGATAGTGGGCTGATATTATTATGGTGCTTTGATTAAAGCAATTGTTGAATTATCTTTGTGTCCCTCCACTACTCATTTTTTTTTTTTTTTTAATTGTGATTTGGGTGAAAATTTACAGAGCAAATACACTTTCCATAAAGCAGTTCACATACACTTTGTCTCATGACATTGATCACAATTTAGCACAATGCAACATCTCCCTTCCCACTTCCTGCTGATAGCTACCTTTTCCCTGTGTCCATCCCTTCATGCACTCCTACCCCCTGAGCTGTCTACCTGTGCATAAGCAGCCCTTCTTTCTCCCATGCTGGTTCTCTCCAAGAAGTGTATCTACCTCAGACAAATGTTCAGCTCATATACCTGTCTATTGTTTGGCTGGAAGCAACAGGCATGCGTTCAATTCCAGACCTGAAGGGCAGCTAGGGGCCATAGTCTCAGTGGTTCCACCAGGCTCCATTGGGCCAGCAAACCTGGTACCTCCCCCGTTTTTTTTCCAAATGATTTTGAGTTTTGTTTCACATTGTTCTCCCTGTCTATCCAGGATCTCCTACATAGATCCTCTTCCAAGTAATTGACAGTAGTAGCCGGGCACCATATAGTTCTTCTGGTCTCATAGTTGTATAGGCTGCAGATTGCATGGTGTACCAGTCGCCAGGACTTACTGTTTCCATGAATTTTTGGTTTTCTTCATTCTTCTTGACTCTGGACAAGGAGAGCCCCATCGTTGCATCTAGATGGCAGCTTGCAAGCTTTTAAGATCCCAGTCACTACTCGCCACAGAAGGAGGTAGAACAACATTTTGTGTAGTATGTTATGCCAATTGAGCTTGATGTCTTCTGCGACAATGGTCCCGAGCCCACAGGTTCTACTACTTGGTCCTTCTGGGTAGCTGGCTGTGACCAAGCAGTAACTACAACCTTGCCCCTTGTCAGCTCTACTGTACACCTGGGAATTCAGATCATACACATAATATTATAAGATCATTGTCTGCCAACGCTATACATATTCTTGGGTACTCTCTTCATAGACATACCTAATAGTTCAGCCTGTCTATCCATCTATCTACCCATATACCCATGGTTGTCTTCACCAACAACGCAGTACTGTATGTGCAAAAGGGTTCATCTTTGTTGTCTGTACCTCCCAAGTACCTCTCTATGTCTTTCTCTTCTTCAGTGCCACCATATTGTTCACTCACATTTGGTACATTGCCCTTCTCTTCACCCAAATCAATACTTATCTCTATCTAATAGTGTTCCCTCCCCTCCCCTCCCACCCCTGGTAACCAACAAAGAAAATTTCCTTCCAGAGATAAACCTTTCCTTGACTTTTACAATAACGGACTAATACAATATTTGTCCTTTTGTGATTGACTTACTTCACTCAACATGATATCCTCCAAGTTTGTCCACATTATGCGGTGTTTTGCAGATTCTACATTATTCTTTAGGGT
>NW_006921615.1:9156520-9173458 GCF_000298275.1 Orycteropus afer afer
GTGACAGGCTGAAATATTAGGTATGTATATGAAGTGGAGAGTGCACCCAAGAACATATATAGGGTTGGCAGACAGTAATCCAATATCTTTATGTGTATGATCTGAATTCCCAGGTGTGTAACGGGGCTGACAAGGGGCAAGGTTGTAGTCCCTCTACTCATTTTAAGTTTTTATACTTCGGAGCACTTTTTTTTTTTTTTTTTTAAAGATGGGTGAGAGTTGGCTTTTATCTCATAAAATGGGAGAAAGAAGATTGTGAAAAGAAAGATGGGGATGGAAGACCCCACTGCAGCCATCTTTTCAAGCAGATCAGTTTTAGGAAGAGTACATGTGGAACTTGAAGATACGGAAAAATAATTCTTTTAAGACTATCCATGCCATAGTAACCCCCAGATGGGTACTCTGTTTTAATGATCTCTGACCTCTAAAATTTGTGTCCAAGGAGGGTTCAGGATGATCAATGGGGTGAAGGAAGCAAATATGAGAATACATATGTATTTGTATTTGTTTGTGTAAACACACATACATAGATACATTAAACCAAAATCAAATCCATTGCCATCAAGTTGATTCTGATGCATAGTGACCCTACAGTACAGATTAGAACTCCCCATAGGGCTTCCAAGGCTGTAAATCTTTACAGAAGCAGATTGCCTCATCTTTCACCCACGGAATGGCTGATGGGTTCAAACTGCTAACCTTTTGGTTAGCAGCTGAAATACTTTAACAACTGCACCGTCAGAGCACCTTGAATTGAAGTATTCACACCTGAATACTTCGGGTATATATGTGTGTGTGTGTGTGTGTGTATATGTATGTGTGTGTGTGTGTGTGTTTATAAAATTCAGAATATTCAATTACATATTGATAATTATAGATTGTGTTTAAATTCAGCAGTTGTCCCAAAATGTCACTTATTGCCCTTTGCCCATTTTGGGACCCAGTATCTAATCTGGGATCATGTGTTGTCTTTAGTTATCCTGGCTCTTTACTATCCTCTAACTTGGAACAGGGATACAGTTTCTTAGTCTTTCTTTGCCTTTCATGATTTTGATATTTCAAAGAATATAGTTCAGTTACACATATTAGAGTATATGGTCAAACATGTTTACTGATGCAGCATGTGATAAAAAAAATTATTACAATAGAGTTTCTTAACTAGGATATGCATCAGAATCACCTGGGAACTCGAACAATATATACATGCATTGGCTTTATGCTGGAAAATTCTTATTAACAGGTCTGACTGAGCACTGTTACTGGACTATGGGGTTCTATTAAAAAATAGAGGCCAGTTGTTATGTGCTGTCGTGTAGTCTCCAACTCATAGTGACCTTATGTACAACAGAATGAAACACTGGTCCTGTGCCAGCCTCACTGACAATTAGGTAGGTTAATTTTGAGCAGTGCAAAAAGTTGGCTGCTTCTGACCTCTTCTAACTTTACAAGTGGAAGAGAGAATCAAAATGAAAATCAATAGTCCAAGGCTGGTGATTCCTATGAGGCAGAGATCAGACATGCCACCACCCTCCAACCTTTTTTTTGTAAAACCAGTTCTAACACCCACTGTTGCCCCCCTGGCACTCTCTACTTCTCTTCTGGCTTCAATAATTTGTTGCAGTGGCCACACACATCTCATAGACAGTAATTCACAATTATGAGACCTATTAGGGAAGTAACAGGTACAATTCAGGATATAGTTCTTCATTCAGGACTGCTTCTTCTCAGCCATGCCACAGGTATGCTTCTCTCTGGCTGTGGCTTCTGCCCTGCTTGGGCCAGTGCTAGAAAGCTCCTAGCTTTGCCAATAGGTGCCCAGAGAGACACCCAACTCCACCAATAAGCCTTCTGCTTGAAGGTGCTCAGCTTTCTCACTGGATGGGCTGAGAAGCTGCCACTCTGTCTCATGCTGGTCTCTTGATTCTGTTGATTCTGCTGCCTCTGTCTCTCTGCTGTCTCAGTCCAGAGATCTTGGGTCCAAGGACGTGCTCCACACCTTGCTCTATTTTCCTGATGATAGTGAGACCCTCTTTCTGGCTTTGGGATGGCTCATTTTTAAGTCTAACGAAGTGGCAAAACTGAGCAATCCTCCTGTTAGAATTCTGTGTACCTTATTTGCATGGTTCTACCCCCACAAGGGTGGCATGTACCGTTCACATTTTTAGCAAGCTTTCCAATCCCCTTGGTAGGCCGTACGCACCTCACATGTGCATGGTCCCACCCAGTCATCTGAGAGGAGTCCCAAAGACCATGGCTAGAAGGGCTGTATTCATTAATTCACTCCACCACAAAGAGGGAGGAGCGCTATTCCTTTCCTTCTCTTTCTGTCACTACTCCTTGTTCACTTTTGAAAATCGCTTAAAGACATAATTAGAAAGTGTCCACTGTTCTTCACAACAACGCTGAGATCAGAAAGTCTTAATGACACATACTAATTATCATATTATTGTTGTGTAAGTAAACACTACATATGTATTTTTTCAAGTATTCCCTTAGACTTGGCCTTGGAACAAATTCATTCAATCAAAACAGATATAGAATGAGTGGGAGGAAGAAACAGAAGGGAGAAGGAAAGGGAGAGAAACAAGGAAAAGTTATTTGTTTCATGGGGGAAGTTAAGGACTGACAATAGTAAGTGAACTAGTGTGTTCAGAATGATTGCTGTGTGATTTTTGTTTCTGAAACCAATCCTAATAGCAGTGAAATAGGGGATGATGATAAGTGAAATTTATGGAAACATGAATTTAATTAGATTTGAAGATTTTGCAGAATATTTAAATGGTGTCAAGGAAAAGCTCGGTATTCCTATCTTCACTGATTGAGTATTAGGGATAGAGTTGATTGGAGTGATACTATATATCCCCTTCCTTGCATGGAAAATGAAAATATTGAGAGAGAGTAAAGCTTACAGAGAGGTATTGCAAACACATCATTGTTTCTGTAAGACTGGGATTAATTTCTCAGGAGCTGGCAACATAAAGAACTAGAAAAGAAAGACAACCAATACCTGTTGTAGTTATGTGCTGTTAAGTTGATTACTACTCACAGTGACCCTGTGGGACAGAGTAGAACTACCCTTGTTAGATTTCCCAGGCTGTAAATCTTTACAGGTGGGGATCGCCAGGTCTTTTCTTCTACAGAGTAGCTGTGAATTTCAGCCACAGACTGGTAAGCAGCTGAGCTCTTATCCATTATATTCTCAGAACTCCTATAGCTATTGTAGGTTCAGAACTGCCCTAGGCAGTAAGGTGAGGGGTAGAAAGAGTTGGGGGAACTTGATTTGAGGATCTTCATTTGAGTGTTGATTTGTCTATAACCAGTCTTCAAAGAATTAATTGAAGAGCATAGTTTTGATTTGAGGTTTAAAATGTGGTCATTGACCTATCTGAACTCTTACTTTGATTTACTTTGCAAGTACAAACATGTTTTTTAAAGATAATAGATAGTTAGGATGATTGCCTTGTTTTGCATGGGTTTGTAGCACAGATCTCTTAATTAACATCTCTGGTAGCATAGTGCCTAAGGCACTTGACTGCTAACCAAAAGGCCAGCGGTTCAAACCCGCCAGCCACTCCTTGGAAGGAGATGGGGCAATCTACTTCCATAGTGATACTGCCTCAGAAACCCAAGGAGGGGTCTCTATGAGTCTGGTCTGACGCGACGGCACATAACAACAACAACAACGGAGAATACATTATGGGTGGGTATTGGAAGGAAGGTTGGGCAATCTGCTTCTGTAGTGGTACTGCCTTCGAAACCCAAGGAGGGGTCTCTGTGAGTCTGATCCAACTCGATGGCACATAACAACAACAACGGAGATTACATTATGGGTGGGTATTGGAAAGAAGGTTGAGCAATCTGCTTCTGTAGTGATATTGCCTCGGAAACCCAAGGAGGGGTTGCTATGAGTTGGGTCTGACTCGACGGCATATAACAACAACAACAACAGAGTATATAATGAAGGAGCTCTGATGGCTCAGTTGTTGTTATGTGCCGCCAAGTCGTCTCCAACACTACTGAAGTAGATTGCCCAGTCTTCCTTCCAAGGAGTAGCTGGTGGGTTTGAACTGCCAATCTTCTGGTTGCAGTCAAGTGCCTGAGGCACTACACCACCAGAGCTCCCAGTGGCACAATTAGCTCAGCTGTTAACCAAAAAGCTAGTGGTTCAAACTCACCAGCTGCTCCGCAGGAGAAAGATGTGGCAACCTGTTTCTGTAAAGATTACAGCCTTGGAAACCTTATGGGGCAGTTCTGCTCTGTCCTGTAGGGTTGCTATGAGTCGAATCAACTCAATGGTAATGAGTTATACATAATGCACTGGTTGTAGCACTTGTTCTCTGAAGAACTGAAACCTTTACCCTGAATTTTAAAACTACACACTTTTGTAGAGGAAGTGTGGTGGCAGAGAAAACAGACTTTTGAGCTCTGGATCCCATACTTCTAACCTTGTTTGATTCACTGTGTACCTTAGTTATTTCATTGAAAAGAGGGAAGTTAGCAAAGCTATCAGATAGCCTTTAATTGTCTGAAGGCAAAGAAACTGCCTTTGGTTTGCTCTGGAACCCATTATTTTATGACATATTAAAAAATGTCACAGTAATCAATTAGGAGGAAAGAAAAATAGGAGAGGGCAATCAGGAAAGGAAAGAAAAATAGGAGAGGGCAATCAGGAAAGGAAAGAAAAATAGGAGAGGGCAATTCCTCCTTGGCAATTAGGGGAATACATTGCTGGTAGAGAATCACTTTAATAAACATAACCTTTAACCATATTAACTTGAATGTCATTTTTCTCTTTTAGTTACCTCTGTAGGTTCACGTTGAGAAGTGTTACTAAGTGAGAAAATACATAGAAAAGTTATAAAATATTAATTGATCATTTGTTGCAACTTGATTGTTAAAAGTCATGATAGAAACAGTGGCTGTACTTCATCTGAAATTCTCCAATGTGTGCCTTTGATGGTGAGACTAAAGACTTTACAAACTACTTTTGGGATTTCTAATGTGCAATTTAAATTTAGACTTCTGTTCATGTCTAGGATGTCAGTGTTACAAGTGTGAGGAGGAGTGTAAGGAGTTTATGGGATATTTTTTGAGACACCATATATCTTTTATGCAAATCTGGGTGCTTGGATTTAGCAAGATAGATTTTTATTTTTATCCATATTTTATTTTCTGTGTTTGAAATATGAAGTTTTTGAGAAACTGAAAGAAAAGTATTAAGACTTGAGACAGTGCAAGGTATTTTGGTTGACTACTTCTGAGTGTGTTTCAAAATACTTGCACATAGCATCTGTGATGCATAGTGTATGAGGATTTATAACATAGCACTTTTATTTTTCCTGTCATGACATATGTGAGAAAATGTTTTCACTGTGCTTAGTGATTTATAGAAAATTACCCATGTTTTGTTTATAACTAGTTAATGCTTTGCAAAATCATACATTTTGGACCTTGAGGATGGTTTTTCATGTGTGCTGAAATCACTTTGAATTCATCATTTCAAGAAGATACAGCCTGTCCTTTCGCTGATTCTTATTAACTGCTTCAGAGCCTTCATGGATAAATAGGCAAAGCATTTATTACTCTGAAGTTGAACTGTGTTGGTGCTTGAGCTTTCTGAAAGCAGAATTGCAATGAGCTCTTGGTGATGAAACCTGTTGGATTTCTGGAGGAAGCAGCTGGAGTCTTTGGCTTGTTAACTAGCAATGATTCAAGTCTTGCAGATTGTAAAGGAGCTGGTGACACCATCAAGGCAAAAAGCAGCCACAGTGAAGAAAGGTAGGAAGCAATATCATCTGAACACTTTAAAGCACTCAGAGATGTTTATAAGGATCAACATAAAGAACAGCTTTAAAAAAGGGAGTTTGGAGTTATTATGTATATGCTTTTGCTCTTAATGACCCTTTATGGTATCTGCAAAGGATCAGGTTATGGCTTAATTGTTAATAAGCCTCATTATTGCTGTTTATAAACCAAAAATTAGAAGCATATTATTTTATTAAAAGGTACAAAGAGTAAGGTGAGATCATGCCATATCACGTTGTAAAGGTCTTCTTACATTACGTATTTTGGAAGTAGAAGAAAAATTAATATAATCCTCTTCTGATTTTAAAATATAAATATTCATGGAAAAAATCAGAAGGGAACAAGCTAGAACTCTGCCTACAGCAGGGCAAAAGAACTAGACAGCTCTTACTGTATGAATAGCTGATAAAATAATTGTTATAAATACAAGTGTACCTATAAGGAATTTAGCCAATAGATGGTAGACTTTATTGCCTTTTAAAAGATAATAATTGCTTTCCTTTATTTATGATTATATGCTTATCAGGGATGTTTATATTTAAAACTCTTCTATATTTATAACGTTATCTGTTTAAGATATGCTAAAATATGTTTCCAGAAAATTTTAAATTCCATGTTTGGTTTAAAATGAGCTAAGGTAGATATGTTTTTGAAGAAACAATGTATTTTCCTTTTAAACATTTGAAATAGTAAATCTCAATTAGGAATTGATTTTCAACAACATATAGTTCATCAACTAGGTTTTATAGTACTAGAAATTTCACTAATTCAATTTATGGTTTAAAGCCTTTGCTAAATTTATGTATTTGCCTTTTTGTCTATAAGATGTATTAGAGCATTCTATCTTTATATGGTTTGAGTAGCATATCTCAGATAATAAAAAATAAAAATAGTTTTTTTTAATCTGACATCTGTATTTTAAAGCTAATCAAATTCATTAAGTCGTAGGTAAAATGAAATAATATTGTGACATACAGTAGTATATCTAACCACATACAGAATGTTAGAGCTGAAAGGAACCTTAGAAATCATTTTGTCTGTTCTGTATCTCATTTTATGGAAGAATATAGATTTTTAATTTTTTATTAATAACCAAACATACATCTCAAAAAACAGAGAAACTATTGTAATTTACCTTTCAAAATGTGATAACATTATTTAGGATACTTTGTAATGATTTACATTCTGTTTTCTACTTTATTTCCCTTCCCTTTTCTTCTGAAATAGAAGATTATATTCCCATTTCTAAATAGCAGGATTCTAACAATTAGGCATTAAATATATATGTGTGTGTGTGTGTGTGTGTATAGCTTTTGTTATTTTAGAAGCATATAAATTAGTTCGTTTAATCCCAAGTAAGTGTCAGATTCCTGCAGTTTGACCTTTATAGCAGACAGTCAGATTTTTTTTTGGAATATTCCTTCTAGTTTGTATGTTTTCAGTGACCGTCATAGTTACTTGGAATAAACCCTGGGAAAAGAATGATAATATTCTTGCCTTTCAAAAAAAAATCTAATTATATTTAACTAGAAATACTGTATGAATATAGACAAAAAATTACTACATATATGTTGTTGTTGTTGTTGTTATGTGCTCTTGAGTTGGATGCAACTCATAGCAACCCCTCCTTGGGTTTCCGATGCAGTATCACTACAGAAGTAGATTGCCCCATCTTCCTTCCAAGGAGTGGCTGGTGGGTTTGAACCGCTCCGCTGGCCTTCTGGTTAGCAGTCAAGTGCCTTAGGCACTAGGCTACCAGAGCTCCTGATACACAAACACACACACACATACACATCCCTTCTATTCTCAGATTTTCTTAGATAGAATATTCTATGACCAGGGAATATAGATATTTATTTAAAAATATTTTTTCCTTTTTCCTTAGAAGATTGTTTGAAAAAATTTCTTCTAATAGTGTTCTTAATCACTCCCATTGTCATGCCTTGGTTCTAGTCTTAATACCTCTCCTTTGGAATATTACAGTAGCTTCTTCATTTTATTCAGTAGACTTGCGTTGTACACTCACTATATCCTAGATGCAGGAGTATTACTCGAATAATTTCTTCTAGAAGGATCAGCACAGGCTGGTCCCTATGAGGCAGTGGTTAAAGATGCTCAAATGTCCAACTTTTCCAAGCTCTGTACCACTCCATCCTCTCCAAGGTCAACTCCTCCTCTCCCCCTTAGGATTCTACCTCCTGTCATAGAGTTCCGTATTTCACTGTGATGTATTGCAGAACTCAGACTGCCGTAGAAATTATTCATACAGTTGTGGAAGCTGGCAAGTACCAAATCTTTGGGTCAAGTGTCCATCTGGAAGATTGTCTTCCTTCACTTGGTTGTAGGGGCCGATGAACCCAAATTAGCAGGTCAGATAACTGGCTGCTGTCTCAAATCTCAAGAATCAGATGATAACAAACTAGATGCAGGATCTAGAGCAAGAGAATGAATTTTTCCAGGGCATTTGTATATATTGTATGCAGACCATGCCCTCAAGAAAACTAAGTGTAGTGACTGGACTCACACCCTTTAGTAAGGCAGTGAATCAGGATACATCTCATTCTAATCCAGCCTCATTAACATAGTGGAGAACTCACTCCAAAATAGGATTGTAATCATAGGCATAGAGGCTAGGATTTATAATATATCACAAAATGGAGGCGTATGGCTACTGTTGTTGTTGTTGTTAGGTGCTGTTGAGTCACTTCTGGCTCATAACAATCCTATGTATATCAGAACAAAATATTGCCCAGTCCTGTGTCATCCTCACAATTGATGCCATGCTTAAGCCCATCATGACACCCATTGTGTCAATCCATTTCATTGATGGTTTTCCCTTTTTCGCTGACCCTCTACTTTAGCATGCATGATACCTTTTTCCAGGGACTGGTCCCTTCTTACAGCATGACCAAACCAGTTGAGACTAAGTCTAGCCATCCTTGCTTCAAAAGAGCCTTCTGGCCAAACTTTGTACAAAAAAAGATTCGTTCATACTTACAGCAGTCCATGGTGCATTCAATATTCTTCACCAACACAACAGTTCAAATGCATCAGTTCTTTTGGGGTGTTCCTTGTTCATTGTCCAGCTCTCATATGCATATGAGGTTTTTGAAAATACATTGGCTTCGGTCAGGCACACTTTAGTCTTCAAAGTGACATCTTTGCTCTATAACACTTTAAAGAGATTTTCCCAGTGCAATATGTTATTTGATTTCTTGACTGCTGTTTCCATGGGTGTTGACTGTGGATCCAAGTAAAATGAAATCCCTGACAACTTCAATCATTTCTCCATTTATCTTGATGTTGCTTATTGGTCTAGTTGTGAGGATTTTTCTTTTATGTTGAGGTGTAATCCATACTGAAGGCTGTAGTCTTATTAGTAAATGCTTCAAGTCATCTTCACTCTTAGCAAGCAAGGTTGTGTCATCTGCATATCTCAGGTTGTTAATGAGTCCTCCTCCCACCCTAATGCCTCATTCTTCTTCATACAGTCCAGTTTCTCTGATTATTTGCTCACTTTGCAAATTGACTAAGTATGGTGAAAGGATATGACCCTGATTTTAAACCATGCAGTATCCCCTTGTTCGAATGACAGCCTCTTGGTCTGTGTACAGGTTCCTCATGAGCACAACTAGGTTTTAGAATTCCTATTCTTTGCAGCGTTATCCATAATTTGTTTTGATCCATGCAGTCGCCTGCTTTTGCATAGTTGGTACATCTCAGATCAATGTCTTAATTCACTGTACTGCATGTCAGGGACAGAGATATATGCTCAAGGAATTCATATACAGATGGTCAGAGACAAGTCAACATTTACAATATGAATTGATAGGTGTTATAATAGACAAGATGACTTGGGAACTTCAGTGGTGGAAGTACTTAACTAACCCTAGTTTGACAATGCAGGTTACTAAGTATAGCAAGAAAGTAGATGAAGGGTGGGCATAGTGGTAGAGATGAGTTTGGTGGGAAGTTTAGGGGCCAAAACATGAAGAGTTACGTGCCATATAAAGAAGTTCGGAAATACTCTTAAGGTGGGGGAAGGTGGGGAGACTAATCATGTATTCGGTTGCTTAACTGTATTAATCCTTCCATTACTGTCTGAAATAGTTGTTTGAAACAATTTGCTATAGAATCTGGTCTTAGCTTGTATTGCTAACTGTATCACTAGATCTCTCTCTGTACCCTCTATGCCAGTTACCTCAGAATACTTGCTGTTCCTCAGCCATGCTGCTCTATCAGGATGGCAAGTCCTTTCCTTCCTTCTCCAGCTATTCTTTATCACATGACTTTTCAAGCTCAAAAGCCACTCCCACTAAAAAGTGTTCACTGCCCCCCTCCCCTTCTAGGTCAGAATTAATCATTTCTTTCTCTGCATTTGTTTAGCATTTTGCTTTTGCTCCTGTTATTACATCTTTTAAATTATATTACACATTATGATTATATTTATTAGATTGATTAACAAATGTTAATTGAAATAATTGCATTAGCTTACATGTTTGCTCCCATTTTGTTTTAAACTATATTTTAGATAGTTAAAAAGAAGCCCTGGTGGTGCAGAGGCTAGACAGACACTCTGCTGCTCTCTGAAAGGTGGAGCCTCAAACCCACCAGCTCCTCTACTGGAGATGATGAGACAGTCTGCTTCCATATAAAGATTTACAGCCTTGGAAACTCTATGGGGGCAGTTCTACTCTGTTCTATACACAATGCACTGCTGTGGAATCGGATCTGACTCATAGCGACCCCCTCCTTGGGCTTCCGAGGCAGTATCACTATGGAAGTAGATTGCCCAACCTTCTTTCTGAGGAGTGGCTGGTGGGTTTGAATCGCCAGCCTTCTGGTTAGCAGTCAAATGCCTTAGGCACTGTGCCACCAGAGCTCCCACTCTGTCATGTAGGGTTACTATAAGTTGGAATTGATTTTATGGTGGTGAATTTTTCCTTGGGTCTTTTCAGATATTTAAGATTGTCATAAAATTGTATTTAGAAAAGTGAAATATTACTGGTAATAACTTACCCAGTGGTTGGAGAAATATGTAGAAATAGTTTGTGACTGTCAAATAAGATAAAGGCTTTCAACTTCTATTTAAAATGTACCTCTATTTTGCCACATACATTGATTCCTTCTTTCGGTTACCTAGTGCTGCTTTGACAAGAATATATACAAATGGGATGCTTGAACAAACAGGAGTTTATTCTCTTACAGTTTGGAGGCTTTAAGTCCAAGTTCCAAGTGCCAGGCTCTAGGGGCTTTAACCTTGGGCTTCAGCTCTACCTCCTGCTCCTGGCCCACTGAAGCTAGAGGCTTTTCTTCACTCAAACAGCTGCTGGCTGCTGAGACTGACAAGCCCAAGGTTGACAAGTAAAAAGGCACAGTCTCGATGTTACCAAACCACACGGCAGGCCATTAACTTAAGTCCATTGTAAGTCCCAAGGTTGGCAGAGCATAGCAGGCTGCTGAACAATGACATGGCTGGCTACATGCAGGGTTCAAGCGTGCCATAGCTGGCAACCATTCCTCAAGACTTCTCCTCATATACAGGAAGCAGACCACATCCCTAAGGCAGCTACTCAGCTGCTCACAGTAGATTCCACCATGCAGTTGATTACCAGTCTCATCATGGGGAATACTACAGTCAACCAGGCCCAGCCAAGTTGACACACAAATCTAACTACCACACTACTTAAACTTGAGAAGCTGAAATCATAACATCTAATGTTTTATTTAGTTGTATATTTGTAGTTCTTTATGATTTACAAAGCAGTTCACACTCTTGACCAAAAAAGAAGACCAGCCACTCCTCGGAAGGAAGGTTGGGCAATCTACTTCCGTAGTGATACTGCCTTGGAAACCCAAAGAGGGGTCGCTATGAGTCGGGGCTGACTTGATGGCGCATAACAACAACAACAACATGATAAGAATTAGTCAATGAAAATTTGAGAAATGACTGTTGTGGCAAACATTGTTAGTTGCTTATCCAGTATTCGTTTTTCTTTACATCTGTACTAATAACTGGTTGAACTAGTTGTTGAGTCATTTCAAACTCATGGCAGCCTTCTGTGTTATGGTAAAACTGTATTCCATAGGGTTTTCAATAGCTTTTTTTTTTTTTTTAAATGCAATTTAATTGAAATATAATTTATGTGCAGTGAAATACACAAAATTAAAGTACCATGGGTCAACACGTTTCAATAGCTCATTTTTTAAGAAGCAGATCATCATGCCTTTCTTTTGAGGCATCTCTGACTAGACTTAAACCTCCAACATTTCAGTTAGCAGTCGAGTGTGTTAACTGCATAACTTTGATTTTGTTCGAAGTGATACTGTGTTCTGTTAAAAAGCAAACCAAAAATAAACCCTGTTTTCTGATATGTAAGCAAAGGCCTGGTGGGTATTTCCAGATAAGTTTTGCTTTCTGAGAAAGCTGTTGCCTCAGTTTCCTTGTTATGTCTTTCTGCCTGGAATATGAATGCAGTTCCTGAAGTTGCAGCAGCTGTAATATTACCATGATGCCAAAAGCAACCTGGTGAAGGAGAAACATAGAAGTCTGGTCCCTTGTGAACATCAGCGAGCATTTGTACCAATTCTGACTTACCTTTAGACTTTATTACCTGCAGTCAAAGCAATCTTCACCAGTGTTGTATCCACTGGAATGAAGAGTAAATCTAGAAATGAACTGTGTCATTTAAAAAGTAAAGTCTTTTAATAAACAATTAAAAAACAATTACATAGTACTTTGTCCTCTATGTGTTGGGATTACACAGTCTTAATGAGCAGTAGTAGCTATATCCTAAAGTGAAGCACAGATATGGCCATGTGATGGGAGGGATGGATAATGATGAGTTGGGAATCATCTCACTCACACCCTAGACCTTCCAGCATGTGACTTTAGGCAAGTCACTGAACAGCTCTCTGTCACAATGTAGAGCACTAACACTCCTATTCTACTTTTTTCTTACATCCATTTTTGTTTTTTATGGTAGTTTTTCTAGATTACAATATCAAGTTCATAATGCCTACCTGACTATGTTTACTATTTCCATACATATATTAATGGTTAATAGGGTTATAGTAGTCTTGCAAAGTTGTATAATTGGCTTAATTATAAGTAGCTTTTAGTGATTTTCATAATTTACTGCTAAATTGGTACATAGTTACGTGAGTGATTTAGTGAAGGACAAAAGCATCGCAGAGGACAGGCTGTTTAAGAGCGTGTACTCTAATCAGGCAAATTGGAGTTTCAAAATTGGATTAACTGCTTATTAGTTATGTGATTTTTGGCAAATTACTTAATCTCACCATGCATTGGAGGAGCTCTCCTGGCTCAGTGGTTAAAGCATTTGGCTGCTAATCAAAAGGTTAGTGGTTTGAAACCACCAGCTGCTCTGCTGGAGAAAGATGTGGCAATCTGCTTCTATAAACTTTGCAGCCTTGGCAACCTTATGGGGAAGTTCTGCTCTGTCCTGTAGGGTAGCTATGAGTTGTAATTGACTCATGGCAATGGTTTTGTTTTTAGGTTTTTTGGTTCATGCATTTGATTCTTTATCTGAAACATAAGGATAATAATATTATTTACTTTACTAAGGATGTTGTGAGGATTCAGATTTTAGCATAATGCCTGGCACATACCCCCCAAAACAACCCCATTACTATTGAGGCGATTCTGGTTCATAGTGACCCCATAGGACAGCATAGAACTGCCCCATAGGATTTCTAAGGCTGTAATCTTTGGGAGCTCTGGTAGCATAGTGGCTAAAGCACTTGACTGCTAACCAGAAGGCTGGTGGTTCAAACCCACCAGCCACTCCTCAGAAGGAAGATGGGGCAATCCTACTTCCGTAGTGATACTGCCTTGGAAACCCAAGGAGGGGTTGCTATGAGTCAGGTCTGACTCGATGGCACATAACAACAACAACAATCTTTGTGCAAGTGGACTGCCTCATCTTTCTCCAGCAGAGCGGCTGGTGGGTTTGAAATTGCCTGACCTTTTAGTTAGCAGCTGTATGCTTTAATCACTGCATCACCAGCCTGAAACAGAGTAAGGTTAAATGTAGGCTGCTGTTAATAGTTTTGTTAGTTTTGTTATTTTTATTATTACTGTTGTTGTGGATATTACACTTCTGATCTCTGGGATGGCTAATACAGTAAAACCTGCAAAAGTCAGAACCTGTGTAAGGTGGAAACCTGTCTGAGAAAGAAAAGACAAATATTTTCTACTAATAGAGAATGATAGGAAAGTGGTAAGACTGTACCCTGTCAAAGGTGGAAATTTTGGAAGACTAGTGAAAAACAAGGCAATCTGTGAGTTGTAGCTCTCACATGTTTCACTGCAATTTATTTGTAGGTGGGTGTGTCTGGGATGGAACACAGGGCTTAACAGACAGGAGTCTGATTCAATATAAAAAACTCCAAACTCACAGCATTGAGTTGATTCTGACTCATAGTGACCCCCATTGATTTTCCAAGGTGGTAGAACTTTACAGAAGCAGGCCGCCTTCTGTGGAGTGGCTGGTGGATTCGAACCACTGACCTTTTGATTATCAGCCAAATGCTGATTCAATATAGCTTTCCTCATTAATTGATCTGTAAAGTAGTATCAACTCATTTGTACTTGGAGAACTAAATTTATTCCTTAAATTTAGAAATTTTTGAAGTCAGAATTGTGTATATGTTTATAAAAGATTTATGAAGATTTTACTTATTTCAGGGAAATATATGTACAGATCTTAATGGCCTGTTTTAAAAATAGTTTTAAAGAAAAATACTGTTATTTTATTTAGCTAGTTGCTTTTGTGTGTCATTGTCTTAATCATGGTGAAGAATTGTTGTAATAAGGCATTAAACTTTGCAATAAAGTCATTGCTTGAAATGCTTTTTGAAAAGTTTCTTTTGAATTGTTTAAGCTTTTTAAAATTAAATGAACTACCTGAGCAATATTCCTCTGTTGCTTGTCATTGAGGCCATCAGAAATTAATTAAGGGTATAGTCTACACTCTTCAGTATGGTAGCCACTAGCCACATGTGATTATTTAAATTTTTTTAAAAAAATCGGTTCCTCTGTCATACTAGCCACTGTGGCCACATTGTGTTCTGGTTATCTAGTGCTTCTCTGACAGGAATATACCGCAAATGGGATGGCTTGAACAAACAGGAGTTTATTCTCTTACAGTTTGGAGGCTTTAAGTCCAAGTTCAAAGTGCCAGGCTCTAGGGGGCTGGGTGAAAGCCCCTCAGCCTTGGGGTCCAGCTTTGCCTCCTGCTCCTGGCCCACTGGAGTTACAGGCATTTCTTCAGACAGCTGCTGAGGCTGATAGGCCCACGGTTGACAAGTAAAAAGGTACAGTTCTGATGTTACCAAATCACACGGCAGGCCATTAATTCAAGTCCACGGACAGTCCCAAGGTTGGCAGAGCATGGCAGGCTGCTGAATAATGACACAGCTACATGCAAGGTCCAAGAGTGCCATAAGCTAGAGACCATTCCTAAAGCTGTTTCTTACATACGGGAAGCAGACCACATACCCAAAGGCAGCTGCTCAGCTGCTCCCAGTAGATTCCACCATGGAGTTGATTACTAGTCTCATCATGGGGAATACTGCATCCAGCTGCCCAGCCACTCAACCAGGCCCACCCAGGTTGACACACAAACACAACCACCACATATTGCAAAGTTCCTTTGGACGGCACTCAATATATTGATTGTAAAGCCAAACTGCCTGGTTTCATATCTTGAATCCACTACTTACTAGTTAAATGGCCCTGGACAAATTATTTAATTTCTGTTTCTCATCTTTAAAGAATTAAGTTCATAATAGTACCTATCTCATAAAATTGTTAATGTGGATTAAATGAGTAAACATTTATAAACTGCTTAGAACAGTGCCTGACACAAATATGTTTGTTAAATAAATAATTACATAAATTACATAAGTAAAATCAATTTATAGCATGCAAAGTTCAGATTTATTTAGCTTTTTTTAATCTGTTAAACTGTACTAATTATTTTTTTGCCCTTTCTGTATCTTTCATAGTCTTTTTTGAGAAAAAAAATTTGTATCTGCCATCCTGCTTGAAAGCATTTTTCATTTTGATATTTTCTCACAATTTCGAATAATGTTGCTGTCACACACTCTTGCTTAAAAATTTATTATGAGTGCTAACTGCTTTCTGGGCCATGCAGCCTCCTTTGTCATGCTGAGAGTTCCATGCTGCCCTTCCCAGCTCATTTCTCGGTACCTTCATTTCTACCCCTTTGTTCCATTCTCAGTTAATAACTGCCTTTTATTGTTAAAAGTATATATTGGTGATGGTTTCATCTCTTCATCTGGTATATAAGCTCTCTCAGAAGGGGTAGCATTATTTTCTGTGTATCCATCAAATGCTCAGCATATGATTGTTGAATAAAATAATTTTCAGTGTTTGAAATCCAGTCAGTATTTCTATTAATATCAAAACTACATTTGTTCAAGTAGAAGTAAAGGGAATCCAAAACCCATTCTGCCATCTGTGATGGCAGTATCAGAAATGTGCTCCTTCTTACAAGACTCTCTTCTTTCTATGTTTGTCTCAAAGGTGAGAGGTCTGGGTAATAGTTCTGCTCTCCAGCTCACTACCATACACATTGCTGATATATAAATTACTTTGTAAACACTTTGTGGATGACATATTCTTAAAAGATGCTGCTTTTATCTTTATTTACTTGCTTCTTTAAATTGTCTCCCATTTTCTTTGGTCTGTTGTATATTGTTTCTTTCTGTAATCTTCCTACTAATATGCAAATAATTATCACATAAATGTAGCAAAGAGAAAAAAAATCAATATCAAAAGGAAACAATGCTACCTAATGTATCAAGTAAAACTTAGTTCTTGTGTTTTTATAATAATACCTATAATATTTAAGTATGCTTTAGCTTATTTTCACTTTACACAAGTTATAACCTCAGTATGAAGGAAAAAAAATTTTTTTAAACTAACATAACTAGTGATACTGCCTCGGAAACCCAAGGAGGGGTCGCTATGAGTCGGGGCCAACTCGACGGCACATAACAACAACAACAACAACAACATAAGTTGTACTATAGAATGATATATGCCTGTAGTGTGGTAAGATCATAGACAAAATCCCCATTTGT
>NW_006921615.1:9174123-9179829 GCF_000298275.1 Orycteropus afer afer
AAAGACCTGGCCATCTGCTCCCATAAAGATTATAGCCTAGGAAACTCTATAGGTTTGCTCTGTCGGTCTGACCCTGATGGCACATAACAACAACAGCAACAACAAAAACATAGGTTTGCTGTGAGTCAGAATTGACTCGTTGGCGCACACACAACATTAGCCCTTTGAATATATCTCTGCTTATTACCTTATAACATAAATGTTTGTGGCGTCCCTGGATGGCACAAGTAAAGCGCCTGGATACTAACCAAAGGTTGGTGGTTCAAATCTACCCAGAGGCTCTTTGTTTGGTAGAAGAGCCTGGCTATCTGCTTCCAAAAGGACACAGTCAAAAACTCAGTGGAGTTCTACTCTGAAACACATGGAGTTGCCAAGAGTTGAAATCGACTAGATGGCAACTGGTGTTGTGTTTGTTTTTATGATTATCTTTTAAAATGCTTCTTCCAGGAAAAAACCATAATTCATTGACTCCTCTTTTTGGAAAAAAGTTCTGAAGAGTGCAGCAGTTCATAAGCTTGCCTAATTCATTTCTCTGGAGTTCATCATCAAAATTATGAGTGCACATATGGATACTAGATAATCGACATATTTAATCGGTTTCCTAATTACTGAGACAGACTGCCCAGTAGACTTTATGAACATTCTCTAGGAGACATTTAGGTTTGCAATGCATTATTTTACTTAGAATGCTGCTTGGGATTAAATGTTTGTTTCTGTTTGGTACTTCTATCTTGATAAAATTTAAATGTGAAGTGTCTTCCTTCAGATAACTTGTTAACCTTTAAAAATGAGATGCTCGAGTATTGTTTCTCTCCCATTTGGCAGGCACCAGATGCAGTGATTAATAAAGGTCATTATGCTGTTTAGTCATGGGGAGCTTTGAATGACTATTACCTGAACATATGCTAGTTTGATCACTACAGTTACCAGAAATATCTAAGAAAATATAGATGCTATAGTTTGAAAGTAGCAATGAAATACTGGAAGTTGTTGTTGTTATGTACCGTTGAGTTGGACCCGACTCATAGTGACCCCTTCTTGGGTTTCTGAGGCAGTATCACTACTGAAGTAGATTGCCCAACCTTCCTTCTGAGGAGTGGCTGGTGGGTTTGAACTGCCAGCCTTCTGGTTAGCAGTCAAGTGCCTTAGGCACTAGGCTACCAGAGCAACAACAACATACTTTGAAAATCTGGCCTAGGCTAATCAGAATTGCTATTTAAGAATATTTAACATTTACTTAAATTTTAAGTAATTGTTAGAAAGCCCTTATCTTTCTGTCAAGTGAACAGTCCAAAATGTCAATGAAAAACTGTTTTGTAATGGCTTTACTTGATAATCCTGGCTTCCTGTGGGCTGAATTTGTGTCTAGGAGTTATCTGTTTGCAGAATTGGGAGGGGGAAGCAATGACTTCCTTATATATTCTGATTATCATGTAAAACTTGACTGTAAATATGTTTGGAGCTGAACTGAAAATAAGGAAAAACTATGTATACTTCGCCAAAAGATGCTGCTTTTATCTTTATTTACTTGCTTCTTTACATTGTCTCCCAATTTCTTTGGTCTGTTGTATATTGCTTCTTTCTGTAATCTACCTACTTACATGCAAATGATTATCACATACATGTAACAGAGAAAAAAAAATCATTATCAAAAGGAAAGAATGCTACCTAGTGTATCAAGAAAAACTTGGTTCTTATGTTTTTATAATATGTGATTTTTTATAATCTTGAGATTTTTGAAAACAGGACCTGGTACTAAAAGTAAGCAAACAAACAACTTTTTATTTTTTAAATGATTACAGATTCACAGGAAGTTGCAGAAAATCGTAGCCAGATTTTGTATACTTTCACTCTTTCTCCCAGTGGTTAACATCTTACATAACCATTGATACACTATCAAAACCAGAGAATTGACATTGGTACAGTCCACAGATTTATTCAGATTTCACCAGTTTTACAAGCACTGGTGTGTACATATAATTCTGTACAATTTTATCACATGTGTAGATTTGTGTAACTGCCACCACAATCAAGATACAGAACTGCTCTGGCACCACTAAGAGCTTCCTTTTGCTACTACCCATGTAATCTCTGTCTCCCTAGTCTTCCCTACCACTAATCTGTTCTCCATAATTTTGCCATTTTGAAAATGCAATATACAGACAGTCCCCAGGTTCAAATGTTCAGTTTACATACAACACATAGTTAAAAAACCAACCCCTGTAAAGTATCCAATAACAATTCCTGGATCATTAGATGAACTAAAACCAGGGTTTTGTTAAAAACAAGGTAGATATCTAAATCTGTCAGTTTCTACTTCCAGAGTTCTAATTTGCTTCCCTCAAGCCACAATCCCTTGGGAAACTGATATATCAGGCAGGAGAAAGGAAGAAGGAAAGTAGTATCTACTGAGCACCACACCTTGCAGACAAAGCACAAAGGAGTGAGCTAGTCAGTCAATGACAGAAGGGAATTGGAACTAAGCTAGGCTCTTTCCTTACCGCTCGGTAGTCCCACTTCCTTCTGCAGTGTCTGAGCTCCTGTCTCCTCCACTCATCTGTGAAGATCTGCCTGTGGTGGTGCTTTGGTGACTCTGCCATGCAGTGGAGATTGGCCTCAGCCTTGTTGCACACTGCCTGGAAGTCACCACAGCACAGCAGCAGGTCTATCAGCCCAGGCTGTGCTGCTCCACTAGCACTAGTATCTGATAGACCAGTTTGCTGTGGCAGCAGCCGGCCACAGCTACCCACATCCTACAGGCCTGAGATACATACAATGGTGTGTAGTAACAAACAGCAGCTTCTTTGCTATGTGCATCAAAACATTATTATTGTTACTGTATTATTATGTGAATGATGTTTTAGTGTATCTGAAAGTCTTTCTTTGATGTTTTTTTATGCATAGAAAGGTACACTGTGTATTGTGGTGGTGGTGTTTGGTGCTATAGAGTTGGTTCCAACTCATAACCACCCTGTAACTGCTGCTCCTGTGCCATACTCCAAATCTTTGCTATGCTTGAACTCACTGTTGCAGCCAATTGTGTTAATTCATCTCACTGAGGGTCTTCCTCTTTTTCTCTGACCCTCTAGTTTACCAAGCATGATATCCTTCTTCAGCGACTGATCCCGTTTTGTAACATGATCAAAGTACATGAGATGAAGTTTCACCATCTTTGCTTCTAAAGCGCATTCTGGCTAAATTTGTTCCAAGGCAGATTTGTTTGTACTTCTAGCAGTGTGTGGTACCGTCAATATTCCGTCAACACAACAATTCAAATGCATCAATTCTTCAGCAGTCTTCCTTATTTACTGTCCAGTTTTTACATACACATGAGGCTTTTCAAAATACCATGGCTTGGGTTACACACACCTTAGTCTTCAAAGTGACATCTTTGGCTCTTTAACACTTTAAAGATAAAAGTAAATCAGCTATGCAACCCTACCATTAATCAACACAATTTTTCCATCACCACTGTGGTAGTTAAGGTTGTGTGTCAACTTGACTGGGCCTGGTTGAGTGGCTGGATGCAGTATTCCCCATGACGAAACTGGTAATCAGCTCCACGGTGGAATATACGGTGAGCAGCTGAGTAGCTAGCTGCCTTAGGGACATGGTCTGCTTCCCGTATATAAGGAGAAGCCTTGGGGAACGGTCTTTAGCTTATAGTATGCTTGAGCCCTGCATGTAGCTGTGTTGTTGTTTAGCAGCCTGCCATGCTCTGCCGACCTTGGGACCTTCAGTGGACTTGAATTAATGGCCTGCCATTTAGTTTGATAACATCGGGATTGTGCCTTTTTACTTGTCAATCTTGGTCTTCTCAGTCTCAGCAGCTAGCACCTGCCTGAGTGAAGAGATGCTTCTAGCTTCAGTGGGCTGGGAGCAAGAGGCATAGCTGAAGCCCAAGGTTGAGGAGCTTTCACACAGCCCCTAGAGCCTGGCACTTTGAACTCGAAATTCTAGTCTCTTGAACTGTAAGAGAAAAAACTCCTGTTTGTTCAAGCCATCCCATTTGTGGTTTATTTCTGTCAGAGCAGCACTAGGTAACCAGAACAACCACCAACTTCCCTTTCCCCCCTTTCTCTCAACCCTAAAAAACAAACAAAAAAACCCCAAACTCAACTGCTGTCAAGTCGTTTTTGAAGTCATAGCAACCCCTCGTTGGGTTTCCAAGGCGGCATCTCTATGGAAGTAGATTGCAATCTTCCTTCTGACCCTAGAAACCACTAATAAACTTTGGTCTCTATACATTTGTTTGTTCTTGTCTTTGTACACAAGTGGGATCATACAGTATATGTCCTTTTGTGGTTGACTTACTTCACTAGCATAATGTCTTCAAGCTCCAGCTATGCTGTAGCATGTATTAAGACTTCATTTCTTCTATTGACTGAGTAGTATTCCATTGTACATTATGAATCACGTTTTGTTTATCCATCTGTTGATGGGAACTTAGGTTGTTTCTACCTTTTGGCTGTGGTGAATAGTGCTGCAATAAAAATTAGTATACAGTTCTCTTTTTGAGTCACATCCTCTTTGCCAACATTTATTTTTAATGTTAGTCATCCTGGTAGAAGTATAATGGTTTATCATTGTCATTTTAATTTGTGTTCCTGATGGCTAATGATTCTGAGCATCCTTTCATGTGTTTGGTGCCCATTTGTCCTCTTTGGTGAAATGTCTGTTCAAATCCTTTGCCTATTTTATGTAATTATTGATAGGTATGAATGTCATTTTGTTACGTGTTTTTTTCATGGTGTCCCTGGTTTCTCTGTTCCATATTCTGTGCTGAGCTCATTATGTTTATGAATCGTGTTATCATTTCCTTTGTTGCTGTTGTTTTAGTATTTGGTGGATATTCGAGCTTGTCCTTTTTTCTGTGATGTGAAGGTTTATCATTTTTCTTTGAGGTTACCCTGTGATTTATAATTTTCTCCCTGAGTTTAGAACAGTCCATTCTATCTTGCAACTGTCCTGACTTCCTCAGCATTTAGAAGTTCTGTAACTAAGCACTATTTTCCCTTTTTTTGGTTTGTAGTTGCCCTCATTTTCCAATTGAAGTCTCTGGTTCCCTGTTTAGAATCTTGTAAGCTTATTTTACTTTGGATATGTCCATAGCTGTGGTTTCTGGATTATGTCATCTTGTGTATTAATAGTCAGTTGTTTGCTATTTTTGGTTGTCTGTTCAAAGAACTCCCTTTAGTATCTCTTGTAAAGTTGGTCTGGTTTTAACAAATTCCCTTAGTTTCTGCTTATCTGGAAATCTAATTCCACCATCATATTTGAGGGACAGTTTTGCCAGGTATATAATTCTTGGTTGAAAATTTTTCTCTTTCAGGGTTGTATACATACCATCCCATTGCCTTCTAACTTGCATCGTTTCTGCTGAGAAATCAGAGCTTATTCTTACTGGTTATCCATTGTAAGTAACTATTTGTTTCTCCCGTGCTGCTTTCAGAATTCTCTTTGTCTTTGGTTTTGATGAGTTTAATGATGATATATATGCCTTGGTGATTTTCTTTTGGGATCTATCCTGTTTGGGGTTCGTTGGACTTCCTGAATGGAAATATTCTCATCTTTCATCATATCAAGGAAGTTCTTTGCCAACAAAAATCTTGAACAATCTTCCCAGTGGTTTTATATTTCTCTTCCTGTTCTGGAATTCCAATGACATGTAGATTATTCCTTGTTTTTTTTTTTTTTTTTTTTTTT
>NW_006921615.1:9197283-9205539 GCF_000298275.1 Orycteropus afer afer
ACCTTTCTAGTAGTCTGTGCACCTGGGATGTCTTTGCCTTTCCCAGCAAGCAGAGCCTGTTCTTAAGTCCCTGAAACCTGGGAGAATGCTGTTGCTTTAAATATCCAAAATGGTCAAGCTGCTTGTAAACATTCAAAATGGCTGCACCCTCTGGACAGGCAAATGTCCACAGCTCAGCCCACCTTCCTCTTCTCTGCATCCTGTTTTATTCCCCAGCCACCAGAGCAGTCCTCCGTGAAGTCCCTGTCTAGCAGGACTGATTTTTAGATTAATTCTTAGGTCCTTCCACCTTTGGCAATATCCGATCTGTCTGTGCCGCCAGGATCGCTGCCAGACCGCAGCTCCGTATGTCTCTGTTTTGGGTATTTTCATGCAAATTTTTCTGCTAGTTGGAGTTTAGTCCACTTCTATATCCTTCTTTTCAAAGCTCAGGGGTCCAGGATTATCTTCTGTATGTGTGCTAATTGATTCCCCTTTTCTTTGTTGAAGAGGGTCTGTGCAATCTTTCTGCCTTTTCCTCCATCTTACCAGAACTCCCTTTGCTTATTTTATGATTGGATTGTCTTTTTGTTAAGTTGTCAAAGTTTTATGTTTATTTTGGTTATTAGATTCATGTTAGATACATGGTTTCTGAAGATAGTCTTCTAGTAGGTAACTTGTCTTTTCACTTTTTTGGTAAAGTCTTTTGATGAACAGAAATTTCTAATTTTTATGAAAAAAACAAAACAAAACAAAACACACAAACACACTGCCATCGAGTCGATTCAACTCATACTGACCCCTCCTGGGGTTTCTGAGGTGGTATCTCTACGGAAGTTGATTGCTCTGTCTTTCTTCCAAGGAGTGGCTGGTGGTTCAAAACTTCTGGATAGTAGTCAAATGTCTCAGGCACTATGCCACCAAAGCTCCTTCCCATTTATTTATTTTGTCTTCTGCTGTTTGTGCTTTTGTTTTTATATAGCTAATCCATCATTGAAAACAAGACCTGGCAGCATTGGCCCTCCTTTCTCTTCTAAGAATTTTACAGTTTTAATTTGCAGATTTAGGTCTTCAATTCATTTTGAGTTTGTTTTTGTGTATAGTGTGAGGCAAGGATCCTGTCTCATTTTTCTGCATTCTCCAATTTCCCCAACACCATTTATTGAAGAGATTTTTCTTTCTCTATTGACTGGACTTCACAAATTTATACAAAATTAGTTTAGCGTAGATGTGTGGATTTATTTCTGGATATACAATTCTGTTTCATTGGTCTGTGTGTCTATTGTTATATAAGTACAGGTTGTTTGGAATACTGTAGGTGTATAATACATTTTAAAATTGGGAAATGTGAGATCTCCTGATTTGTTTTTCTCCTTCAGCATTGTTTTAGCTATTTGGGACCTCTTGCTTTTCTATATAGGAGCTCTGGTGGCGTAGTGCCTAAAGCATTTGACTGCTAACCAGAAGGCTGGTGGTTCAAACCCACCAGCCACTCCTCAGAAGGAGGATTGGGCAATCTACTTCTGTAGTGACACTGCTTTGGAAACCCAAGGAGAGGTCGCTATGAGTCAGATCCAACTCGATGGCAGTAAGTTTGGTTTTTTTGGGGTTTAGGATTTATGGCAGGCCTGTCCCTGTGGGCCTCTCATAGTGTCCCATGCCAGAGCAAACTGTAGCCTGAACCATTGCCTGGGCTTCTTGCCCATAGGCTACAGGCACTAAGTGGGTTGTACAGTGGGGGGTTGAGGGGGAGAAAATAATTCTGAACAAAAACAGGATGAATTTGTTCCGAATGAGATTTTGAGAGATTTGCCCCTAGGTAGAGTGCATGATCTTTAATTTTTTGTTGTTTGAACACTTACTTTTACTGTTTAGACCCTTCCTGTTTCTTTGGTTACCCTTGCATTCTGATGTGTTTTAGTTATTTGAAATGACTGGATAAGTGAAGCATGGCAGATAGCCCAAATGTGTGTCATTTCCTCTTTCACAGTAGTAAAGAAAAAGGGTAGGATGTTTTAGGGAAGGATCATATTTAAAAAAAAAAAGAAAAAGAAAAGCCCTTGTCTCTTAATATTTGCATTTTCTTTCTGTTCCTTGGTGGTATGATGATTTTTGTTTCATTGAAAAGTTGAGAGGAAGATGATTTTAGGCATAGTCATATAAGAAAATAGCCTCAGTCTTAAAATATTTACCTTTTCTTTCTGTTCCTTAATAGTAAGATAATTCTTGTTTCTATTGAAAAGTTGATATAATTAGCCCTATGTACTACAGAGTGGAGGGCATTGGTAGTTCAGTGGTAGAATTCTCTCCTTCCATTCAGAAGACCAAGGTTCAATTCTGGCCAGAGCACCTCATGCACTGCCACCACCCGACTGTCAGTGGAAACCTGTGTATTGCTATGATGCTGAACAGACTTCAGTGGAGCTTCTAGACTAAGACAGACTAGGAAGAAAGGCCTAGCCTAGCAATCTACTTCAGAAAATTAGCCGGTTAATACACTGTAGATTATGCAGGAGTGAATAATGTTTAGTTGTGTTATCCATGGGATGCCATAAGTCTGGGGCTGACTGATGGCAGCTAGCAATAAATGCAGTTTCCAGAGCGAATACGACTAAGACTCATGTTTGTATCCTGGGTCTGTTTTGTAGTAGCTAAGTGACCTTTCTGAGACTCAGTTTTCTTAAATTTAAAAGAGAAATAGTTATAACAACTTTATAAGATTACTGTGAGCATTAAATGAGATAGTATATGTAATGTATCTGATACATAGCAGGTATTCAGACACTGACTGCTGCTATACAAGATAATGTGGAATTAGAATTTTGCATACCATGCTTTTTTTGAACAAGAGTATTTTTTTAAAAATTTTATGTAACTATTATTATTTTCAGTGCTGAAAACTTGGACAACACAGAACAACCAGTGGGAAGGTGAAAAAAAAAAAATCCTCTATAATAGCCTAACTCCAGACTACTGTTAATAGTTCATTGTCTATCCATCCAGTCTTTTTGCCATGTGCAAATGCTACTTGCTTGATAGACTTGAGGAGATGGCATAGTGGTTAAACCATTTGTCTCCTAATTGGTTGGTAGTTCGAACCCACCAGCCATTCAGTGGCTGAGGCATTCACAGAAGATGAGGCGGTCTACTTCTATAGAGATTTATAGCCTAGGAAACCCTCTGGGGAAGTTCTACTCTGTCCTAAAGGGTTGCTAAGAGCCAGAATTGACTCAATAGCAATGGATTTGGCTTGGTTTTGGGTTAAGATTTGATTTGAAATCTGCAAAACAGCCTTGTAAGGTGTGGTGTTATCTTGATTATGCAAATAAGGAGAATGAAGCTGAGAGAAGTAAAAATCAAGCAGGTACTAAATGCTAGAACTATATTTGTAATTAGAACTAATACACCATTGGAACAAATTGAATGTTGTGTTCCCACCTAATTGAAAGCAGTCATCTCTCTTGGTAATCAGTTTATAACTTCTGTTTATATGATGTTTCATCAGGCTTTGGGTTGTATTTTGTGATTGTTTATGTAAGCTAAGTAGGTTTGGCCTTAAGTAAGTTTGGTTTTCCATATATTACTATAGTATAATGTTACTTAGATAATAGACATATATTTAGAGTTCTATGAAATTGTTTGGAGCTCTATATGAAATTGTAATAATTGAGCCCAAATGAGACTTTATACTATCCCAAAGTAATTGTAATTCTCCAGGATGTATTAAGTCTTACTACTGTGCTTGGGATACACTGTGTATATACTTTCGATGTTGAATTACTGAGTGATTTGGAAAATGATCTTAAATTGCTGTTTTATTGGATTCCGAAAGTGATTATATAGGTTATGTTCTTATGTTTTATGATAGTCTTGAAATTCTAATTTTCCTGTTTTGTATCTATAAGGTAAGAAGTAGAAATTACTTGAGTCAGTAAATATTGCCTTAAACGTCTCAAAGCACTTATACCTTTATATATAATCTTCAGAAACTACCTGAAAAACTAGTTTGTATCATACTAGACTGGAAGACATAATATTTGGGTAAACACACACACACACTTTTTTTTTTTTTTTAATGAGACTTAACCAGCTCTATTATACCTTTATACTCGAACCTTACCTTAGGGAATTTGGCAGTCCCTTAGTGACAGTATTTTGAAGATTGTACTGTCATGATTACAGAAGTATATAACCAAACTTGACTTAATGGCTTTCATTGCTTTTCTATGATTTTTTTTCAGAAGTAAGTTGTTATTTTTTATAATCATGTTAGCAGCTGATCTTGCCTAGATGTATCTTCTAGACAGTTATAAAACATGTAACATTAAGCAAAATAACCTAGGCTTAAGTTATAGACATTATACTTTGAATTTGGACATTTTCAAAAAAAACCAACCGGAATATTTTACAGGAAAAAAAAACAAAGTATACATGAGGGAAAAAGAAACCTCCAGAAAAAATTCACAGTTTGCTTTATGTTTGTAGCAAAGGAGAAGTAGGTAATACTTGAGTTCTTTAAATATGTATATGTAACTTTAGTATGATATCTTTTAATTTGATTAAGATTTAATGGATATAGTTATGTAAAGTTAATGAGGTAAGATAGATGTGATCATTTATAGAGTTGTTAAAGAGCATAGTGTATATGGGGAAGAAGAACAGTGTGGCTTGGTTATAGTACCCATGGATGGCATGCAGTAGGAGAATGTTTGGAATCCACAACCAGAGACTGGCACCAGATTGTCAAGGGTTGTTTTTGACACATTGGGATTTATTCTGCAGGTATTTAGGTATAGACATTTAGAAAGTTGCAGAATATGAGTTTAGCATTCAGGGAATGTAGGGGGTAAAGTGATATAGATAAGGTTTTCATTGTGTTAGAAATGAATGTAATTGCTCATGGGAGAACAAATTGAGGACAGGGAGAGAGGGAGACAAGGAGAGAGAACCCTAGGGAAATACTATTGGTAAAAGAGACAGATTGTCTGAATGTTGCTGTACAGTGATGACCCTAAGATTATGGTGTCTTTCTGTACATGGACATTAGTGTATACAGTTGTAAAAGTAGAATGTAGTTGATAGCCAAAAGAGGAGGGGAAGAAGAGGCTTTCAGAATCTTTTTAGTAGCTAAACTCATTTATTACTTCCCAGTAGGCTTCCCCTCCACCCTCAGTAGGCTCATGTCAACTTTACACACACTCTGTTTTTCCTTTGCAGCTGAAAGTAGCTAGAGAATACAACTTTTTGACTGGTTATACTTTCCATTTATATGATCATGATTTTCAGGTGGGCTTTTAATGCCACCTGGCAGTCATACACTATTACCCTACTCTGTTTATAGATGACTTTTTCACACTTTTCCCCTTTCTCTAAAACCTTTAGCATCTCTTCCCTATATCTGATTTCAGCTGATTCTTTTGTTTTCTTCTTTACTGAGAATCTTGAATTAAAATGGAACTTGTACACACTAATGTTGTCATAGCTACCTATATCACATTAACTGAACCCATATACTTTGCCTGTTCCTACTATAGAAGAACTACAGGTAGTCCCTGACTTATGACAGGCCTCCATTCCAGTGACTCCATCGTAAGTCAGTCCTGTTGTAAGTCAAATACTTATTAATTTTTTTTTTAGTTTTCATTATTAGTGCCTTTTATTATCAGTATATTTATAAATACAATCTTTATTTGTTTTTGGAGGTTGGAAACATTACATATAAATTTACAAATATATTTTCATACATGCATACATAAAAATACACATGTCATAAAAATTGCTCTGACACCTAAGAAGAGTTAGACTGTATCGGCCTTTGGTTCAGTTGTGGTACTCCATTTCTGGAAGGTTCTGGATTATCTAGATTATCCCATGGAATGGGGGTGGTGTTTCTAGACAGAAAACTAGTGAGATTGTCAATATGGTCCTTTTCTTTTTTCTTCATATGTTTCATGGTAACATCTCACTGCCTCCTGAATCTACCTATCAACTTCAGCAAAGTGATCAATGTTTAGGTCCATGTTTCAAGCCCTGAAGCCCCTGATTTAGTTTAGAATCTAAATCTATACAGCACCATTGTGAACAGTAAATCATAAAATTGGACATCTGCTTGTGAACATCTGAAAATGCTAACATTACAAATTATATGCTGCAACATTGTATGTTGTTGTTGTTGTTCTTATGTGCCGTCCAGTCAGGCCTAACTCACAGCGACCCCTCCTTGGGTTTCCGAGGCAGTATCACTACGGAAGTAGATTCCCCAACCTTCCTTCCAAGGAGTGGCTGGTGGGTTTGAACTGCCAGCCTTCTGGTTAGCAGTCAAGTGCCTTAGGCACTACGCTACCAGAGCTCCTTTGTATGTAGTACATGTGATAAAGTGTAATGATAAAGTGTAAAAACAAAAAAGGTGGTTGTAAGTGTGGTTTGTTGTAATTTGAATACTTGAAAGTTGGAGACTACCTGTGTTTCAGTGCCAGTGTAATGACAGCCCCTCCACTTATGCACTAAATTCTCTGAACTCTCATCGTTCAAAGACGTTGCTCATTCAAGACTCTACTCTTTCTTTTGGCTCATCAGTTTTCCCCTTGTAATGAATCATTACATTACCCTTATTACATAAACATGCTGTTATTTCTCCCATCAAGTGAAAAAATATTTCATTTGACCATGCTCCCCTTTCCAGAAACCATTCGCATTTTTCTGTTCCCCTTTGCTGTAGTGCTGGTACAAAGTGTTATCTACATTTATCTGTTTTCAATTTCTCCTCTGTTACTTTAAATCACTCCAATTAACCCCACGACTCTAATTTAACACTAGGGGATAATCCAGTTTAGAATTTGCTTTTGAAACTATAACTCTTATTTGAATTAGAATATTTTATTCACTTTGTTTCATATTCCTGTGCCAAATATAAATAATATATTTAGAGAAATATATATAGTTTCTCTGTACTTGCTGTGGTTGTATTATAAAGAGGTGCTGAAAATGGTAGTAAATTTTAACTGCTTTTATCAAATACTGGGTATCATACTTGCTGGCTCTGTTGTATATGATTCTATATGTCTTTTTTTTTTTTTTTTAAATGATTATCCCTTAATCCTTCCTATTATTAAGAACGTGTCTAGTTTTATTTAAGCAGATGGTTTCAAATTTGCTTTCTACCAAGTTGAATGAACTTGTGACCCAGTAACAGAGCCAAGTGGGCAAAATAAAAAGCTACCATGCAGGGAGTTTAGTATAGGAAGAAAACAAAATATCCAGCAAGTTAATCCAATGTATAATTAATGATATCTATAAGTAATGATGGGTTGTTTATTTTAGCACTTGATTATCTGTTAAAAAATTCTTATGAGGATATGAAGTTGTTCCAGAATGCTTCTAAAACTCTTCTAGTTATGGCCCGTAGGGATGTGATCATTGGGCTTTTTGTCTTAACATACAAGGGATATAAAAAAATCCAGATCCTTAGTAGGCAGGTACTGTAATTGAGAGCCAGACTGATAGATTCAAAAATACTGAATATGATTAATTATTGTTAAAGAGAGGTCTAAGATGCTCTCTAAGCTCTTCCTACATAAAAACTGCCTACTGTGAATGTAAATTTGTGTATTTTTTTTTCACTTTAATTCTGCTAGTTTTTGCTGTATCCATTTTGAAACTGTATTATTACATTTGTACTCATTTAGAGTTATATCTTCCTTATAGGGCGATCCTTTTATTCCTATGGAAGGTACCTTTTTATCTCTCGTGATGATATTTGCTTGTTTGTTTTGTCTGATAAGGAGCCCTGGTGGCACAGTGGTTAAACACTTACCTATTATCTAAAAGGTTGGCTGTTTGAACTCACCTAGCCACTCTAGAGGACAAAAACTGGGTGATCTCTTCTGTAAAGATTAAAATCTAGAAAATCCTATTGGGCAATTTTACTCTGTAACATCAGGTTGCTATGAGTTGAAAATCACCTGGACAAGCACCTAATAACAACAACAACAAAAATTTTGTCTGGCATTAGTTCAGTGATACCAACTTTCTTTAGATTCATATTTGCCTGGTATATCTTTTCCCATTCTTTAATTTTAAGCTTTCTGTGTAGTGATATTTAAAAATGTGTCTCATCTAATTAGCAACTTTAGGAATAGTCCGTTTAGGCTAAAAGGCTCGCAAAATAGGATTGGGAAAGAGCTGCAACATCTGAGTAAATCCAGCCTTACTCATGGAAAAGAGAAAGCTTTCGAGACCTTCATTTGCTGATGTGGCACCACTCAAATTGAAGAGAAA
>NW_006921615.1:9214939-9220320 GCF_000298275.1 Orycteropus afer afer
TGGATATCTTGGAAGCAGGCCACACCCCTAGGGAAACTCCCCTTGGGCAGACTGGCCACTCAGAACACAGTCATCTGATCCCATCATGGGAACAACCACGCAGAACTGGGGTCCAGCCAAGTTGACACACAGCTCCAACTATCACAATACTGTTTTGTTACCCTTTTACTGTTATAGTAGATTGTACCATCTTGAATTACTAGAGTATATAATAAATTAGTACTTTTACCCATTTCCCAGAAAATCTAAGAACATTAAAGTACTTAACTCCATTTGTGGCCCTCCTGCCTTTAGAGTTATCGTTGCCGTGTATTTCAATTGTACATATATTTTAAACCACATGTATTTAATCTCCATACATTTATCCTTTTTATTGCTCTTTATTCCTTTCTTTGTGTCTGTTCTTTCATCAGGGATCATATTCTTCTACTTGAATAACTCCTTTTAGTATTTAATTTGGTATGGTGACCAGTAAACCTCTCAGTTTTTGTTTATTTGGAAATGTCTTTATTTTTGCATTCATTTTGAAGGATATATTCAAAATTTCTACAAATTCTTATGTGCTGCTTATTTTATTTCAAGACTTGAGTGCTATTATTTCATTGTCACTTGTGTCCCATAGTTTCTTTTATAAATTAGCTATTAGTCTTATTGCTGCTTCTTTGAAGATAATATGTCGTTTTTCATTTGGCTGCTTTAAAAATTTCTCTCCTTTGTCTTTGTTTTCAAAAGTTTTACCCTGATGTATACAGGTGTATTTTCTTTGTATTTGTCCTGCTTGGAGTTTGTTGTGCTTTTTGAATCTCTGAGATATCATCATCAGATTTGGAAACTTTTTGCTCATTATTTTGCTCTGCTAAAACTGCTTCTGCATCTTTCTCTTTATTCTCCCCTTTTTTTAGGCTCAAATTACATGCGTTTCAGAAAGTTTTTCTCTTTGTCATATATATCTCCCATATTCTTTTATGTATTTTCCATTCTATTTTTTTTTTCTTGCTTCATTCTAAAAATTTTTTACTGACTTGTTTTCTAGATCTTTAATCCTCTCTTCTCCATCTAATGTACTTTTTCATCTGTCAGATTTTTAATTTCAATGATTGTGTTTTTCAGTTCTAGAATTTTCTTATGATTCTTAACAACTGTTTTGGTTACCTAGTGCCCCTCTGACAAGAAATATACCACAAATGGGATGGCTTAAACAAACAGGAGTTTATTCTTACAATTTGGAGGCTTTACGTCCAAATTCAAAGTGCCAAGCTCTAGGGACTGGGTGAAAGCCTTGGGATTCAACTCTGCCTCCAGCTCCTGGCCCACTGAAGCTAGAGGCTTTTCTTCACTCAGACAGGTGCTGGCCGCTGAGGCTGCCAAGCCCGGCTGCCACATCCGGCAAAACCTCACAGGTTTCGAAATGAAGCGACATGAAAGGAATGATGGTTTTCTTTATTATTATTTTACAGAAACGGGGGCCAGGTGGACGCCCTGCATGTTCTGCGGGAGCGACCCCTGATGTGTCCGCTCTGCTTTACTTATACAGAAGTACACGATTACATCATTATTCTTTGATATTTCTTTAAAACAATCAAGTATTCAATCAAATATACAATCAAATATTCTTTTACAACACAATCACGTATTTCCTTATAACAATCAAGTATTAATTAAAAGTTAAAGTTTTACTCTTTCCCGTACCCAAAGGCATTTTCCCATATCCAAATGTATTGGTTATGATTATTTAGGTTAACATTTCTTGCAGGATTAGTGAATAATCACTAAGATACGTCATTCTAAAACATAATATGATTGTTAAGGTACATGATTCTAAAGAATGGTTTCTAAGGTATATTATCCTTTAGGCAAAATGTCATTCCAGGGAGACAGGTTAGCAATCATTCTGCTGGGGTAACGTTCCGCCCCAGGAACACAAAGCTGAAGCCAATCATTCATTCATTCAACCGTGGGAGAGGCCTTGCCATCTCTCAAAGCAATCATTCAACCATGCATCTCTTAACTGTAGTTAGAACATGTGCCTTGCAGTCATGTTCTTTTGGGGGGTCTTATTCTTGGCCTCCAACACCCAACGTTGATAAGAAAAAGGCACTGTCCCGATGTTAGCAAACCACATGGCAGGTCATTAATTTAAGTCCACTGTAAGTCTCAAGGTTGGCAGAGCATGGCAGGCTGCTGAACAATGACACAGCTATGTGCAGGGTCCAAGCATGCCATAAGCTAGAGACCATTCCCAAGGCTTCTCCTTATAAACAGGAAGCAGACCATATCCCAAAGGCAGCTACTCAGCTGCTTGTGGTAGATCCCACCATGGAGTTGATTGCCAGTCTCATCATGGGAAATAACTACCACCAGTTGCCCAGCCACTCAACCAGGCCCAGGCAAGTTGACACACAAACATATTTACCACAACAACAATAACAACAACTTCAAAAAGATCCTAGTTCTTTGGTGAAATTCTCCATCTTTGCCTTCAGTTTATTACAGATAATCACCTGAGTGAATAGTCTCATATGCGAGTTATCTGTTATTTATGCCATACTTGTCCTAATGCCATCTCTTTAACTCCCAGACAAGGAAACACAAGAAAATGCAAACTAGCGAGAGGACTGTTATTATAAAGACTTGTATTTATTCTAGTTTATGTAAAAAGTGTTATTTTTAGTGGCAGTTATGTATCACTAAGTGATGCCAATAGATTGCACTTGGGTATCATTGTACAGTGTTCTAAAACAAACTTTTCTCTATGTTCAATAAATATTACAATTTTTATGTCAAAATGTGGTTGTAAGCTATTGTAGTTGTGGGGAAAATGGAAAAAGTAAGGGATGATTGATATGACGAAATTAGTTGTAAGTACTAATGGACCTTACAACCTCAACCTATATGACCCTGTAACCAGAAGAATTAGATGGTGCTTGCTATCAAAGCCAGCTACTTGGAAAGGGATCAAAATTGGAAATCCTATATAGAGTGGGAGAAGAATGTGGAACAGAACTCAAAAACATAAAAAAAAAAAAAAAAGACTAGGCTAATAGACCTGGTCTAATAGAGACTACGAAACCCCTGAGACTATGCCCTGAGTCACCCTTTGGGCCTGGAATTGAACCTAACTCTAAGCCAAATGATAGGCCTACGAGCTAAACAGTTACATCAAGAAGATGCACACCCTAGAGCAGTCAGCCACGGGAGATCAGAAGCGGAACATATGCCTTGGGAGAAAGGTAAAGAGGCAGAAATACATAAGTAAGAAGGGTACATGGAAAGAATATAACCCAGGGAGGAGGTAGGAAGTAAGATCTTACTCTGTGGGGAATGTAACCAGCATCACAAAATAAAATGTATATGAACTGTTGAATGTAAGACAAATCTGCTTTGTAATATTTCACCCAAATCACAATAAAAAGTTAAAAAAAAAAAAAGAAATTACTGATAAATTTCATATAGAGTGGTGAAGGAAAAATATCAAAATTAACTATGATTTTAAATTTAGGGTGTGGGATGGTGATGCTCTTTGTAGACAGAGGCAAATTAGGAAGGAGTTCCTCAAAGGAAATAAATGTTTCATTAGGTTAAGTTAAAAATATGTGTAATCGCCATGTTTCTTATTGGTGTGTATGAACCCTCTGCATAATATGAATTGTGCTACATCAATATGAAATAGTTTATCTTATCCCCATCATAAAGGATAGTATATAATTTCACCAAATCTTTTTTTAAAATTTTTATTGTGATTTGGGTGAAGATCTACATAGCAAATTCACTTTCCATACAGCAGCTCACATACACTTTGTCTCATGACATTGACTGCAAATAACCACAAAGCAACAGCTCCCCTCCCACTTCCTCCCCATAGTTACCTCTTCCCTGTGTCCTTCCCTCCCATGTATTCCTGCCCCCGAGCTGTCTCCCTGTGTATACACAGCCCTTCTATTCTCCCATGATTTATTTTTCCAAGGAGTGTATCTACCTGTTGTAAATGTTCAGGTCATATGCCTGTCTTTTGTTTGGGTGGAAGCCACAGGAGTGGGTTCAATTCCAGACCTGAAGGGCAGTTAGGGGTCATAGTCTCAGTGGTTCCACCAGTCTCTATCCGACCAGCAAACCTGGTCCCCCTTTTTCTTTTTTTCCCAAATGATTTTGAGTTTTGTTCCACATTGTTTTCCCTCTCTATCCAGGGTCTCCTACATAGATCCTCCTCCAAGTCGTTGACACTGGTAGCCAGATCCAATCTAGTTCTTCGGGTCTCAGTTGTGTAGACAGAGGATCACATGGTGTACCAGTTGCTTGGACTAATTGTTTCCATGTATCTTTGCTCTGGATGAGGAAAGACACATTGTTGCATCTAGGTGGCCACTTTTAATATTTTTAAGATCCCAGTCACTACTTGCCAAAGTAGAATATGGAACAGTGCTTTTGTGTAGTATGTTATGCCATTGGAGCTTGATGTCCCCTGTGGCTACGGTCCTGAGCCGACAGGTCCATCTACTTGCGCCCTCTGGGTAGCTGGCTTTGGCCAAGATATGACTACTACCTTGTCCCTTTTCAGCTGCTCTACTATATGCCTGGGAATTCTTACAGAACATACAAATACACTTGTAGAAACATTGTCAGCCAACCCTATACATGGTCTTGGGCTCCCCCCTGCATGGACATAGCTAATAGTTCATCTTGTCCACACATCTGTCTGCCTCTATATCAATGTTTGCCTTCACTGACAACGCAGTACTGTATGTGCAAAAGGGTTCATCTTTGTTGTCTGTATCTCCCACGTACCTCACTATGTCTTCCTCTTCCTCAGTGCCACTGTGTTGATCACTCACATTTGGTATATTGCCCTTCTCTTCACCCACATCAATACTTGTCTCTACCTATCTAGCAGTGTTCCCTCTCTTCCCCTCCCCTCCCACCCCTGGTAATCAACAAAGATAACCATATATAAACCTTCCCTTGACTTTTTACAATAACAGACTAATACAGTAGTTGTCCTTCTGTGATTGACTTATTTCACTCAGCATAATGTCCTCCAAGTTCATCCATGTTATGCAGTGTCTTGCCTATTCTGTGTTATTCCTTAGGGTTGCATATAGTATTCCATTGTGTGTATGTTCCATAGTTGGGTTATCCATTCTTCTGTTGATGAGGACCTAGGTTATTTCCATCTTGTGGCTATTGTAAATAGTGCTGCAGTGACCATGGGTGTGCATATGTCTGTTTTTGTCCTGGCTTTCACTTCTTTAGGATATATACCTAGTAATGGAATGGCTGGGTCAAATGGTATTTCTAATTTCAGCTTTTGAAGGAATAGCCATACTGCTTTCCACAGTGGTTGTGCCATTTTACAGTCCCACCAGCAGTGTATGAGAGTCCCAATC
>NW_006921615.1:9221045-9222448 GCF_000298275.1 Orycteropus afer afer
TTTTGCACTTAGATGTTCTGTATCCTTAGACAGTATTTCAAGGACTAAAACTGTGCTCATATTGAAAACAAGAATTCATTATAAAGCAGCAGTATTTCCTTATTTTGTAAAGAATTATAATTAAGACTTGTGATGTTATCTGTTCACATTTTTGAGGTATACACTTAGGAATGAATCATTATACTGACTCACTCACTAGTTTAAAGTTCACTGTCATTCAAAAGCTCTTTCATTCTGCTTCTCTTTTTCTGTTTATTTTTTTCGAATGAATGTGATTATTGTAGCAGGTCTCACATTGCTGAATATAACTTTTTTTTCCCCTTAATTACTGTATATTAGCCATGCCTCTAGGCACAGTCAAAGCTTTCCGTATGATGGCTAGCACTTTGGTGTTTAGTCTAGGCAGAAACTAAAGTAGCGAGAGAACAGACTATTGTTAAATGAATGAATGTATAAATACTGTATTATTTACTTTAATGAAATAATTTATCTCTTGATTAGGAATGTGCTATAAATTTAATAGTAACCAATTAAAGCCTATTCCAAAAAGTAGTATCAGACCTATGTTTATTATATCTCTACTTAACAGAAAATTGAGCTTGCCCAATTATTTCAAGCAATATTTGATCAAACAAAGTTTTATAGAAGGAAAAAATTGAAATAGTCCTTAAAGTTTATGACAGGATCTGATCAGTAACTTAAGACTAGGTTGATAAAATTAAACAATGCATTCTAGAAACTAAATGAGTTTTGCTACACCATTTATAAATATTAATACTAGTTAAGTGCATAGACTTTCGAGTCAGAGAGACCTGGATTTGATTCATGATACCAAAACTTATAGCTATATAACCTTGGGTCAACATAGCTTATTAACCTCTCTTAACTTTCATTATCTCATCTTACAGTGGTATCCATTTCACTAAGGTTGTGATAAAGATTGTTAGGTAATTCTTTTTCATTCAGTTAGTCTTTCCGTAAATTTACTGAGACATTATTATGTGTTTGGCACTGTACTAGGTACCGATTTACAGTGGCAAGAAAAATGGACATCTACTCATTTGTGAGTCCAGAAGAGAAAACAGAAATAAATAGGAAACAAAGTGTTTACAAATTGTGATACATTTTCTGAAGAAAAATATCAGGGTGCCATAAAAGAGAACAACAAGAAGAACCCAGAAATAGATCCATCAGCCTATAGTCAGCTGATCTTTGACAAAGGCCTGAAATCCATTAAATGGGAAAGAGAATGTTTGTTTAATAAATGGTGCTAGCAAAACTGGAGATCCATTTGCAGAATAATGAAACAAGATCTGTACCTCACACCATACACAAAAATGAACTCCAGATGGATCAAAGACTTGAATGTGAAACCTAAAACTATACAGTTCCTCAAGGAAAAT
>NW_006921615.1:9224498-9225172 GCF_000298275.1 Orycteropus afer afer
GTGGTCAATGACATGAGACAAAGTATATGTGAACTGCTGTATGGAAAGTGAATTTTCTCTGTAAATCTTCACCCAAATCACAATAAAAAAATAAAATAAAGAGAACAACAAGAAAGCTATTTGTTTCTTAAGAGGTAACTCTTAAGTTGAAACGGGAAGAGTGACAGGAGGCCAACCATGCAAAGAGGGAAAAGAATTTCAGGTGGAAGAATAGAATGTAGGATAGCTTTGAGGCAAAACAAACAAAACAATAAAAGACCAAGAGGCATTTAGGAACTGTAATAAGACACTCTTGGTTGTAGGGTTGCACAGAAATGATGTGGTAGTTAAGGTTTTGTGTCAGCTTGGTTGGGACATGATTTTGAATGACTTGGCAGCTGAGTATAATTATTTGTCATGGTGAGATTGGATGTGGTAGAATTACCTCCATGGTGGTATCTGGTGTGAGCAACTGATTAGCCTTCAGGGTGTGGCCTGCTTCCAGTATATATGGAAAAACTTTGGAAAAAATCTCTCGCTTTTCCTATTTTGGATCTTGCATTTGGCCTCTTATCTCCTGTTCCTGAACTTGAACCAGTGGCCTGCCATTTTGCCTGCCAATCTTGGGATTGTTGTCTGTGAGCCAAGAATCTGTTATCCTTTCTGGCAGTCTTCAGTTTGTCAGCCCCTACAGC
>NW_006921615.1:9233217-9237809 GCF_000298275.1 Orycteropus afer afer
GTTAAAGTCAAACGCTTGTGGTATTTCTGTTATAGCAGCCCTGGAGAACTAAGACAAATGATGAAGTGGCATAAATATCTGTTCATGTTTTGTGTGGTGCCTGGTACATGATTAATGTTAGTTGTTATCTTTGTTATGATCATAAATCAAAAAACCAAACCCACTGCTGTCGAGTCGATTTTGACTCCTCTTTCTGAGGAGTGGCTGGTGGGTTTGAACCACCAGCCTTCAGGTTAGCAGTCAAATGCCTTAGGCAGTACACCACCAGAGCTCCCTGTTGTGATTATAGTGGTCCTTTATTTTATTTACAGGTCATTTTATGGGCTGTATCTTAAAACCTTGAAGGAAGCAGATAGCTTCCAAAATAAATGCGATAAAGTCAATGGGCTGAAACTCATTGTATTGTTTAAAGAGGCCTTTATGCCCTCATTCAGAGCTTACTGATTCTTATTTTTTATACTATTAATTTAAGCTTAGTTCTCTGATTTTTATAGTAACCTAGAAGTGGCCAATTAGGGTATAAATTTTGAGATTCTCTGAAGACAGTAGGAAGCTTCAGTGTAATAAAAATATAATTGAAAAGGATTAGTGATTTTTAGGAATGTGAGACTTTTTTATCCAGATTTATTGAGGTTTAATTTACATGCAATAAAATGAATTAATTTTAAGCATACAGTTTGATGAATTTTGGTGATTATATATCGTCATGTTAGTTACCACCACAATTATGATATAGAAAAGTTCTATCACTCAAAAACACTTCTGTTTTCTTGTGTCCTTTTATTTTGGCCATCAAACTCAGAGAACTATTCATCTGCATTCTGTTACTATCATTTTGCATTTTCTAGAATATTTTATAATTAGAACCATACAGTATAAGGTTCTTTGTGTTTGACTTCTTTCATTTAAGTTGTAGTATTAATCTATAGTTTCTCTTTTTTACTATGGAATAGTGTTATGGATTGAATTGTGTCACCCAAAAATTTGTATGTAAACATGTAAATCTTAACATGTAAACCCATGGTTATAATCCTATGTGGGAAATTTTTTTTTATTGTTGTCATTATGTTATTAGTATAGGGTGTATCTTGAGTCAGTCTCTTTTAAGATACAAAAGAGCAGATTACTTAGGCAGTTGGGGCTGCCATGGCCCTTGAACATCACTATGATCAACAAAGAATATTAACTGAAAATAAACAAGGGCCTTACCAGGCCCTCCAGAGACAGAAAGCCTTCTCATAAAGGAAAGAAAAAATACTCACTGCCATTGAGTCAGATCTGACTCATAGCAACCCCTACTTGTGTTTCCGAGGTGGTATCACTACAGAAGTAGATCACCCCATCTTCCTTTCTCATAGAAGTGAAGCTCTGAATTTGGACTTCTAGGCTCCTAAACTATGACAAAATAAACTTTTGTTTGTTAAAGCTACCCGCTTGTGTCATTTCTGTTATAGTAGTACTAGATAACTGACAAATAGTAAAGTAGTATTACAAAATATGGACATACTACGATTAGCTTAGCCATTTACCAATTAATGGACATTTGGATTATCTTTGGTTTCTGGCTATTATGAATAATACTGGTAAGAACATTTTCGTACAAATCTTTTTATAGGTATATATTTTCATTTCTCTTGAGAAAATACCTGGGCGTGAGATGGCTAGGTATGATAATGTATATCCTGAAAAAATAATCTGACAATCTGAACTATATGAAGAAGAGTGTGGCATCAAGATTGGAGGAAGACTCATTAACAACCTGCGATATGCAGACGACACAACTTTGCTTGCTGGAAGTGAAGATGACTTGAAACACTTACTGATGAGGATCAAAGACTACAGTCTGCAGTATGGATTACACCTCAACATAAAGAAAACAAAAATCTTCACAACTGGACCAATAAGCAGCATCATGATAAATAGAGAAAAGATTGAAGTTGTCAAAGATTTCATATTACTTGGTTCCACAATTGATAACAGTGGAAGCATCAGTCAAGAAATCACATGACATATTGCACTGTGCAAATCTGGTGCAAAGGGCCTCTTTAAAGTGCTGAAGAGCAAAGATGTCTCTTTGAAGACTAAGGTGCGCCTGACCCAAGCCATGATATTTTTAGTCGCCTCATTGCGCATGTGAGAGCTGGACAATGAATAAGGAGGACTGAAGAAGAGTTGATGCTTTTGAGTGGCAGTGCTGGTGAAGAATACTGAAAGTACCATGGACTGCCAAAAGAACTAATAAATCTGTCCTGGAAGAAGTGCAGCCAGAATGCTTCTTGCAAGGATGAATGGCCAGACTTTGTCTCACTTACTTTGGTCATTGTCAGGAGAGGATATCATGCTTGAAAAGATGGAAGGTCAATGTAAAAGCGGAAAGCCCTCAACAAGATGGATTGACACAGTGCCTGCAATGATGGACTCAGGTATAGCAAGGGTTGTGAGGCTGGCACAGACTGGGCAGTGATTCCTTCTGTTGTACATGGGGTTACTATGAGTCAGAGTTGACTCGACGGCACCTAACAACAACAACATGGTAACATGTAGGAATCCTTGGGTTAAACTTAAATGATTAAGTGCTTGGCTGCTAACTGAATGGTTGGCTATTTGATCCCTCTCAGAGGTGTTTAGGAAGAAAGTCCTGGCAATCTGCTTCTGAAAAGTCACAGCCATGAAAACCTTTTGGGGCACATTTTTACTCTGAAACACTTGAAGTCCCCATGAGTTGGAATCAACTCAGTGGGAACTGGTTTGATTTTAGTTTTATTGTAATGTTTATGCTTAACTTTATAAGATACTTCCACTCTTTTTTAATGTGACTATACCATTTCATGTTCTCACTAGTAATGTGTTCCACTTAATCTGTATCCTCACCAATACTTTTTAACTTTAGCCATAGTGGATATATAGTGGAATTTGGTGTGATTTTAATTTGCATTTCTCTGATGACTAGTGTGGTATAGTGAATTACTAATATAGTCTTTGTAACTGTTATTAAATGACTGGGTGGGACTATGCAGATGAGGTGCTTGTGGCCCACCACAGGATTGGGCAGCTTACTACTAATGCAAATACAGCTCCTGGCACCCTTGTGGGAGTGGGACCATGCAAATAAGATGTATGGACCCTAGCAAAGGGATTGTTCAGTTTCTCCATCCCACTAGGATTAAAATGAGCCATCCCAGAAGTAGATTTGGGGAATTCATTACCAAGAAGATAAGATGGAAGTGGAGTACATCCTTTGGACCCTGGGTTCCTATGCTGGGAACCTTCAAGATCCAGGAAACAGAGAAAAAGAGCTGTAACATGGAAGACAGTGAAAGACAGTGACAAGGCACAGCAGAAGAGAAATGGTGGCAGCAGACTCACCAGACCAGCAGGAGACCTTGTGGTGGGCTTTCTGGTTCACAGAGTGAGAAACCTGAGAGTCTTTGGGCAGGAGGCTTGCTTGCAAAGGGGGATGCCGCCAGGCATTTGGCAGAGGAAGGCTCAATGACTCACCAGATCTAAGTGCCTTGTCTGAGAAGGCCCTGAGCAAGGACCCAGTGGCAGAAGGCCCTGAGCAAGGCCTAGCAGTAGAGGGTGAGAAGAACTTGTCCTGATTAAGAACTGTATTCTAAGGTGTTCCTGCTACTTCCAAGTTGATCCTGGTCCTGAGTTGTATCCTGTTACTTCCCTAATAAACACCATAATTGTGAGTATGGTTTATGAGTTCAGTGTGGCCGTTGCATTGAATTATTGAACCCAAAAGAGAAATAGAGAGTCCATGGGAGGGATGGTTGGTGTCAGGACTGGTAAAAAGATTGGCAAAAGGAGGTATGTCTGATCTCTGCTTCCTAGGAATGAGCCTTGGATGCTGATAAGATTCTTCTTTCCCCAATGAAGTTAGAGGAAGTCAGATGTCTCTACCACCACATCATTTATACAACTAGTGATGTTGAGCATCTTTTTGTATGTTGATTATCCGTTTGCATATCTTCTTTTCAGAAGTATCTATTCAGATCTTTTGCCCATTAAGAAATAGGTTATTTGCCTACTTATTATTGAGTTGTAATAGCTCATTATATATTCTGTAAACCACTTCTTTGTCAGATACATGTTTTACCAATATTTTCTCCCAGTCTTGGCTTGTCTTTTCCTTATCTCATTGTGGTACACTGAATTACTTAATATGGCCCTCCTAGCCATGGTCTTTGTGACTCCCACTCAGTGACTAGGTGGGACTATACAGACGTGAGTTGCTAATGGCCCACCAATGGGATTGCATAGCTCACTAATAATATAAATAAGGTACATAGCATACTTTGGGAGTGGCACTGTGGAAGTAAAGTGTGTGGAACTCTAATATAGGGATTGGTCAGTTTTGCCATCCCATTAGGCTTAAAATGAGCCATGCTGGAGGCAGAGAGGGGGGATGTCATGACCATCAATAAAGAAGACCCAGTATGGGGAGGAAGTGGGAGGGGAGCTGTTGCATTGTAAATTTTGGTCAATGAAATGAGACAAAGTATATGTGAACTGCTGTATGAAAAGTGAATTTACTCTGTAAATCTTCACCCAAATCCAAATAAAATTAAAAAAATAATAATAAAATA
>NW_006921615.1:9266256-9276428 GCF_000298275.1 Orycteropus afer afer
AGAAATGGAGTAAAACTACCATTACGTGGTCTAATTTTCTGAAACAATATTAATTTGGTATATGTGCTAGTCAGACTGGTATGAAACTATTGACTGTGAATTTTGGAAAAGCTAGTGTTTGTAGTATATACACATTCCAGACATAATTTAATAGAAAAACTGTTGGTAAATCATATGTAAAGATAACCACATTTTCTGAAAGATTTATGGCACTTGATAGTGTTAAAAGGAAGTAGGCAATTAACTCTAGTTTCTGTTAGTATTTCAGTGCATTTGCCAAGCAGTTTGAGCTCTGATTTCTAGATGTGCTTAGATTTTTAGAGGAACATAAGCCACAAATTAAAGGTATGTTCTAGGAGAAAAAAAGAAAAATCCTAATTTGTTCTTACTTTTAATGTTGAAATAAGTAAAGATAGATCTCACTAAGAGAAATTCTATTCTGTCTTCAGATAGTCACCTCCTGTAATTAAAATCATTAAATGAACAGTAGTTTACCAGTCATGTTAGAAGCTGTTTGCATTGTGCGATAACAATTGTCCCCTATAGACTTTGTGAGGTGTTTTCAGAAGGGTTACTTTTGCCTTTCTCATTGCTATACGGTGCTGGGTTGAACATGTCTCTTACAGTAAGCTTTTATTCCTTTACAAGACTATATCTTAATCATCTTTATGTTTCTCAGTATTTGCAGAGAGAGACCCTTGTACAAAGTGAGTTTGTGGAATTGTTAAACTGTTAATGGTTTTATTGGGAATCAAAGATTGACTGTATTAAAAGTAACTTACCATTAACAATAATAGGAATGTAATCTGTTTGAAGATCCAGTTGCCACCTCCAAGCGGTGGGAAAGTGGGGGAATGGAGAGGAAACCTAGGGGGACCAGGACAAAGCGAGGAGCAGCGGGCAGGGATCCAGGTAAGGGTAGGGACCCAGGCCCCACTCCTAAGCGATGGGAAAGGAGAAGAAAGCTAGGGGGACCAGGACAGAGCGAGGAGCAGCGGACAGGGATCCAGATAAGGGGAGAGACCCAGGCCCCACCCCCAAGTGGCAGGAAAGCGGCAGGGATCCAGGTAAGGGGAGGGTGGAGAGGTTTGGAACAGCTAGGAGAGATAAACTTGTCTGTTGCTTTGTCGTTCTGTGGTGGTGTGTTGCTGTGAGGCTTGAGACTGTGCCACTGATGTTTCAGACTCCAGTGGCATTGCTCATGGTGCACAGGTTTCAGTGTGCCTTGCAGACTGAGACAAACTAGGAAGAAGGAAGAGGCCATCCACTTCTCAAAGAATTGGCCAGGGAAAACCTTATGAATAGCAGAAAAACACATTACTGCACAACTTTATGAATAGCTCAGAAACATTGTCTAATACAGTACAAGAGGATGAGCCACTTAGGTCGGAAGGCTCTCAAAACACTACTGGGAAAGAGCTGCATCATCATGGTAGAACCAACCTTACTAATATGGATAAAGTAAAGCTTTTGAGACCTCCATGTGCTGACGTGGCACGACTCAAATTGAGGAGAAACAACTGCAAACATCCATTAATAATCGGAACATGGACTGTATGAAGTATGATTCTAAGAAAATTGAAAGTTGTCAGAAATGAAATGGAACACATAAAGATTGATATCCTAGGCTTTAGTGAGCTGAAATAGACTGTTTGGGGCCATTTTGAATCAGACAACCATATGATCTACCATGCTGGGAATAACAATTTTAAGAGGAATAGCATGGCATTCATCATCATAATGGATGTTTCAAGATGTGCCCTGAAATACAGTGCTGTCAGTGATAGGATAATATCCATACACCTACAAGGAAGACCAGTTAACATGACTGTTACTCAAATTTATGCACCAACCACCAAAGCCAAAGATGAGGAAATTAAAGATTTTTACCAACTTCTGCAGTCTGAAGTTGACCAAATGTGCAATCAAGATGTATTAAGTATCACTGCTACCTGGAATGCAAAACTTGGAAACAAAGAAGAGTCATTGGTAGTGGGAAAATTTGGCCTTGGTGACAGAAATAATGTTGGAGATCGCATGATAGAATTTTGCAAGACCAACAACTTGTTGCAAGTACCTTTTTTCAACAACACAAACAGCAGCTGTACACATGGACTTCACCAGATGGAATACACAGGAATCAGATTGACTACATCTGTGGCAAGAGGTAATGGAAAAACTCAATATCTTTAGCCAAAACCAGGCCAGGAGCTGATTGTGGAACAGACCATCAACTGCTCATGTGCAAGTTCAACTTGAAGTTGAAGACAATTAAAACAAGTCCACAAGAGCCAAAATATGATCTTGAATATATCCCTCCTGAATTTAAAGACCATCTAAAGAATAGATTTGATGCATTGAACACCAATGACTGAAAACCAGAAGAATTGTGGGATGACATCAAGAACATCATACATGAAGAAAGCAAGAGGTCATAAGAAGATGAGAAAAGAAGAAAAGGCCAAAATGGATGACAGAAACTTGGCCTTGAATGAAAGTAGCTAAAGCAAATGGAAGAAATGACAAGGTAAAAGAGCTGAATAGAAGATTTCAAAGAGTAGCTCGAGCAAACAAAGCCAATTATTATAATGAAATGTGCAAAGGCTTGGAGTTAGAAAAGAAAACCAAAAGGGAAGAACATGCTGAAAGAACTGAGGAAAAAATTTAAGCCTTGAGTTGCCATATTGAAAGATTCTAAGCGCAAAATATCAAATGATGTTTGTTGTTATTGTTATGTGCCGTCGAGTTGGACCTGACTCATAGTGACCCCTCCTTGGGTTTCCAAGGCAGTATCACTACAGAAGTAGATTGCCCAACCTTCCTTCCGAGGAGTGGCTGGTGGGTTTGAATGATGTAGGAAACATTAAAAGAAGATGGAATACACTGAGTCACTGTACCAAAAAGACCTGGTTGATCCTCATCCATTTCATGAGGTACCATATGATCAAGAACCAATGGTACTGAAGGAGGAAGTCAAAGCTGCAATGAAGGAATTGGTGAAGTACAAGGCTCCAGGAATTGACAGAATACACATTGAGATGTTTTAACAAACAGATGCCCTGCTGGAGGCACTCACTAAGTTATCCCAAGAGATTTGGAAGACAGCTACCTGGCCGACTGGAAGAGATCCATATTTGTACCCATTCCAAAGAAAGTTCATCCCACAGAATGTGTAAATTATAGAACAACATTGTTAATATCATGCACAAGTAAAATCTTACTGAAGATAATTCAAAAACAGTTGCAGCAGCATGTTGACAGAACGTCCAGAGGTGCAAGCTGGATTCAGAAGAGGATGTGGAACACGGGATATCATAGCTGATGTCAGATGGATCTTGGCTCAAAGCAAAGAATACCAGAAAGATAGTTACTTGTGTTTTATTGACTGTGCAAAAGCATTTGATTGTGTGGATCATAACAAATTGTGGGTAACATTGAGAAGAATAGGAATTCCAGAACACTTAATTGTGCTCATGAGGAACTTGCACATAGACCAGGAGGTTGTTGTTTGAACAGAATAAGAGGACAGTGTATGGTTTAAAATCAAGAAGGGAGTGTGTCAGGGTTATACCCTTTCACCATACTTATTCAATCTATACGCAGTGCAGATAATCCAAGAAGCTGGACTATATGAAGAAGAACATGGCATCAAGATTGGAGGAAGAGTCATTAACAACCTGTGATACGCTGACAACACAACTTTGCTTACTGAAAGTGAGGATGACTTGAAGCACTTACTGATGAAGATTGAAGAATATAGTCTGCAGTATGGATTACATCTCAATATAAAGAAAACAAAAATTCTTACAACTGGGCCTATAAGCAGCATCATGATAAATGGAGAAAAGATTGAAGTTGTCAAAGACTTCACATTACTTCATTCTACAATCAATGCCAATGGAAGCAGCAGTCAGGACATCAGACAATGTATAGCACTGGGCAAGTTGGCTGCAAGATACGGACCTCTTTCAAGTGCTGAGAAGCAAAGATGTCTCCCTGAGGACTAAGGTATGCCTGACACAAGCCATGGTATTTTCAGTCGCTTTATATGCATGTGAGAGCCGGACAATGAATAAGAAAGATTGAAGAAGAGTTGATGCTGTTGAGTTGTGGTGTTGGGGAAGAATGCTGAAAGTACCATGGACTGCTAAAAGAACTAACAAATCTGTCCTGGAGGAAGTGCAGCCAGAATGCTCCTTGGAAGCAAGAATGGCCAGACTTTGTCTCACCTACTTTGGACATGTTATCAGAAGGGACCATTCCCTGGAGAAGGATGTCACACTTGGTAAGGTGGAGGGTTGACAAAAGAGGGGAAGGCCCTCAATGAGATGGATTGACACAGTGGCTGCTGTGATGGGCTCAAGTATAGCAGGGATCACGGAGCTGGCACCGAACCAGGTGGTGTTTCGTTCTGCTGTGCATGGGGTCTCTACGAGTAGGAGACAACTCGACAGCACCTAACAAGCAAACTAAGAAAAATCTGTCTGCCAGCCAGTTTATTAAAGCATTTATGAATATTAACTCATTGCCAACCTTGGAAACTGAGTTCTTTAAAAAGACTGTTGTTGTTGTGTTAAAAGGACTAGATTGGCAAATCTATAGTTGGCAAGATTAATATTATATGAAAAGTATGAGTTCAAAGGAAAAAGTACCATCTGAAAAGCTCTAAAGACATTTTGAAAACAAAATAACCAAAAGTCCTAGAAGTACTCATTTTAAAACAACCCAGATTTGTCAGTATTATTAATCTCATCTGGTAGGTAAATTGATCAGGAATTTACAGTGTGATTCATTGAGGCAGGTTCTCCATAAGTTTTATTTTTTAGCTTTTACTTACTTTAAAAGTATTTGAATCAGCTTTTAATGACATAAAATTCAGTTACTTTAGTGTTTATATTATACTTTGTTTAGTTTTTGCAGTTCTCAGCAAAACCCTGACCCTTTTACAAATTACTGCAGTGCTAAAGGATTTATTTCTCTGGGTCTGATCTTCTATTCACGTATCAAAAAGGTGGAGCATAGAGATGCTTGATCTCGTCTTGCTGCACCATCTCCTCTTCCTGTCTGCATGGCCTGCTAGAGGGAAAGCATTAATTGGTTTTCTTTTAGTCATAGGAGAGAAGAAGTATTGATGCGTTTGGTTGTACTTTCCATCTTTTTGAGTTTATATTCTTCCTTTCCTTCTCTTGCAGTAACGAGAGGTGGAGGGTGAATGGCATTCTATCAGAAAAAGCTCAGGTGGTCTCACACTTGACTCTTGTGATGTTTCAGATCACTGGAGGCTAAAATAAAGGTGTGATAGAGAAGGGAATGTTTGCCGGTGGGGAAGTAGCTATGTTAGAGTGATATTTAATCTTCAACCTTTTCCTGAGGAAGGATTTTTCTGCCAACTTCAGTCATCTTTAAAGTTGTTATGTTAAAAATTTCATTTTTGTATTTGAAAAGGTGCTACATATACACAGTAAACAATTTAAGGTGTGCTAAAGGTATACATTGAAAAATAAGTATCCTGTTCATTCGGCCAAACCAAACCAAACCTGTTGCCATCAAGTTGATTCTGACTTAGTGACCCCATAGGAGTAGAACTGAGCCATAGGGTTTCCTTGGCTGTAATCTTTATGGAAGCAGGCTGCCTCATTTTTCTTCCACAGCAGCTAGTGGGTTCGAACTGCTGACCTTTAGATTAGCAGCCAAATACTGAACACATTGTATCACCAGAACTCCTTGTTCATGCAGCCACTTGGTTTTAATTTCCCGCAGGGTAACCACTGTTAGCTTCTTGTGTATTTATGTACACTCCAGCCCTGTGCTCTGAACCTTGCACACACAAACCCCATTTACAATACTGTATATTGGGGATGAATCCAAATCAGTGCATAAAAGTTTGTTTTTTTATTTTTAATAGCTAAATTGATGGATATTTATGTTGTTTGCAGTATTTTTTGTGGGACTGTGAAGTTGGTTGTGCTTATTCATTTATAAAAGAAGAATTTAGATTATTGTTATAAATGCATTCTATAATTGCAGGTAGTTATCTCAGTGAGTTGGAGACACTGCTTTGTCAGAAATGTTTTCTACAATGAGAAGGATGGCAAGTCTTTTATGTAAAATGTTTTTATATTAAATTTTGTTGGAGTATGGTGCTATGTGGAAATTGGCATAAATCGTCAAGTACAGCATTCTAGAAGGGGTTTTTTCTCTATATAATATTTCCTTAAAGGAATTTTACTCTTTGACTGCTGTGTAAAAATTCACTTAGAGTATGATCAAACATTGTGTATAAGTTTTTGGCCAGATCTTTGAGGGTAATATAGGGGACTGGGAATGGGATGTATAGTTTATTATAAAGAAACCTAAATGTGAATTTTCAAAATTCCTGTACAAGATGTCAACTGCAGTGCAGTGGCAGCCCTTTCACTCTTAGGATCAGTTGCATTTAAGATTATGGTTTCTTTTAAAATCTTGAGTGTGTGATGCAAGTTTCTTTGGAAATGTACATTCTGCTGCTAGTATTTTTCTTAAACGTATTATATTCATTTTTGAAAAGATGGTATATATGGTGGATTATATAGATGTATTCTAATATTGAAGCGATGTGTGTTTAGAGATGATTAGAGTTTTCTTCTTAAATTTGTTTTTTTTTTTCAGCAGAATTTGCATCATAAAAAAATGCTTATAAATTGTCATTATCTTAGTTATTCAATTCTGATGAAAACCCAGGTAATAATGGTATACATTAGTAGTATCAAAACACAGATTATTCAGTTTTTACTAAGATTGTTTTGCTTTCTTTATGGACTCTAATTAATTTGTTATCCCTAAACCCTTCCTTTTCTTATTTTCCTATATACACTTAACTTCTGCTCTGATGTTGTTGATAGTTGCTATTGAGTTGGCTCTGAGTCTTGGCAACCTTATGTATAATAGAATAAAAAAGTTTTCTGGTCCTGTGTTATCTTCATGATTGTTGGTATGTATGAGTTCACTGTCGTGGCTGTCATGTCATGCCATCTTATTGTGGGTTTTCCTCATTTTCGCCAACCCTCTGATTTACCAAACATGATGTCCTTTTCTATCAATTGGTCTTTCCTCATGACATGTCCAAAGTAAGCTAGCTGAAATTTTAGCCTCCTCAGTTATTTATTTGAACATTTTATTGTCCTTTAGTTGAAAATTTACACAGCAAATTAGTTTTGAATTCAGTAATTCATGTACAAATTGTTCTGTGCCAGGTTGCAATCTCTGCAGTGTGTCAGTGTTTTCTCCCAGTTTCCACTCTGGGTTCCCCGTTGACATGCACCCCGTTTTCTGGCCCCTATCTGCCTTTTCATCTTTGTTTTTGGGCAAATGCTGCGGTTTTGATCTTGTGGAGTTGGTTGTTCTAAGGAGTACATTGCTCATGAGTTTATTGATTATTTTATAGGCTAGTCATTCATTTGGTTGAGAGGTGGCCTCCAGGAGTGACTTCAATTCCATGTTACAAGGGTGACTTATAACAGTAGTCTTGGGCTGGAGGGAGCATTTCTCTGGTCTCTATCAGACCAGTAAGTCTATTGTGTCTCTGGTCAGAATGGTCGATGATGGTAGCCAAGTACATCTAGTTCTTTTGATGAGGCCATGGTTCATGTGGGCTCTTAGTCCTGTGGACTAGTTTCTTCTTTGAGTTTTTGGTTTCCTTCATTCTCTTCTGTCTTGGATGAATAGAAACCAAAAGTTATAACTAAGACAGCCACTCACAATCTTTTAAGACTCCAAGTGCTATTTACCAAACTAGGATGTAGAACATTGTCTTTATGTACTATGTTGTAGGCATCCTTACTTCTTCTTCTTTTTTTAATTGTTAAAGATTTATTTTACACTTAATTTGAAATGTATTTTAAAATATTAAACTTCTCTTTGCTTTAGCCCTGCGGAGAAGAAAGTTACCACAGTTATGTGTAAAGTTAACAACAAAAGATGGGATGTATAAAGACGAATTATACTGTTAAATATCAGTGTTGTTAAGGCCTAATATCTTTTAAAATTCCAATATTGACACAATTTTCAGAAAATCTCATGAGTAGTGAGAGTATCCTAAATGCCTGAAGTATATGTCTGAACTCGCAGCCATTTCACATTTTCATTCTGCAGCTTAAATGGTACAGTATAGTTTGATCTAGATATCATATACTAAAACATTGTAAAGATATTTGGGCTCACGTTAAAATGTTCAGATGAATTACTTTCTTCTGTCTTTCCAAAAGGAAATTTGAAGTAAAAATTCTTTTTAACAAGATCGTTATTTTGAAAAATTATAGCAAACAAAAGATTTTAATATCACTGGAAAAGAAAGAACTTGTTCCTTTTCCAGTAATACTGGATGGGAAGTTTAGATATTTAAGTTAAAACTGGTCAAGCCTAGAGGCATGACTTTAGTAGTCATCTATGTAAACATGGAGGTAGATGTTTTAAGAACAATGTAATCATTAAAAAAAAAAAAAGTAAGAAAAGTTGTAAAATAAAAATTGGGAGTTGCCCAAAGATAGAAAATGGATAAAGAAAATCTACCAAAGAAATGAGAGACACTATCCAGAAGTGAGTTCCACACTACAATTTCACAAGATTCTATTGGATATTGTATTCAAAGGGGTGTCATGGTTTGGGAAATAAGGGGATAGAAAGACTTTTAATATCTTTACTGTGGTGATTTATGTTAAATTTCCAACAAGAAGATACAGAATGCAGCATTTCCCACACTGGTTTGACATTCTTGTTGTTAGCTGCCATCAAGTTGTCTCTGACTCAAGACCCCATACACAACAGAAGGAAATGCTTCCCAGTCCTGCACCATCTCCATGGTCAGTTGTGGATGGGACCGCTGTGCTCCATAGAGTTTTCATTGGCTGATTGTTGGAAGTAGATTGCCAGGCCTTTCTTCTGAAGGTGTCTCTGGGTGGACTCAAACCGCCAAAGTTTTAGTTAGCAGGCAAGCACATTAACTGTTTGCACCATCCAGGTACAGGTCGTTTGAAGTCTCTAAATAGTACAACTAAAAGAATAAACTTCCCTGAAACTGCAGCAGAGAATGTACTTTTCAATCTAGACAAGCAGTGGGAAGGGCAGCAAGAAGAAGGATAGGAATTAAGGAAAAGCAAAAAAGCAATAAAGTAGACATAGAAATGTCACACACATACAAAAACAAAACAAAACAAAACCCTACTATGTAGGCGCTCTGTTGGTATAGTGCCTAAGGCATTTGACTGCTAACCGGAAGACTAGTGGTTCAAACCCACCAGCCACTCCTCAGAAGGAAGACTGGGCAATCTACTTCCACAGAGATAACCTCCTTGGAAACCCAAGGCGGGGTCACTATGACTCAGAAATGATTCTACAGCAGTGAGGGTTTGTTTTGTTTTTTAATGTTAGGAGAAAGTTCTAAAAATAGAGGAGATATAGCCAGGGTTAGATGGATGAGAGACAGGAAGAGAGGGAATGAGGTTACGTGAGACCTAGTGCTAGATAAGGGGGGAAAATCATGGACAATTAAATTGGAAAGAAGGATTGGGAAGGAATTAGGATTGGGAGTTCATTCAGCATTATCAGAATCTCTTTGAAGAAGTCATTAAAGAACAGTCAAGGAGGAGTAACAGCTGATTTCTCCCTCTTTTCTCATCTCCTGCCCCTCAATATTTTCTAGGAATGAGTAATGCTTGATTTCTTCCTTTCTTTTTTTAATGCATTTTATTGAAATATAATTTATGTACAGCGTAATACACAAAACTAAAGTGGTATGGGTCACTGCCTTTTTTTTTTTCTTTGCAGTGTTCCCTCCCCTCCCCTGTCATGCCTAGCAATCAACAAAGAAAGTTTCCCTGAATATATAAACCTTTCCTTGACCCTCCACAACAATGAACTAATACTATATTTGTCCTTCTGTGATTGACTTATTTCACTCAGAGTAATGTCCTCCGAGTTCATCCATATTATGCAGTGTTTTGCAGACTCTGTTATTCTTTAGTGCTGCATAGCATTGCATTATGTATATGTACCATAGTTTGGTCATCCACTCTTCCGCTGATGGGCACATAGGTTGTTTCCATCTTTTTGCTATTGTAAATAATGCTGTGATGAACATGAGTGTGCATATATCTGTTCCTGTCCTGGCTCTCACCTCTCTAGGATATATACCTAGT
>NW_006921615.1:9288708-9304802 GCF_000298275.1 Orycteropus afer afer
TTTATTTTGTCATTTTGTTCATGTATTGTCTTTCAAAATTGTTCTAGGGTTTTGTCTTTGTTTTCCTTGATCTATCTCTCAATTATTTGAAGATACCTAAATATAATTCTTTTGAATTCCTTATCAGGGAGTTCCAGTGCTGCCTCTTCTTCAGGGATGTGTTTTGGTTCTGTATCCCGGTCCCTTGTTTCTCCTGCTTTATCTTGCTTCTTTGTGTAGACTGTGATGTTCTGTTGTCTCCAAGGCATTTTGATGTTTTTGTGTTTATATTTAATTGGTGATTGTATGTTGGAGTGACTTGCCCATGATTTTTGTTTTCTTTGTTTTGTTTGTATGTTATCTACGCAAGCAGGGTACTGTGCTGTGCTCCTTTATTCACTAGTTGACAGCACTTACAGACACACCACCTGTCTCCTTTCCTGTTGCCAGCCTCTCCTATGCCCCTGCCGACCTTGGCCAACAGAGCCTATTCTTAGGTCTCTGGAATCTGAATAAGAATGCTATCCCTTTAAAACCCAAAATGGTTGTCACTTTCAAAGATTCAAAATGGTTGCACCTTCAGTCACTTTAAATATCCAAAATGGTCGCCATTTGTAAACATTCAGAATGGCCGTGCCCTCAGTCACAGAAACAATACAGAAATGTAAGGAAGAAAATAAAATTTTGTTTCCTCTCAGAAGTATCCATTTGTTAACATTTTGGTACATTTCTTTCCAGTTTTTTTCTGTTCCGTTTCCTCCTCTATTATGCTCTGGTGGCATATTGCACAAACTTTTCTTAAAGTATTAATCACAATGTGTGTGGTATTTTAACCTTCTCCTATTGGTCTGGAGCCTCTCAGGGCAGGTTCCATGCCTTGTTGATGGCCTCCCTCTACTGCATGGTCTTGAGCACAGGAGCTGTTGAATAAAAACATGATTAAATAATACATTGTGTCTATGGTTAGAATTATTTTCAATTTTTGGTTAAGTATAAATATAAGGAAACTTTATTAAATAGTTACCCTGCCTTATAACCAACAAAATGCTGAAAATGAAGGGGATTTCTTGGTCCCATACAGTTCTTTATTGGGGAAAATACAATATTAATACACAGCATTGCTGGGTTTTTTCTAACTCAGCTTGAAAATGGTTTTATTTATATTTGGTATCTCTGTAGGTCAAGAGTTAAGAATTTATGAAGATGTTTGCTTTTCCTTTAAATTATATTTTCATGAATAATTGACAGTTTAATGTGATGAGATTTAAAGGCCACTGAAAGCCAGAAAACCCAACCATTAAGAATTCAGAAGAATCACAGATAGATTTGTTTCTAAAGAAAGAAATAGAGTATTAAAAGTGAGAAAACATGTAATGAGGACATCTATTTACAGTTTAGGGAGCCCTGGCCGCGCAGTGGTTAAGCACACAGGTGCTAACTGAAAGGTCATCAGTTCAAACCCCCACCATCCACTCAGCAGGAGAAGATGAGGCAGTCTGCTTCTGTAAGGATTACAGCCTAGAAAATCTTATGGGGGAGTTCTACTATGTTCTATAGGGTCTCTGAGTCAGACTGACTCAACGTCAGTGGGACTTAAATTTTAACAAATTAGTTGGTGGTTAGAAACGTGGTTTTGAGATCACATTGCCTGACTTTAAATAGTGCTCTGCCACTTACTTCCCATATGACCTGAATTACTTAATCTCTCCACATCTGGGTCTCCCATTTGTAAACTGAGAGTAGTAATAAAACTAATACAGTAGTTTATTGTGAGGAATTGGTGAGATTATGTTTGTTAAAAGCCCAGCGTGGTACCTGGAGCATAGTAAAGTCTGAATGAACAGGTTATAAAACAGCTACAAATAGGGAGTTGTTACAAATAGGTATTGTGTAATCTATTAAAATATATAATCATATTGCTGGAAAAAGTGCTAAGGTATAATCTGGAGTTTGTCAGCATCTATAAGCAGGTTTAATGAGTAAAATGACTCATATATATGTCTTGGTTCTAAGTATCTATTGTTGGCAGTTTTGTCATTCAACCTTGCCCGCAGATGTGGAATTACACTCATATTCAATAGCCACCAGTTATCTTTCTCATCAGTAGTAATGGTATTATGCCACTTTATATCCTTTTTCTTTGTGAATCATCTTACACATCAACATAGGAGTTACTTGTCTCATCTTTGGAGTTCTAGGGAGTCAGGAGTGATTCTGTTTCTTCCTTTTGAGAAGTAAGCTACAGGACACTGACAGATGGAGACTGAAATATCTTCTCTACTGGCTGATTGGAGGATGTGGCATTAGATCTGAAGCGAAAAAAGCATATTAACCTATCCTCACTTACTTACTAGGTCACTAGCACAGCTGAATAGTAGTAGCCTGATATGAAGAGAGAAGCAGATCACCATCAGTGAGTCCTTTTAGCCTAAGAAACAAGACAGACTAGCACGGCCCTGAAATTGCTCCATGCTTCATTTCCTGATGACTTTCATTTCCAGTTCAGTATATTCATATAGCGAATGTTCTTTTTTTAGTGAAATTATTTGAATGACTTGTGTCTCTGACATCAGTTTCTTAATTCATCTTATCTTTCAATCAAAAGAAGAAGCCCTATGTATCAAAGATTCCATTAATTTGTGATCACTTTTGTAGTATAGCATGGACCAAGATTTATCAAGAACAAAGCTTATTTTAAATGATAAGATCTTAATAGATAACCACCGCTAAGAAATTCAGCATTTATCTTGACATGATCCCAGGCTGGAAGGAATGCTCAGAGGAAGAATAGGCAGATCAACATCAAATCACAACTAAAAACCAGCAAACATGTAAAAGTAAAGGAAGGTACATTAGCAACAAGAGAACCTTCAATAGCACTTCTTTTGATTGGTTATTCTGTGTGAAATGGATATAAATATGGGTAGCTAAAAGTTATGCATATTGCCCTCCCCACCAGATAGCTTATCCTGGAATAGCATCCCAAGATGTTCTATGCCAAAAGCATCATCTGAAGATCCTGAAAGAACTGATCTAGCATCTCCTCCTGTCCCTTTTATACCCTTCATTCAGAGGTCATCTATAAACTAATCCCTGTATTCCTGTACATTCTCAGCCCAGTGCCATTTCTGTCTTTTATAGCTTAGTTAGTTCTGTGTCAGACAAATTTCTTCTTAAAAGATGCACAACCTCAGTAGCCCATTTGTCCCCTCCTTCTTCCTTCCTCCACTAGTGTAATAACCTTAGAAAAATCCTTTGGCTTCTTTCCCTCTTTCTCATATTCACTTGGGAGCAACAACCCTAACAAAAAGATTCTGATCATAGCTGCAAATATAAAAATAGTACAAACAGTCATAATCGAGGATAGAGACAATGAAAGGCTGAAAGCTAGATATATGAAAGAACCAATACCATAAACACATAAAAGTTCTTAAACACATAAAAGTTCTTAGAAATGTCCAGATTTCCTTGTCAAAACAGCCACACAAGTATCTATATACATCTGCGTTCAGTGATCTCACATTGGTTGCTTGAACTCAACCACCTTGGTGGGAGTGTATTCACAGCATGGAAATCAGCAGACGCCACAAATCCGGGCTCATCATCTCAGCCCCTTCCCTCAAGAGCCAGTTGCTAAACTTTCACTGGCACACCACTGGGTACATCTATCAGTGTGATGATGTACGGATGAGTGAAAAAAGAGTAAAGTGTATAATTATTCATGGAACGATACTATTTTTTTAATAGAAGAGGGAGATGTAAGAGAGAGAGAGAGTGTATGTATACATGCATAGTGTATGGAGAATATTTTTGGTAGGTAACAATGTTGCTTCCAGGAAGAGGGATTTAGGTTTGGAGTAGAGGGTGGATGTATCTATACCTATTTTTATATCTATATATCAGAGTTGAGTTTGGCACACTTTGTCTATAATTGATTCTGAAATTAAAAACCGATAAAATTCTTACATAATCATAATAATATAAATGTCGTTTTCTTCAGTGCAAATACTGTGATGAGATACATAGGGAAGGAAATATAATCCTAATGTTGAAGGTGTCAAGGTCAATTCACTTTTCTTATATGCCATCAGTTATTCAGTTATGCCCCTTTGTATTTCATATTTAGACTGTGTTTCATTTGGTCTGAGGAGCTCTGGTGGAGCTATGGTTGGAAGTACAAAGGCGTTGGGTGGCTAACCAAAAGGTCGGCGGTTAAACCCACCAGTTGCTCCATGGGAGAAAGAAGAGGCATTCTGCTTCCGTAAAGATTTACAGCCTCGGAAACCCTATGGGGGTTGCTGTGAGTTGGAATTGATTTGATGGCAGGGGCAATGAGTAGTGGGTTGCTTGGCCTGAGTATTCTAATCTCTATCCTCTTTTGTTGTCTTTTGATTTCAACTTTTATGGTTTCACTAATAGTAAACATGATGTATATGTTGCCTGGAAGTTAATGTTCTTCCTCAAAAATACCTTGAATTTCCTATGCTAATGTAGACTGATTGCACTTTAGGCAGTTACACAGTTATAATATGGAAATGTCTAATTAATTTTGACCTTCTGGGCTACTTCGGTGATTTCATGAATCCTTTGTCTGCATCTCTTTTTAATTGCTTTTACTGTTGTTTTGTTTTTCTGTAGTATATTCTCAGTTTTTTGTTTTTTTTTTAAGAAACATTGGATCCTTATATGTTAGTTTTCTCTTGTTGCTGTAACCAATACCACAAGTTTGGTGACTTAAAACAATATAAATTTATTCTGCAGTTCTGGAGGCCAGAAGTTTAAAATCAATTTCACTGGGCTAAAGGCAAAGAGTAGGCAGGCTGGTTCCTTCTGGAAGTTCTACAGGAGAATCTGTTTCCTGGCCTTTTCCAGCTTCTGGAGACTACCTGCATTTCTTAGCTAGTAGTCTCTCCCTTGGGAGCTCTGGTAGCATAGTGCCTAAGGCACTTGATTGGCTAACCAGAAGGCTGGAGGTTCAAACCCACGAGCCACTCCTCAGAAGGCAGGTTGGGCAATCTACTTCTGTAGTGATACCACCTCCGAAACCCAAGGAGGACTCACTATGAGTCGGGTCCGACTCGACGGCACATAACAACAACAACAGCCTCTCCCTTATACCACTTCAACCTGTTCATTGTCATATGTTCTACTTTATTCTTTGACTCTTGCCTCCGTCTTACAAGGATCCTTGTGATAATAGTGGGCTCACCTGAATAATCCAGCATAATTTCCTTATCTCAAAATCCTTAATTTAATCCCATCTGCAAATCCATTGTGCCATAAAGGTAACTTTCACAGGTTCCAGATATTAGGATGTGGTGGTGGACGGCAGCATTATTCAGCTCCCACCATACCTTGTAATATCTAAAAATGTTTTTATATTTTCCTCATGCTTAATTGATACTTTGGCTTGGTATACATGGTAATTTTTTTTTTTTTTTTTTTTCCTTAGAACTTTAAATATAGTGCTTGACTATCTTCTGATTAGAAGTCTGATGCTAGTCTGACTTTTCATCCCTGGTATGATACATGATTTGTTTGGTTCTCTTTAAGCTTCTGAGATCTTTTGCTTATGTCGAGTATTACAACTGGTTTAAGCAGAGGATAAATTTAATTAATTAGTGTCAAGTTAAGTATAATTAATGATCACAGGCACGCCTCTAATAGGGCTGTTAACTTTTTTCTTTCTTTCTTTCTTTCCTTCCTTCCTTCCTTCTTTCCCTCCCTCCCTCTCTAACCCAGTCTCCTCCCCTCTCTACCCTGCAACCCTCCCCCTGTGCCCCTCATAATTATGCACTCCTGTTTGTCCTGCATTTCCTCAGTTTGAATGTTGGTGCATTGGTGTCCCATGGTCTATTGCTCTAAGGGATGTGTTACTATTGAGTGTGTGGGTGCGGCATCCTGGGTTGAGCGGTCTGCCTGCACATCTTGTTAACTATTGGGCTGAGAGCCTGCCCCTGGGGGTGAGTTTTATTCCAGGCTCTGAATGAATTTCAGGGCCATAGTATTGGGAGTCTCACCAGATTTCATCTGATCAGTAATTCTGGTCATTATTGAGGTTTTGCATTTTGTTTCATGTTTTCCCTCCCACTCTATCCAGGATCTCCAGATTTGATCCTTTCCTAAGTGGTTGGCATTGGTAGCCAGGCACCATCCAGTTCTTCTGGTCTCAAGGGCCATCGTGTCCTAGGGCCGATTGCTTCTAAATGCCCCCCCCCCCTATTTTTTTTGGCATTCTTCTTCACTTCCGATGCTAGGCGACCATTAGCTGCATCTTAGATTGCTGTTTGAAAGTTTTTAAGACCCCAGCCACTACTCACCAATATAGGATGTGGAGCAACACTTTTATGTATTTTGTTGTGCCAATTGAGTCTGGTGTCCCCCAGTACTATGGTCCTGAGGTAGTAGCCCTATTGGATCTCTCTCCCATAGTGTCGGGATGTCTGTGAGGGATTACTCTGTGTCTGCCTTCTATTGTTTCTGTAAGGACTGCAGGTATTTTGTATCACTGGTATCTGTACAAGATTAGACTCAGCTGAGTCTATCCTTGGTCTAGAGTATATCTCTATTCACTGACTCCTGTCTGATCATCTCAGGTGTTTATGTGTTTATCTGTGTAGCCTGGTGTTTGGTGTTAATGGCCATGTGGTGCTGTGGACACACTGGTTGGTTTTAGCATCTGTCGTCTATCTCTTATGTGCACAGTTCGGTGTCCTCTCATTTCCTAATGTTATCATGGTGGTCATATATCCTTCCCGTATATCTCTCCCCATACCCATGTCAGCGTGTAAGCCCCAACTAACCCTAAATTAATCCCTCCCATTCCCTCCCCATCCTGGCAACCCACTAGGTGAGTTCACTTTCCCAAGCAAACCCTTCTCTGTCTTTTTACAGTAATGGGCTCATGTAGTACTTGTCCTTCTGTGATTGACTTAGTTCACTCAGCATAATGTCCTCCAGGTTCATCCACGTTGCAAGATGATTTGCGTATCCCTCATTGTTCTATAATGTGTCATAGTATTCCATTGTGTGCACGGTACCGTAATTTGGTGATCCACTCATCCGTTGATGGACGTTTAGGTTGTTTCTATCTCTTTGCTATGGTGAATTGTGCTGTAATGAACATGTTGTTGTTGTTGTTGTTGTTTGCCGTCGAGTCGGCCCCGACTCATAGCGACCCCTCCTTGGGTTTCCAAGGCAGTATCACTACGGAAGTAGGATTGCCCAACCTTCCTTCCGAGGAGTGGCTGGTGGGTTTGAACCGCCTGCCTTCTGGTTAGCAGTCAAGTGCCTTAGCCACTATGCTACCAGAGCTCCCGTAATGAACATAGGTGTACATATGTCTGTTCGTGCGCTATCTCTCACCTCTTTCGGATATATTCCTAGTAATGGAATTGCTGGGTCAAATGGTACTTCTATTTTCAGTTTTTTAAGGAAACGTCATACCGTTTGCCACAATGGTTGTACCATTTTACAATCCCACCAGCAGTGCACAAGAGTTCCAATCTCTCCACAACCCCTCCAGCATTTGTTACCATCTGATCTGTTGAACTTTGCTATTATTGCTGTGGTGAGATGATATCTCATTGTTGTGTTGATTTTCATCTCTCTAATGATTAATGATCATGAGCAATTTCTCGTGTGATTGTTGGCTGCTTGTATATTTTCTTTGGTGAAGTGTCTGTTCAAGTCTTTTGCTCATTTGTGAATTGGGTTGTCTTTTTGGTGTTGAGGTGTTGAAGTTTTCTGTAGATTTTGGAGATAAGTCCTTTGTCAGATATGTCATAGGCAAATATTTTCTCCCAATCTGTAGGTTCTCTTTTTACCTTTTTGATGAAATCTTTCGATGTGCACAAGAATTTAATTTTTAAAAGGTCCCAGTCATCTAGCTTCTCTTCTATCTCCTGCACATTCTGGGTTATGCTTGACAGTCTATTTATGCCATAAATTAGGGCTCCTAGATTTGCCTCTATTTTATCTTTGATGAATTTTATAGTTTTGGGTTTTACATTTAAGTTTTTGATCCAGCTTGAGTTTGTTTTTGTGTATGGGGTGAGGTATGGGTCTCGTTTCATTTTTCTGCAGGTGGATATCCACTTTTGCCAGCACAATTTGTTAAAGAGGCTATCTCTTCCCCATTTAATGGGCTTTGGGCCTTTGACAAAGATCAGTTGTCCATAGATGGATGGGTCTATGTCTGAACTATCGAAAGTTCAGGGCTGTTAACTTTTGCAAAGTGGTTTCCAGATTGCATTTAAAGGGAAGAAAGAAGAAAAGCAATAAAGGGAAGGAAGAAAGAATAAGTAGAATAGCATATTTCAGAGTACATCCTGTAGTAGTTATACATATTTTTTCATGAGACATTTGTTTGTATATGTGTGTTAAAAATTTCCAGAGCCACTGCATTAGCATGCACTTGCTTATAGTATCGGAAACGGGCTGAAGTTTTCCAATTAAAACTTATCATTAAAAATTATATTAGGTTATATAATCCCATTACTAGGTATATATCCTAAAGAAGTGAGAGCCAGGACAAGAACAGATCTGTGCACACCCATGTTCATCGCAGCACCATTTACATTAGCAAAAACGTGGAAACAACCTAGGTGCCCGTCAACAGAAGAATGAATAAGCAAACTATGGTACATACACACAATGGTACATACACACTATGGTACATACACCCTATGCAACACTAAAGAATAATGTAGAATCTATAAAACACTGGATAACGTGGATGAATTTGGGGGACTTTATGCTGAGTGAAATAAGTCAATCACAGAAGGACAAATATCGTATTAGTTCATTATTAACTTATTCAAAGAAGTCAATCACAGAAGGACAAATACTGTATTAGTTCATTATTGTAAAAAGTCAGGGAAAGTTTATATATGGAAGGAAAATTTTTTTGTTGGTTACCAGGGGTGGAAGGGAGGGAACACTGCAAAAATAAGAAATACATTATATTAGGTTATAAAATATATTTGAGGGTGGTACATTTCTTACTTTAGCTTTAATTTAAAGTTTTAAATAAAAATTTTCTTTGTTGCTCCTTAGTACTAAATAAAGTATTAAGAGTACTAAGAATGTGGCATATTTAGTAGTACAAGATTAAGGCATATTATGAAGCTGCTTGTTTAAAGCCCCTGTTTGTTGTTAGATGGAATGCTGGGTGTAGGCTGCTGTGGTTCATACTTGGGATCTAGCCTGAAAGCCATGTTTTCACTCTCAACAAATACTATCTTTGTTTGAATATCTGTAGTCTGTGTAACCACACAGCAAAGTCTTCCTCCCCACCCCCCTTTCCTTTAGAAAAAGACAGAATGCATCTCAAACTTTTTCTTTCTTGTACTTGTCTTTGAAATAGTGTAAAGTGAGCTGCCTTCCTCTTTGTTTTAGTTAGTTGCAGAATGTGTGAGGTACCATGTAACCTTCTTGGTGTGCTCAAGAAGTGTGAAATAACAATGAAATCTTGGAATAGATAAATTTACTCTATGAGGGCTGAAGTGATTGTTAATTCTCAAGGCCAGACTGATTATCTAACCAACGGTAAAGTACTTTTTAAAATGAAATTGTTTATTTAGTATGTTTAATGCTCATCTGTTAAAATATACACTGGGAAGAATTACCTGCCTTCGATTTTATTTTATTGGATTTAATTTAAATTTTAATAGCATTGTACAAATTTGCATTAATAGCTTTATAGCATTGTGAGTTTGTGGTAACTTAATGACACATACATAATGCCTACTTTTTTATATTAAAAAAAAAACGTAATTCAGGAGGATAATTGATTTTTAAAAGTTCTTGGGAGTTTAAATTGAATTAGAATTCTTCTTAAAATGTCAATTTTTAAAATGCTTCATAAATTTCCGTAATTGTCGTTTCTTCCATAAATTTATGCCCAGAGATCTTTTCCTGTATACTTGACTATTTGATCCAAACATCTTCTAATCCTTACTGTTTAAAATAGACCCCTTATTCTTTGAAATCCTGGGCATGTATTAAAAAACCGAAACGAAGATGTTGGTAAAGTAAGAGAACTGAAAAGGTTTGTAGTTGGTCTACATATTTCTCCAATGGTTCTATTGTTAATAATAGGAACTTTTTCTTTAGCTACGTTTATTATAACAGTTTGTTACCCTTTAGTTAACAAATACAAATGCTACTGTATTTTAAAACAAGTTTTTCCAAGCAAACTTTCATTAGTTATAGATTTATCATGCAGTGAGAATATGAAAATGTAGTGTGAATTGATGGTGTACTGCCCTTATTAAATTTTTATTTGCTATTGACACATGATGTCAGTACCAACTAACACAGCTGTCATTGTTCAGTAGGTGCCTGGAACGCAATGCACACTTGCACACAGACGTATGACAGCTGTTGATGCTGTTTGTGGTCAATGTTTTAGGGTATACTCTTTGTTCTCTCAATGGAATTTCTAAATAAGCAATCAGAATGAAACCAAAGGAAATATTCTAGTTTTATTCTTAATAAACTTCTCAACCGCAGATCAGAAAGTATAAAATACTTTAATTATAGTAAGTCCTACAAAATGTTGCTAATTCTTAGTCTTAGAGATTTGCCTTACAGTGCAGATTATTAAATAATGTCTCTAACTTCAGTGTTGGTAAGGATTGACGTTTCCCATTTAATCTCTTTAAAGAAGCAAGTTTGGCTGTATATTATAAAATTAGTTTGATTTTAAATCCACTCTCTTTTTAGAATACTTTCATTAATATTACAAAATTTGCCCTGCATGGGAAACACAAGGATAAGAAATTTCTAAGGGAATTAAGACATTTAGAACTCATATATTTGATTTAGAGTCAACTGTTCTGAGCATGTTTAAGTGTATAAAATTAGCATACAATTTTATTCAACTCAGCAAGACAACCTTTATTGTTAGGTTTTATCATCTTCGAAATTTCTACATTAAGAGAGCCCGTGTAAAGGTTTGTATCTTATAATTTGAATTTGTCCCGATGATGTTTAGCTGGGGTACTTTCATCTTCGTTTCCTAACTCCATACTGTTTCTAGTTGTTGTCTTTACATTTTTAAACTTTTCTTTATTATCTCTTAAATTGAACTAGTAGCAGTAATAAAAGACTGGTATAAAATACATTAGAAGAAAGCACTCATCCATTGAATTTGGCCTAATACTGTAAAAATTCTCTCTTAACAGCTCTGATAATGGAAATGGAGTTTAAAAGATAGTCAAGTTCCCTAGTTTGTGTTTCATTTTCTATTAATTTGCTTTTCCAGTCCCTTTGGCAAAAGTCTTAGTGTAATGTTTCAAAGCTGGGCAAAAGAAAAGGAAAAAGGAATTGATAAAGGCTCTTAAGTCTGAAATAGGATAATGAATATGTATATAATTAAATTAATTATTTCAGACTTCTGTTTGTGTTAGTTCACTGTGAAAATTAGAACTGTAATTTTTGCCATTGTTTGAACCATTGTATATATGTATGTATGTATTTATTCACAGTGAGTAAATAGCATACTGATATTTATTCACTTGCTCTAAGGATGGTGTTCTGACATTTTACAGTCTAAATAAGAAAAACAGTAACATAAAACATTTTTACCTAATAATCCTAATTTTTTTTTCGAATTCTTGTTCTACTATTTTTGGTATTATTTATGGTATTATTTGACTATCTCATTGGCATAAAGCCCTCAAATTAGAATTGTTGAGTAAAGAATATGTCTGTTTTTAAGATTTTTGATACATAATATTAAATTACTTTTTAATTCAGTGAGTTTGGTTTCTGGCATTTTTTGTTGTTGTTGCTCAGAAAGATGTTATAAACTTATGTTTACCTACAGTGTAAGGAACTGCAAACATTGAGTAATATCAGTATGTTTTTTGGTCAGTTTGATAAATGAAAAATAATATTTTAAAACTCCGCATTTCATTAGCTTACAAGTGTAGTGGTTATTTTCCCCCATGTCTTTGTTTTTAAAATTAGATTTTTGTTTTATCAAAGCTATATTTGGTTTAAATATGCAGCAGTCTGTAAGACTTTTCTTTGAAAAATAGCAGACTTCCACATTCCTCCGTGATTAATATTCATTCCATAGATGTAACTACTCTCCACTGATCTTTTTCTGTTTATCTGCATAGTGCTAGACAACATGACTCTATTGCTACTTCCTGGTTGTTTGGTTTTAGGCATGAGCATTTGGTTTTCTGTCCTACATTCACCTCTGCTACACATAAGTAGCACATCCTTTCAACTCTCAGGGAATTTTTTTTTTCCCCAATTTAATTTGGGTGAAAGTTTACAGAGCAATTTCACTTTCCACACAGCAGTTCACATACAATTTGTCACATGACGTTGACTACAATTTACTACCATGCAACAGCTCCCCTCTCACTTCCTCCCAATAGTTACCTCTTCCCTGTGTCCACCCCTCCATGCACTCCTGCTCTGTGAGCCATCTCCCTGTACATATACAACCCTTCTGTTCTTCCATGATAGTTCTCTGCAAGGAGTGTATCTACCTAGTGTAAATGTTCACCTCATATGCCTGTCTTTTGTTTGGCTGGAAGCCACATGTGTAGGTTCAATTCCAGACTTGAAGGGCAGCTAGGAGCCATAATAGTCTCAGTGGTTCCACCAGGCTCTATTAGACCAGCAAACCTGGTCCCTTTTTTTGTCCAGATGATTTTGAGTTTTGTTCTAGATTGTTCTCCCACTCTATCCAGGATCTCCTACATAGATCCCCCTCTGAATGGTTGACAGTAGTAGCCAGGTACCATCTAGTTTTTCTGGTCTCATAGTCGTATAGGCTGAGGATCATATGGTATACCAGTCATTTGGGCTAATTCTTTCCATGAATCTTTGGTTTTCTTCATTCTTCTTTGCTCTGGCTGAGGAGAGACCCATCGTTGCATCTAGATGGGTACTTGCAAGCTTTTAAGATCCCAGTCACTACTCGCCAAAGTAGGAGGTAGAACAATATCTTGTGTAGTATGTTACGCCAATTGAGCTTGATGTCCCCTGCGACTATGGTCCCAAGCCCACAGGTCCAACTACTTGCTCCCTCTGGGTAGCTGGCTGTGCCCAAGAAGTGACTACAACCTTGTCCCTTGTCAGCTCTACTATACACCTGGAAATTCTTACAGAACATACCAATATACTTGTAGAAACATTGTCGGCCAACCCTATACATGGTCTTGGGTACACTCTGCATGGACATACCTCATAGTTCATCCTGTCCACCCATCTATCCACCTGTATACTCATGTTTGCCTTCACCGACAACACAGTACTGTATGTGCAAAAGGATTCATCTTTGTTGTCTGTACCTCTCATGTACCTCTATGTCTTCCTGTTCCTCAATGCCACCATATTGATCACTCACATTTGGTATATTGCTCTTCTCTTCACCCAAATCAATAGATAGTCTCTATTTAACAGTGTTCCCTTCCTTCCTACCCCTGGTAACCAACAAAAAAAAATTCCTTCCATATATAAACCTTTCCTTGACTTTTTACAGTAACAGACTAATACAATGTATGACCTTCTGTGATTGACTTATTTCACTCAGCATAATGTCCTCCAAGTTCATCCACATTATGCGGTGTTTTGGAGATTCTACATTATTCTTCAGGGTTGCATAGTATTCCATTGTATGTATGTACCATAGTTTGGTTTTCTATTCCTCAGCTGACGGACACCTAGGTTGTTTCCATCTTTTGGCTATTATAAATAGTGCTGTGATGAACATGGGTGTGCATATGTCTGTTTGTGTTGTGGTTCTCACTTCTTTAGGGTATATACCTAGTAATGGAATGGCTGGGTCAAATGCTATTTCTAATTCCAACTTTTTAAGGAATCACCATGCTGCTTTCCACAGTGGTTGTACCATTTTACAGTCTAAGGGAAATAATTTTTAATCCATCTCTTGCTTTTGATCCCACCATTACCGCTCCTCAGGAACCACCATTTTCTGGCTTTTCTCTAAATGGGGGAATGTTGTAATGTAAGTTAGGTTGCTTCTTACCTTTTCTCAGTGTTCACTTAGTGTTCAGCTTTTTCCTATCTAAATCTTTTCAACTTCCAATTTTTTTTTGTCTGTTTCAAAATCTCTCTCTTCTCTATCTGTATATCTGTCTTTCTCCCCCTGTCCTTGTAGATTTATGAATCCCTTTATTGCCATTTTTTACTCTCTGGGTAATGCAAAAAGGAGCTCTGGTGGCACTATGCCTAAAGCATTTGAATGCTAACCAGAAGGTTTGTGGTTCAAACCCACCAGCCACTGCATGGAAGGAAGAGTGAGCAATCTACTTCTGTAAAGATTTACTGCCTTGGAAACTTGATAGGGGTCACTATGAGTCAGAATCGACTTGATTACAGTGAGTGGGTTTGGTTTGAGTAATCCAAATGGTTAATGTATTTGGCTGCTATTCAGAAAGTTGGAGGTTGGAGCCCACTCAGAATCATCCTGGAAGAAAGAGCTCGTGACCTGCTTCTGAAAAATGAGCCGTTGAAAACCCTATGGAACACAATTCTGTTCTGGCATGCATGGGCATAATGAGTCAGAACGAACTTGACAGCAACAGTTATATTACCATTTTAGTAGAGTTTTAGGAAGAATGGATATAAAATTGTGTTCTGTCTGCCATCTTTCAGTGGAAATTGTTTTAAATGCTTTTAGTAATCTTTTGCATGAAGTCAAAAACTCACTGCCTTTGAGTTGATTTCGACTCATAGTGACCCCTCTTTGGGTTTCCAAGGCAGTATCACTACGGAAGTAGATTGTTCCATCTTCCTTCTGAGGAGTGGCTGGTGTGTTTGAACCACCAGCCTTCTGGTTAGCAGTCAAATGCCTTAGGCACTACGCCACCAGAGCTCCTTTGCACGAAGTAGTGGTTTAAATTACAGGTATAGAATCAAAACTGCCTTGATTTGAATCTTAATTCTGTTATTTGCCAAGCACAGTGGTTAAACCACTGAGCTGCTAACCAAAAGATCAGTGATTCTAGACTACCAGCTGCTCTGTGGGAGAAAGGAGAGGCAGTCTGCTTCTGTGAAGATTTATAACCTTGGAAACCCTATGGAGAATAGCTCCATCCTGTCCTATAGGGTCGCTATGAGTAAGAGTCTACTCGATGGCAGTGAGTTTAGTTTTGGTTTGGTGTCTGTTCTTTACCAGCATTATGACCTTAAACAAATTGATTAAGATCTCTAAACCTCTTTTTTTTTTTTTTTCCACCTGTGTAATAGGACTAATAATAATACCTACCTTAAAATACTATTGTGAAAATTAAAGATGGTCATGCATGTAAATTACATAGCACTATATCTGCTGTCTGGTACTGTCTATCTTTCAGGCACTTAGTAAGAATGCAAATGTAGTTGTTGCTGCTATTGTTACTCTTTTGCATTTCTTGCTCATGACCTTTGCACATGAGCAAGGGCATTTTTACTGGAATGCTTATCTTTTTCTTATTGATCACAGATGCCTTTTATACAGTAATATCATTGATCTTTTATTTATGGTGCTTTGCATATGTAGTCAGATCCATATGATGACACATTATAATATCTGCTTTTATTGTAAGATTTGTGTTTTTGAAAGATACCTGGCAGTGATGAGGAAGAAGGCAGCTGAGAGAGGGAAATCAGATAGGAGATTATTGCAGTAGTTAAAGCAGTAGATAAAGGGGACCTGGATGCCAAATTAGGACATAATTGTTTTCATCATGTAAGATAAAGAATATATATCTTAACCCTTAAAATATATCTTGTGCTAGTTTATTTTGTGGAGCCATTACTTTAATTTTTAAAAGTCTTCTAGAATACTCATCTTCCACTCAAGTGGGTTTTATCTGAAAATTTAGACTGAGTTTTCAGTTTCAGTTTCTGCTTCAGTACCCATTTTTATGACATTTAGATTCAAAATTGATTCTTGAGGGAGGTGATTTATTACATCTCCTTAATGTTTTATTTTGAATATATTATATAATATTGAAGTGGTAAATAAACAGATATTCAAAATTTGTAGTTGCTAATATTAAAGTTAGGGAGCTTTGGTAGCATAGTGGCTAAGACACTTGCCTGCTAACCAGACGGCTGGCGGTTCAAACCCACCAGCCACT
>NW_006921615.1:9304902-9325426 GCF_000298275.1 Orycteropus afer afer
ACCAGACGGCTGGCGGTTCAAACCCACCAGCCACTCCTCAGAAGGAAGGTTGGGCAATCCTACTTCCGTAGTGATACTGTCTCGGAAACCCAAGGAGGGGTCGCTATGAGTCGGGGCCGACTCGACGGCACATAACAACAACAATATTAAAGTTACCCTTTTATGTTTTTTATTTGATTTTTACAGGGTTGTCATTTTAGACTATATTTATTGTTTTATTTGTATATGTCTTATCCTAGTATTATAATTAATTAATGATATAATTCTCTGACTAACAGTACATCTACATTTGATCTCTCCACAGATTCAGACCAGGATGTAGCACTCAAACTTGCCCAGGAACGAGCTGAGATAGTTGCTAAATATGACAGAGTAAGTATTAAGTAAGTTTTTCTTTGGAAAAAACACATAAATAGAAATGGAATTGCTTTTTAGAGAGCTTAAATTGCAGAAGCAGTTTGTTTACTGCATGTAAACACTGAGTTCATTTTTTTTTCTTTTGACTTCCCTCCCAAATATTTCTCCTTCAAACACTGCAATTCATTTCTGCCTCAGGGCTCAGTGTCACCGTTTCTTCTGCTTAGAACATTTATATCCTGGGTATCTTCATGTCTCATTGCCTTACCTCTTTTAGATCTTTGCCCACATACTACCTTCTTAGTGACATCTTCTCTGACCATCTGGTTAATACCACCATCACTGCCCTCCTACCCATATCCTTTTCCCCTACTTTATTTTTCACCATGATACTATCAGCATCCAAAATACTATATATTTTACTTATTTTCTTCATTATTTGTTCTCCCTCTTAGAAAGTAAACTCTGTGAGGGCCAGAGTTTCTTTTGTTTACTGTACTCTTATATCCAGATGCCTTAGGCACTATGCCACCAGAGCTCCCTGACTCATACTAAACCAAACCAAACATACTGCCATTGAGTCGGATCTGACTCACAGCGGCCCCTCCTTGGGCTTCCGAGGCCATATCACTACGGAAGTAGATTGCCCAACCTTCCTTCCAAGGAGTTGCTGGTGGGTTTGAACTGCCAGCCTTCTGGTTAGCAGTCAAGTACCCTAGGCACTACTATCCTCAGTATTTGAATACATAAGTATACAGAATTAAATATCCACCTTATATACTATTTATATATGCTGTAATAAATTTAACATGGGTCTGAAAATTTGAATTTACACATTTATGTTTAATTTCAATTAGCATTTTATCCTTATGTTAGTTATGAAATCCTATTTTGATACCCTAGAAAATCATAATTGCTGACATTTTACATGTCTCCTTATTTCTTACCTTATTACCTTACCTCCTGAGGTCTATAGTGAGTATTAGCAGTAATTTACAAATGGTATGTTATATATTTCTATTGTTGTTAGGTGCTGTAAAGTCTATTTTGGCTCATAGCGATACTATATAGAACAGAATGAAACACTGCCCGGCCCTGCAGTCCTCACAGTCATTGCTATTTGAGCCTGTTGTTGCAGCCACTGTTTCAATCTGTCTCATTGAGGGTCTTCCTCTTTTTTTGCTGACTGTCTACTTTACCTATGGCGATGTCCTTCTCCTTACTTGCATGTAATTTTGTATTTGATATTTTATTATTATTTTTATGAATAATATGAGCATGAAATTATAGGAAGCCATCTGGACTGTGTCCTGCTTCCAGAGAGGTGTACAGGCTTAGTAACTTAAATTATATTCCAAGAGTTTTTAAGTTGGTTGGATGGAACATCAGACACAATTTCCCATTATTGTGATTAGGTTTTAGGGTAATGAAAAACCTAATTAACTGGTTTTAACTGCTTAGCTAATTTAAAACCAATAGAACTATGATTCATTTATGCTTGCATGCATCTTTTTTTCATGCAATTAACACTTAGTGACTAGGCTCTAGGCATCATGCTCGGAATTGGGAATTCACAATATAGAAATAAATTACAGCAATTTTTGCCCACAAGATGCTCAGAGCCTACTTGGAGAACATATGAGCAGTTAATTATAAAATGTACTCAGATGGAGGTGTCTACAAGACAGTTGGCTATTTGAGCCTGAAATTTGAATAATTGTTATAGACCGTTGCGTTCATAACTAATTCCTGTACAAGTTAGTGTTAGTTACAAGCTTCAAGAGTAAATGATTACCTAGAAAGAGAAAAACTGAGGGCAAAACACCAGGCCCACCCACAGTTAAAAGGGGTCCATGAGAAAGCCTTCAAAAGAATGGTTGGAAAAGTAGGAGGAGAACCTAAACAGGAGGGTGTCATGAACATCAGGGGATAAGGAGTGAATAATAGTCGTGGGAGCTCTGGTAGCATAGTGCCTAAGGCACTTGACTGCTAACCAGAAGGCTGGCAGTTCAAACCCACCAGCCACTCCTCAGAAGAAAGGTTGGGCAATCCTACTTCCGTAGTGATACTGCCTCGGAAACCCAAGGAGGGCTCGCTATGAGTCGGGGCTGACTTGACAGCAAATAACAACAACAACAACAACAATAGTTGTAAGTGTACCTACAAGGTCCATTAGATAAGGACTGAATCTTGTCCAGAGTCCCTGGGTAGTGCGAATGGTTAATGCTAACCAAAAGGTTAGAGGATCAAGTTTACCCATAGGTGACTCAGAAGAAAGGCTTGCTTATCTACTTCTGAAAAATTAGCCACTGAAAACCCTATGGAGTACAGTTCTACTCTGGCACATATGGGGTTGCCATGAGTTGGAATCAATTCAGTGGCAACTGGAGGGAGTGAAGGACTAGCATCCTCAGGATTTGACAATTGGGAGGTCATTTTTGACTTTGGCAAGAATATAATTTTAGTGCTGATGTAACTGTGAAGTAAAGAAGTAGAGAGACAAGGTGTATAGCCTACTCCTCTGAGAAGTTTGGATGAAAAGGACAGAAAGATATTTTTTCTACGACATGTTCATTCTAAAATAAGTTTGGGGGTTCATACTTGAGATGCTTTGTTTGCATTCAAACGTTATAATTAATGATTTATAGGTGAATTCTTTAAATATTTCTGGGATTTTATTTATTAAAACTGTATGTTATTTTTAATAGCTTTGCTATCTTTCCTTCCCATTGTTCTGTTGCTCCCACTTTGCTTTTGTAGAAATGGTGGAGTGGGGCATCAGACCTTCTCTACCTTCTTAAGGGGAGAGGAGAATCAAAATCAACAGCCCTAGACTGATTTCTATGAGGTGGAGGTCAGAAATGCCTCCACTCTCCAACCTTTTTACCAGTTCTCAATGCAACTGTCCTTCCCACATCACTCTTTACTCTCTGCTGGATTTGATGATTCATTGCAATGACCACACAGAACTCACAGACAGTACTCAAGATTATGGGGTTTATTAGGGAAGTAACAAGCTCCAATTCAGAATCAGAAATGATTCAGAATGTAGTTCTTTGGTCAGAACAGCTTCTTTAACTCTGCCAGTAAGTGCCCAGAGGCACCAACTCCACCAGGAATCCTTGGCCTGGAAGTACTCAGCTCTCTCCCTCCATAGATTAGTCAGATTAGCTCTGCCAGGTGCCAGCACCAAAAATAGCGAACTCACTGCCATTGAGTTGATTTTGACTCATGGCAACCCCTCCTTGGGTTTCTGAGGTGATATGTCCATGGAAGTAGATTGTCCAATCTGCCTTCTGAGGAGTGGCTGATAGGCTTGAACCGCCAACCTTCTGGTTAGCAGTAAAATACCTTAGGCACTATGCCACTAGAGCTCCCCCAAGTACCCAGAGGTACACCATTTCACCATCAAGCCTCTTGTCCAAAGGTGCTCAGCTTTCTTGCTCTGTGGGTCAGCCCACCCATAGTAGTCTCCTTGCTCCGTGGGCTGGGAAGCCCACCAAGCCTTCGTGTGTAGTCTCCTGGGTCCGCTGCTACAGCTTCTCCACCACTACTTCTTGCCATTTCTGGCCATCTGTGGTGTTACAGTTCTCTCTCTTGTTCTCTCTCTCTGTCTCTCTCTAGTTCTAGCAACTTCTCAGTACAGGGGACCCCAGGTCCAAAGGACATGCTCCACTCCTGGCTCTTTTTCCTTGGTGGTAGTGAGATCCTTCCCTCACTCTGGGATTGGCTCTTTTTTGAAGTCCAGCAGGAAGGCAAAACTGACTAATTCCCTTGTTATGGTTCCATAGACCTTATATGCATGGTCCCGCTCCCACAGGGATTCCATGCTCATTCTTGCAGGCTGTCCATTCTTCTTAGTGGGCCACAAACATCTTTTTGCATAGTCTCACTCAATCATTTTATGGGAGTCAAAAAGACTATGGCTAGACAATGTATATTAAGTAATTCACCGCAACATAGCTTCTTACTGGAACTTTCATCTAATCAAGACTTAGCCACATGTCAGTTATTGTTAACATCTTATATCTATCAAAGTTCATACTAAGAAAACAGTGATACTGCCAAAATTAGTTTGGCTTAAAGAAAAATAAATGTTAATAAGGTTGATAATACCTTTTCCTCCAGATCTTATTGTTAATAAAATATAAAATAGCTCTTGTTCTTTGGCCTTTTTATTTTAATAATACATTTGGTTTTATAAACTCCTAGTAACACCTTTTTCTGTCCTCTGTTTTAGGGACGAGAAGGTGCAGAGATTGAACCTTGGGAAGATGCTGATTACCTTGTTTACAAAGTCACAGATAGATTTGGCTTTTTACAGTAAGTTGCATACATTGAAAGCCAACTTTTAGATTATAATGTTTTTATGGTCACTTACTGTTTTTTCTTATTTTCAGTAGAATTCTTATGAATAAGATTTTAGAAATGGTCCAACAATGTGTCTTTTTTTTTTTTGGTGGTGTTGTTATGAAATTTGTCATAAAATTCCTGGCATTTTTAATGTTTGTGAATGAAATTGAGCTATCATTAAGAATGCAGTTTTCAGTATTTTGGTAAGAACATTAGTGTACTAAATGAGTTATGTTAATAATCTAGCAAAATTAAATGTGAATGAATAGCAATTTGTACTTTAAAAATAATTATAACACATTTTATACAAATGTGTTTTTTAAATAATTAGCAATTAGAACAATAGTGTTTTGCAGCCTAAAATGAACAATGAAAAGAAATACTTTCTTATTTATGCTTGTAAATATATTCATGTTATTGCTTCTCAAAATTAATTCTATTTATCCCAAGTATGTTATATAAAAAGTTGATAGAGGTCTAAACCCACTGCCATTGAGTTGATTCCAACTCATAATGACCCTTCAGGAACGAGTAGAACTTCCCTAGAGAGTTTCTAAGGCTGGAAATCTTTACAGAAGTAGACTGTCTCATCTTTCTTCCGTGGAGCAGCTGGTTAGTTTGAACTGCCTACCTTTTGGTTAGAAGTCAAGTGCTTTAACTACTGTGACATCAGACCCTTAGAGGTTCTTTCTAATCATATGTCCATCTGTCTGGTTCTGGCAGTGTTTAATTGGGTTCCCAATTTAGTAAGTAACTTGTCTCATTCACGTGTATTCTTTTTCAGTTTTGTTTATTACAAATCATATAATATATGATTACATTTTGAGGGAAAACACAATCTCTTATGTAGTTCATAGCAGTGACTTACAGCACTTTGTGTTTTACTCCTGTTCAGCTTTTTGCATGTAGGAACTATTTTGTTGTATCCTGTTTTTCTGTGGATAAAACAAGAAAACAAACAAACAGTTCTGGGAGTCAGAGAATTTGTGCTCTTGTTGTGGCTTTTCTGGTCTCTAATCAGTTAACTATTTCATGCCTCATTTGTAGAGCAGGAATCAATCAATGCTCCACATACATTATTGTATATTTGAGGCTTTTGAAGAAATAAAATATAAGAATATTATATAAATTTCTAGATAAATATAAGGTTTTATACCTCATGTTATTAGCATATCTGAAAAGTTCTCTTGAGTAAATATAACCAAGAGAGTTTGCTCTTTAGTAGACTAATAGATAGTCATAAATCATAAAGATGGTCTTTATGATTGAAGTACTGTTTTACTAATGGACCATGTGAACCCCAGCTTCTGTGATCCCGAGACCAGAAGAACTAGATGGTGCCCATCTACTGCTGCTGACAGCTCTGAAAGGGATCACAATAGGAAGTAATAGGAAGTCCTGGGTAGAGTGGGTGAAAAATGTGGAGCAAAACTCAAAATAATAAAAGATCAGCTTACTTGTCTGATAGAGACTGGTGTAACCCCCATGTCTGTGGCCCTTAAGACACCTTTCAGATCTGGAACTGAACTTAGCCTCGTGGCTCAACTTTTAGCCCAATGATAGACAAGCCTACACAGTGAACAGTAACACTAGGGAGGCATGCACTCCTTAGAACAATCAACCATACCAGATTAAAAGGGCAGCATTTGCCCAGGGATAAAGCTCAGAAGGCAGGAAGGGATAGGGAAGAAGGATGGAGGGAAATAGCAAACACAGGGAGGAAGTGGGAAGAGTGCTATTACATGGTGGGGATTGCAATCAGTGTCACAAAACAAAATGTATATGAACTGTTGAATAGAAAACCAATTTACTCTCTATACTTTCACCCAAATCACAATAAAAGTTTTTCTTAACAGTGCTGTTTTAAAATTCCCCCTCTTCCTTTTTTTTTTTTTTTTAAGTAAATAAAACTTGGCCACTTTCAAATTTGCATATTTGTATGGGTTAATATCCATATCTGAGTATGTGAGTGAAGTTTTTTAAAGGACAGTTTGAGCATTTGGAACTGTCAAGGTCAGTGGCTTCCAAAATTACCTTCACATAATAAGCTAGGAAGTTGTTGTTTTAAATAATTTCCGGGTCCTATCTTAGATTTTGATTCAAAAGGCAGGATAGAACTTCCCACGTGTATCCAGTGGTAGTGAGCCATTGTAATAGGTAATAGTTTATCATAAAATGATCCAATATAGTACAAAATACATATGAAAACCTTTTGTATTCCAATCCAAGAGAAACAAAACAAAACAAAATCCACTGCCATCGAATAGATTCTGACTTATAGCAACCCCATTGGACAGAGTAGAACTCTGCCCAAGAGGGTTTCCAGGGCTATAAATCTTTAGGGAAACAGACTGCCTTATCTTTGTTCCATAGAGTGCCTAGTAGGTTCAAACCCCTGATCTTTCATTTTGCAGCTGAGTGCTTTAACCACTGCATCACCAGAACTCCCTTTGTATTACAAAGGCTCTAATAATTACCTAAATTCTCTTTTCTCATTGCTTGAAGCAACATGAACTGGACCTTAGTAACAAGAAGTTCTGGCTCAAGAGTCTAGTCTGTATTTGACAGTTTAAAACATTGCACTCAATTATTTCATGTTTGTTTTCTACCCTTTGTGCTGAAATCCATTTGGCCTTGGTGAGAAAAATAATAACTTCGATAATGCCAACTAATATTTATTGACCACTTACTGTGTACCAGGCATTGTTTCTAACACTTTACATAGATTACCTCATTCATTCCTCTCAAATCTTGCTGGGGTAGGTCCTCTTCTCTCCCCTACTCCCCCTGATTTTTAGATGATGAAATAGAAGCAGAGAGGTCAAGTAACTTGCTGACGTTGTACTATCAGTAAGGGTCAGACCGTGGATATGGGCCTGAGCAGTCTGACTGCAGAGCCTGTGTTCTTAACCACTGCATTATGCTGCCTGTTACTGTTGCTCTGTATAATTAATAAGATTTCAGAATAAATTATTTTAAAGGCCTGGGAAGAAAAACAAAGGAGATAAAAGTACCTAAAGAGAAGGATACTATCTGAAATGATTGCTGCTTTTTTGAGAATAAAGTAGGTTGGTGCCAGTTGTCATATTGTTACACTGATTTTAAAAATTTTATTTGCTCCAGAATCTATTCCTAAAGCAGGCAGCACAAATGAAAATAATGAAGCATTGGTTTTTATCACAATGTCTAATTTAAGTAAAACACTTTTCTCCAGAGGTTTTAATGGTGGCTTTCATCACTAGTCACTGTAGACTGGAGTTTTTGTGCTGTTGAATAGTCACTTTACCCAGGCATTTAGTTACTGGTTCCTATGATACTTCAATCAAAAGAGCATAGCTTTTTGCTGTTTTCACTCTTTATAATTGTTGATTGGTTCTGCGGTAAAATTGGATTTTAAGTGTCAATATCAATAAAATGGGCAGGGGAACCCCAAACTTTGTAGCCTGCTGTGAAGCTTGCTGACCTTGTATCTATCTATGATTTTTAATAACTGAAATTAGTTGTTCTGATATGTGAAGGGTGTGATAGTAATTTACAGTTTAACTTGATTTTTGTAACAGACCACAGTAAATATTAAAGATATTGGCAAACAGTGTTGGTTTGCTGACGGAACAGCATTGTCTTTGTCTAGTACTCAGAAATGGGAAGTTGTCCTCAGTCTGTTTGCTTCCAATGGAGTTACATTTGGAAAATGGAGAAATAGATCTTATTTAAGAAGTTAGAGAACTTTTATTTTTGCCGTTCAAAATCTAAACATGCCTATAAAAAATAGTCTTCATTGCTAGTCTGCTCAACAAATGATTGTTAGTACTTGGATAAAGATAAATAATGCTTATAGGTCATAAGTTATTAATAGACAAAAGGAAATTATACCAAAAATAGAGAAGATAAAATTAATAGCACAATTTGGATTTTCAGTTATTTATCAAAATATGTATATTTGTAAAATTAGCAGTTGTCTGTAGTTCACTATGACTATGTAAATATATGAAAGCTGAAACAGATATGCTTTTGTTTTTAAAGAATACCTATTAAGATTGAAGGGCTGAGAACTTTCTACCCATCCTATAAATTTTGTCTAGAGTAAATCTTAACTTATATAAAATTTATTATAAAAACAAACCTCAATTTAGTCAACCTATTAAACTTATTGATCTTAAAAGTTTTAAGTTTCCAATGAGTTTATCTTAGCAGTTACAGAAATATTTCACCTGAGCCATTGAGAAATTATGGACACCTAAGACACTTGCCTGCTAACCAGACGGCTGGCAGTTCAAACCCACCAGCCACTCCTCGGAAGGAAGGTTGGGCAATCCTACTTCCGTAGTGATACTGCCTTGGAAACCCAAGGAGGGGTCGCTATGAGTCGGGGCCGACTCGAGGGCACATAACAACAACAACAACATACACTAATTAGTGACACTTAAAGTTTAGTCAAACCAAAAAAAACCCAAACTAACTGCCATCAAGTTCATTCCAACTCATAGCTACCCCACATTGGGTTTTCAAGGCTGTTAGTCTTTACAGAAGTGGACCACCTCATCTTTTTTTCTGCAGAGTAGCTAGTGAGTGGAAACCACTGACCTTTTGCAGCCATATGCTTTAAGCACTACACCACCAGAGCTCCTTAAAGTTTAATGTTGTTGTTGTTGTTATGTGCCGTGGAGTCGGATCCGACTCATAGCAACCACCTTGGGTTTCCAAGGCAGTATCACTACAGAAGTAAATAGCCCCATCTTCCTGCCAAGGAGTGGCTGGTGGGTTTGAACCGCCAGCCTTCTGGTTAGCAGTCAAGTGCCTTAAGCACTATACTATCAGAGCTCCTTAAAGTTTAATAACAGATGCAAAAATATATCCAGTTAAGGACTCTCTGTTTCCAGGATAACTTACAGATTTTTTTTTGTTGGTGGTGGTGTTTTGTTTTTGCTTATGTGTTTTCATAAAATGTAGCTACTTGCTGACAGCTTGTTTTCTTCTTTAAACAGCCATTATGTACCTTTTCCCTTGAAGAACAAACTCTTGGTCTCCAAAGCCCTGTTTAGCAAAACTTTCTGTAAAAAGCCAGAGGTTAAATATTTCACTTTGTGTCAAAGCTCTTCACTTTGCTACTGTAGCAAACATGAAAATAGTCATAGACAATACATAAATAAATGTGTGTGGCTGTGTTCCAGTAAAACTTTATGTACAAAAACAGCCAGTGAGCCAGATTTGGCCAATGGACTGTAGATTGCTGACCTGAAAGAATACTCTGCACTTACCCAAGTTTTGCTGTTTCCTTTCTTCTACTTGAAGGATATTTAGATGGCAAGGTAAAGATGCATACATGCTTGCAGGCATGCATCCATTCTTCTATTCATACATTCATCCAGTAATATTTATTGAGCTTCTGAGATGGGCCAGACACTGTGTCTGAGACTGGTGCGGTGCTTTGCATGTGTATTTTGAACATTGCAAGGAGCTGTTGATGAAGGAGGCATTCTCCAGCCTTTTTCCTTGTAAGGTTATGAAAATTAATGTATGCCAATGCAGAATTTTGAGGAGGAAAAATTCTCTGGAGATTGGTGTTATGCACACTGCAGATTCTATATAAAAGGTCTTGGTTATGAAGAAATAATGCAAGAAAATTCATGTGGGAAAACAGCCTTCTTCTTGTACCATCATCCATCTTTGTGGTCTGAAGACTTCTATATTTAATCCTCAAGTGTCTTTTTTCTTGAGAATTAGTTTCTCAACCTTCATCTCTTTTCTTCATATACTCCTGAGCTGTCTGAAGATGTAGCCTATTTTAATTTGAATCCACTGGTTTGGATAGTGCTGAACATGTCTGTATTAGGCATCACTTTCTGTGACTAAGTGAAAATGTTAGTCTTCATATCTGTGTTTGGACTATCTGTCTAGGATCTCTCTTGACCGTTACACTCTTTTGTCAGCTCCATTGCTATTAGCTCAGTGGTTCACCTACTAAGTCTACAGAGTAACAAGAGTACCTTTAAAAATGCTGCACTCTTGAATACTAATTCATTGTATTTTAAAAGTGCTATTATTTGGTCGTAAAATAAGCTAAAGTAAAATAAGTACATATTTTTGCCAAAATATTAATACTTCTTCGATAGCAACTCAAAACACACAACTTTGTTGATAGCCCATTGTTACTATATTACTGACAGTACAAGAGTCTCTGAATGTTTTATGTCTGAGATAATATCACAAAATATGTTGTTGTTATGTGCCGTCGAGTCAGACCCAACTCATAGCAATCCCTCCTTGAGTTTCTGAGACAGTATCACTACGGAAGTAGATTGTCCAACCTTCCTTCTGAGCAGTGGCTGGTAGGTTTGAACCACCAGCCTTCTGGTTAGCAGTCAGGTGCCTTAGGCACTATATACTGTACCAGAAAAAGGAATTTGATCTTATATTCTTTATTTTAAAGAAACCATCCCCACTGAAATTTTGACAATGAATTTATCATTGTACAGAATAAAAGGTCAAGTTTTCTTTTTAATTCATAAATCTGTGGGAGATCATTTTATCTCCTTATGCTAAATTTTTAAGCAGTCGTTTATTATAGATCATTGTTTGAGAATAAGAGCAGACGTGATGAGCTCAAAGTTGACCAATTATGGCCCATAGGGCAAATACAACCAGCTGCCTATTTTTTGGGTATAGAGTATTCATGCTCAATTTACATGTCATCTGTGGCTTCCAATAGCAGAGTTGAGTAGTTGTGACAGACAGTATGTAGCTCACAAAGCCTAAAATATTTACTGTCTGACCATGTACAGGAAAAGTTTATGGACTCCTAAACTCCTGGTTGAGATCAGTTGCTGTCCAGGAATACTTTCTGCAATGATGGAAATGTTCTATATCTGCACTGTTCCATACAGCAGCAACCTGGCTATTGTATACTTAAAATATGGCTAGTGAGACTAAAGAACTGAATTTTAAGTTTTATTTCATTTTAATTTACATTCAAAATTATAATTAAATAGCCATCTGTGACTAGTGGTTTCTATATTGAACATACAGGTGCAGAGATTTGAAGAGTGGAAGCATTTTGGTTACAGAATAGCTAATTGTTCTATACTGAACTCAGTGAAATGGAAACTTGTATAAATATGTGATGATAAATGGTTGTTTATCATTTAATTGTAAAAACAAGTTCACTGTGATTTCAACTTAACTATCTCAGATTTCAACTATCTCACATGAACTGTTTTTCGTCTGCAGTGAGGAAGAGCTCCCATACCATAATGCAGCTGTGGAACGGGTAAGTAATTGGTTTATAGTTATTAGAAGAATAAGAATAAGAATTACTACCTTTGTGATTTTGAGTACCATATTATGTGTTAATGACACAGCCATTGTTAGAATTGGACCTTCATTATATCAATATAAGAAAGTAATTAAATCTATGGTGAAATAATCTGAGGAGATTTTGTGAAACCTCTGGTAGATATTTGAAAATAAATCAACATAGCAGTTAACAGAGAAGAATTTGTATTCCAGATGGGTAGTTCTCAATCTGGGAGTCTTCACAACATAGAACCTTTTTAAAGCACAGTAGTTAAGAACCCACAGCAGTGTGTTAAATTGGAAACGCTGCAGCAGGGGCCCAGGCATGTCCATTTTTTAAAAAAACCTCACAAGTGATTCTCATGCACTTTCCTGACTAATAAAGCACTATTCTAGACTCATAGCTTTTGGGAGACAGCTGTTCCATGAGATTTTAATACACTTTCTACAAACAACATTAGCAAAATCAACTTTAAAAAAAAATGTATTTCCCCTCTCCTTATTATATTTCACTAGGGAGCTGGTTCCACACCCGATTGGGCATGAGAACTAGGGAGTAAATGTAGAAGTTGGTTAGAATCTCTCATCCACATCCACTCGCCGTTTTTTTATATATCAAATAATGCATTATGGAATGAAAGTAAGTCTTCTATTGGGATTATTGTTGGAGTTTGTGCATGTTTGTGTAGGGGGAGGTGTTTAGAAAGAAATTTCTTTTAATAGCTATGTTATTGAGTAGCAACTTTGTATCAAGAACTGGACTAGGTACTTCCTAGAATACTGGAATAAATAAGACCTAGTTTCTGCCTTTGTGAAGTTTATTGTCCAGTAACTCTAAATACCAACTGTGTGTTGATGATTTGGCACCTTGAATCCCAGCATTGTATAGCCCTGTGTGTACATTCAGTGTCTATACTTAAATGTCTGACTTGTATATATACTTATGTGGCTGATAAATGTCCAAACTGGAGCTTCTATCACTCTCTTCAAATCTGTTCCATTTATAGACTCCCCCAACTCTGCCCTTCCAGTTGTTCAGTCCAAAAACTTCTGTGTTATCTTTGACTTTCTTTCCTCAATACTCCACATCTCATCTGTCAGCAAATCCTATGAGCTTTGTCTTCAATTGTATTTAAGATCTCATAACTAACCGCCATCTCTGTTTATGCCATCCTGGTCCACTGTAATGGGTCCACAGTAATCTCTCTTCTACTCCCACCTGCTTGCTTCTAAAGCTGTTCTTCTTCCTCATAATTGGTCTGTTCTCATAAAACAGCCAGAATAATCACATTAAAACATAAGTCAGATCATATCACTCTGATCACAACTTTGTAGTGGCTCCCCATCTTATCCAGAGTAAAAGGGAATGTTCTCAGAATGATCCACAAGTCCCTAAACGTTCTGGTTTCTGTTACCTCTCTGATCTCTCCTCCTACCATCCCTTGCTCACTCATTGGCCTCTTTTGCTGGCCATAGTCTCTCTTTTAGGCCTTTTGCACTGGTTGCTTCCTCTTCTGGGATGCTCTTCTGTCCTGAAAACAACATAGTCCCTCATTTCCTTCAGTATTTACTCACCTTCAAAGTAAGACCCTCCCTCACCATTGTATTTAAATTTTTTAACTGTTCCCCTTCCCCACTACAAGCTATCCTCCTTTATTTTCTCTTTCACACTTAGCACTCTTTAACATGCTGTGGTAGTTATGTTTGTGTGTTGACTTGGCTGGGTCTGGCTGAGTGGCTGGGCAGCTAGTGGTAGTTAATTCGCCATGATGAGATTGGCAGTCGGCTCCATGGTGGGATCTACCACAAGCAGCTGAGTAGCTGTCTTTGGGATGTGATCTTCTTCCTGTACATAAGGAGAAGCCTTTGGGTATGGTCTCTAGCCTATGGCACGTTTGGACCCTGCATGTAGCCATGTCGTTGCTCAGCAGTCTGCCATGCTCTGCTGATCTTGGGACTTACAATGGACTTAAGTTAATGGCCTGCCGTGTAGTTTGGTAACATCAGGACTGTGCCTTTTTACTTGTCAACCTTGGGGCTTCTCAGCCTCAGCAGCCAGCAGCTGTCTGAGTGAAGAAATGCCTCTAGCTCCAGTGGGCCGGGAGCAGGAGGCAGAGCTGGACCCCAAGGTTGAGGGGCTTTTACCCAGCCCCTAGAGCCTGGCACTTTGAACTTGGACTTAAAGCCTCCAAATTGTAAGAATAAACTCCTGTTAAGACCATCCCATTTGCGGCATATTCTTGTCAGAGTGGCACTAGGTAACCAAAACACATGCTATATATTTGACTTATTTATTTCATCTGTTTCTCTCACTGGAATGTAATCTCTGTAAGGGTGGATTTTTATCCACTTTGTTCACAGCTGTCTCCCTAGAACCTTGACCATTGTTTACCATGTAATATATGCTCAGTAATTGTTGGCTGAGTGAATGACTGAATGTAATGACTTCTTTATATCATCAAATATATTGAATTTAAAGAACTGGTACGGATTATCCTTTCAAGTGTTACAGCGTCTCCTTTATTTGAGCACTTAGGGATGGAAGAATTAGATATCCATGTTTGTCAAAATAATCTGACAATTCAGTGTTTTTTTCTCTCTTTAATGTCCCCTTCCTTTGGTGAATTCCTAGGCCAGAAAGTTCAAAAGTTTGTGAACCAGTGACATAGATGATTCAAGAAATGACACAATGAAGAAAAGAAGTACAAGAAAATCTAGTGGAGGATGCATGCTTTAGGGAGGATTTTATTTACTTAAAGAGATTTGTCTGTACAGTAAAAGACCTCTTACCCAGTGAAATTTGACTTGGAATTAATTGGTTGTCTATGCAAAAGTTGGGAGCTCTGGTAGCATAGTGCCTAAGGCACTTGACTGCTAACCAGAAGGCTGGCAGTTCAAATCCACCAGCCACTCCTCGAAAGGAAGATGGGGCAATCTACTTCCGTAGTGATACTGCCTCGGAAACCCAAGGAGGGGTCGTTATGAGTCAGTCCGACTCGACGGCACATAACAACAACATGCTAAAGTTGAATATAATGGGGAATTCCTTAAAAAGAAAAGGATCAATGCATACCTTAGTGTTTTATTTAACACAACTGTGTATTTATTTGTCAGTCCTTTTTTGGAGGAGGGATAGGGTTCTGAGGCTGCTGATTGGCTTTCATAATACCTTTCATAGATAAACTATACTCATACTGCATGACATTTATAGTTTTGGCTTCTTTAAGTAAAATGCAAATTTAGGCACATGCAAAGCAGTGTAAGCCTAGACACTTTTAATTGTATTAGGATTTCCCCCAGTTCTGGTTTGAGTGAGGTTCTTGTATTCTACAGCAGCTGCCTAGTCTTAGTGGTCAAGCTCTGCCATTTCATTTGCAAGGAAAATATTCTACATGTATTTCTTAGTTGAATATAAATGATAACCTTTTCGAAGTGTACAAGTATTTATTAATCTTACAAAGCATTCACTTGAAGCTCATATTTACTACCATCATGGGAAGACTCATACACTGATGCATAGTTAAGAAATAACGGCTTTAGTTTCAGTTTTGCCAAATGTATTCTTTTACATAAAGCAATTTCTGAAACAGAATTCTGCTTAAAATAGTATGTAACCAAAAAAAAAAAAAAACCTCACTGCCCGTCAAGTTGGATCCGACTCATAGCGACAACCCCCACCGTAAAAGGATTAATGTTAGTGTTTGCAGAGTACTTTGGATTCCCTCAAACAGGCACCTAAACAAATAAACAGACACTCTTATTTTATTTACTGTGTGTTGTTGTTGTTGTTATGTGCTGTCGAGTCGGACTGGACTCATAGCGACCCTTCCTGGGGTTTCTGAGGCAGTATCACTACGGAAATAGATTGCCTAACCTTCTTTCCAAGGAGTGGCTGGTGGATTTGAACCGCCAGCCTTCTGGTTAGCAGTCAAGTACCTTAGGCACTACGCTACCAGAGCTCCATTTACTCTGTAGAGAACAATATTAACAATGGATTATATTGTTTCTTTGAGTTTACTGATGTTTTTAATAAGGAGGAAAGGATACATAAAATTATAAATTTTCATAGATGTAGCTATTCTTTTATGTAGTGTAATATTTTTCATGGTATATGGGATGTTGGGCCTTTTTATACCTTTAAAAACTGTATCTTAATTTTATTTGGTTTGAAATCTTAAAGTGTATGACTTACAGACTTGAGCAAGATACAGTCCTTCTTGTACTTTTTGTCCTCTCCTGACCTCTGCTGGTAAGACTTAAGCGTGCATGCCTCTGTTCAGCTTCATATTCAATCAAGTATCTTAATATTTAAATGTGAGGGACACAAAAGCACATGAAAACTGGAATTTGAACAAAGTTCTAAGATTCCTAATTCTAGAAAAGGAAGCCATTTACTACGCACCCATGCACTGTGTTTAGCCTTGGCGTAGTGCCGAAGCCATTTGACTGCTAACCAGAAGCCTGGTGGTTCAAACCTACCAGCCACTCCTCAGAAGGAAGGTTGGTTGGGCAATCTACCGCCTGGGAAGCCCAAGGGGGGGTTTCTATGAGTCGAATCCGACTCGATGGCAGTGAGTTTGTTTTGTTTTTTTTAATTATTTGAATTATTAACTATATTATAGTGAGAGGAGCCTTAGATCATATAAAACACAAGCTAATATTATGTGGATGACTCAACAAACTTTTGTTAAGTACTTACTATTCAGTTAGTCTCATATAGGTTTAAAAAATACTACCTCAGATCACTGTACTCTGTTGAGAAGTAACAAAAAGATTTTGGCCCCTGCTTTCGTCTTTATACACTCTGCCCCAAAAGGAGTGGCAACGTGAGCTTAAGGTAATAGGGCATCATATTGCTGACTTTAAGTGGAAGGTTAGTTCTTTACCGAAAACTGATCATGGGAAGGAAAGTACACAACAGTGTACCATTTTCTTAGAAGAAGTAATGGAGGAGGATAACAGAAGGAATAACCAAAAACAAACCAAACTCACTGCCGTCTAGTCAAACTTGACTCATAGCAACCCCCCTTTTCAGAGGGGTTTCAGAGGCGGTATCTCTATGGAAGTAAATTGCCAAGCCTTCCTTCCAAGCAGTGGCTGGTGTGTTTGAACCACCAGCCTTCTGGTTAGCAGTCAAATACCTTAGGCACTATGCTACAAGAGCTCCTAACAAAGAGAATACAGGTTAGAAATTAAGACTCCTGCATAATTTCCCTTTTGATACATATATTTTTCTGATATTTTTAGGGGAGTAGAATTTTCTTACACCATTTAAAAAATTACATTGATGAGTATATCTAGTACCCACACCTTAGTTTTTGATGACCATCCCTATTACAAAGAGCTGCTGGTTTTTCAAGAAATAGATGATTCCAGGTCTGAGGTATGATAAGTATTTGGTGAACCAGGATTATTTTATGGCAGAAAACAAGGAATTGGTCAAAAACTAATAGGGCGTGTCAAAAGGGCAAACTTGTCAGGGAGAAATCTTCAAATAGATAGGAGGTAATCTGGCCAAATTTGGGACAATTTGAGCTTCAAAAAGAATAGAGATGGTAATGGATTATAACACATTGGATAAAATAATCCTTTAGACAATAGTTTAATAAAAAATGGGGAGAGATAGAAAATAAAAACATTTTTAAAAAAATAATGTTATTGAAATATAATTTATGTACAGTGAAACACACAAAACTAAAGAGTCATGGGTCAATGCATTCTTTTTCTACAGTGTTCACTCCCCTCCCCTCGCCTCCTACCCCTGCTAACCAACAAAGAACATTCCCATCCATATATAAGCCTTTTCTTGACTTTTTACAATAATGAACTAATACTGTATTTGTCCTTCTGTAATTGACTTATTTCACTCAGCATAATGTCCTCCAAGTTCATCCACGTTATACAGTGTTTTGCTGATTCTACATTATTCTTTAGGGTTGCATAGTATTCCATTGTATCTTTGTGCCACAGTTTGGCTATCCATTCTTCTGTTGATGGACATCTAGGTTGTTTCCATCTTTTGCTTTTGTAAATGGTGCTGCAGTGAACACGGGTGTGCATATATCTGTTTTTGTCCTGGCTCTCACTTTTTTAGGATATATAACTAATAATGAGATTGCTAGGTCAAATGGTGTTTCTAATTCCAGCTTTTTAAGGAACCGCCAAACTGTTTTCCACAGTGGTTGTATCATTTTACAGTCCCACCAGCAGTGTACAAGAATCCCAATCTCTCCACATCCTCGCCAGCATTTGTTATTTCTATCTTGTTGAACTTTGCCATTAGTGCTAGGATGAGGTGGTATCTCACTGTTGTTTCAATTTGCATCTCTCTGATGGCTAATGATCATGAGCATTTCTTCATGTGTTTGTTGGCCGCCTGAATATCCTCTTTGGTGACGTGTCCATTTATGTCTTTTGCCCGTTTTTTAACTGGATTGTTAATCTTTTTGTTGTTGAGGTGTTGGAGTTTTCTATAAATTCTAGAGCTATGTCTCGTCAGACATGTTGTTGCCAAATACTATTTCCCAGTCTGTAGGTTCTCTTGACTCTTTTGGAGAAGTCTTTAGAAGCACATAAAAATTTAATTTTTAGAAAGTCCCATTCATCTAGTTTCTCTTCTGTTTGTACATTTTGGGTTATGCTTGATAGTCTATTTATGCCATATATTAGGCCCCTAAATTTGCCTCTTGTTTTTCCTTGAGGAACTTTATAGTTTTAGGTTTCACACTTAAGTCTTTGATCTATCAGACTTAGTTTTTGTGTATGGTATGAGGTACAGATCTTGTTTCATTTTTCTGCAAATGGATATCCAGTTTTGCTAGCTGCATTTATTAAACAGACATTCTCTTCCCCATTTAATGGATTTTGGCCCTTTGTCAAAGATCAGCTGACCATAGGTGGATGGATCTGTTTCTGGGTTCTCAATTCTATTGCATTGGTCTATGTGTCTGTCATTATACCACTACCAGGCAGTTTTGACTGTTGTGGCTGTATAGTAGGTTTTGAGATCCAGCAGTGTGAGACCTCCTCCTTTCTTCTTCTTCTTCAATAGTGCTTTGCTTATCCAAGGTCTCTGCTTTCCGTATAAAGTTAGTGATTGGTTTATCCATATCCTTAAAGAATGTTGATGGGATCTGGATTGCAATTACATTGAATGTATAGATTGCTTTGGGTAGAACTGACATTTTCACAATGTTCAATCTGCCTATCCGCGAACATGGTATGTTCTTCCATTTACATAGATTTCTTATGGTTTCTTGCAGTAGTGATTTGTCGTTTTCTTTGTATAGGCCTTTTGTGTCCCTGGTGAGATTTATTCTGAAGTGTTTTATTTTTTTGGTAGCCCTTGTGAATGGTATTGATTTCTTTGTTTTTCATCAATCTCTTTGCTGATGTAGAGGAATACAACTGATTTTTGGATGAGGATCTTGTATCCCGCCACTGTGCTAAATCTCTCAATTAGTTCCAGTAGTTTTTCACTGAGTCTCTTGGGTTTTCTAAGTATAGGATCATATCATCAGCAAATAGGGATGTTTTGACTTCTTTCTTACCAATTTGGATGCCTTTGATTCTCCTTTCTTGCCTTATTGCTCTGGCTAGGACTTCCAGTACAATGTTGAATAGAAGTGGTGATAGAGGGCATCCTTGTCTGGTTCCTGTTCACAAGGGGAATGGTTTCAGTCTCTCTCCATTGAGTATAATGTTGGCTGTTGGTTTTGCATCTATGCTCTTTATTTTGTTGAGATATTTCCCTCCTGTTCCTATGTTGCTGAGAGTTTTGATCAGGAATGGGTGTTGGATTTTATCAGATGCCTTTTCTGCATCCATTGATATGATCCTGTGGTTCTTTTCCTTTGTTTTATTTATGTGATGGATGACGTTGATTGTTTTTCTAATGTTGAACCATCCTTGCATACCTGATATGAACCCCACTTGGTCATAATGTATTATTTTTCCGATATGCTGTTGGAGTTTATTGGCTAGGATTTTGTTAAAGATTTTTGCATCTATATTCATGAGGGATATTGGTCTATAGTTTCCCTTTTTAGTGTTGTCTTTGCCTGGTTTTGGTATCAAGATTATGCTTGCTTCATAAAATGAATTTGGGAGCATTCCATCCTTTTCTATGTTCTGGAATAGTTTGAGTAGAATTAGTGTCAGTTCTTCTCTGAATGTTTGGTAGAATTTTCCAGTGAAACCATCTGGACCAGGACTTTTTTTGTTGGTAATATTTTTATGACCTGTTCAATTTCTTTTTTTGTTATGGGTCTGTTTAAATATCCACCTCAGCCTCTGTTAGTTTAGGTAAGTAGTATGTTTCTGGAAATCTGTCCATTTCTTCTAGATTTTCGAATTTGTTGGAGTATAGTTCTTCATAGTATCCTGATACTATCTTTTCAATTTCTGTTGGTTCTGTTGTGGTATCACCCAGTTCATTTATTTTTAAATGCATTTTATTGAAATATAATTTGTGTACAGTGAAATACATAAAACTAAAGTGACATGAGTCAATGCCTTTTTT
>NW_006921615.1:9325836-9326447 GCF_000298275.1 Orycteropus afer afer
TATCTTTTTGCTATTGTAAAGAGTGCTGCAATGAACATGAGTGTGCATATATCTGTTCCTGTCCTGGCTCTCACCTCTCTAGGATATATACCTAGAAATGGGATTGCTGGGTCAAATGGTATCTCTAATTCCAGGTTTCTAAGGAATTGCCATACTGCTTTCCACAATGGTTATATCACTTCACAGTCTTAACCAGCAGTGTATGAGAGTCCCAATATCTCCACATCCCCTCCAGCGTTTGTTATTTTTTTTGTCTTGTTGAACCTTGCCATCAGTGCTAGGGTGAGACTGTATCTCATTGTTGTTTTGATTTGCATCTCTCTGATGGCCAATGATCATGAGCATCTCCACAAGTATTAGCTGGCCACTTCCTTGGTGAAGTCTATTCATGTTTTCTGCCCATTTTTCAATTGGATTGTTAATTCCTTTGCTCTTGAGGCGTTGGAGTTTTTGTAAATCTTAGAGGTAAGTCCCTTGTCAGATATATACTTATCAGCAAATATGAATTTGTTGCTGTCATTTTTGTCACGTGGTTTTTCATTGTGCCGATTTCTTTGTTCCATATAATTTTCTGTGCTGAACTCATTTTATTTATGAATTGTGTTATCCCT
>NW_006921615.1:9328483-9329766 GCF_000298275.1 Orycteropus afer afer
GTAGGATTTTCTCTGTGTTTTCCTCAATTTTGTCTGTGTCTTCCTTGATCTGCCTCTCAATTCATTGAAGATATCTCCTTTCCACAGTGGTTGTATATAATTCTTTTGAATTCCTTGTCAGGGAGTTCCAATGCTGTGTCTTCCTCAGAGATGTGTTTTGGGTCTATATCCTGGTCCCTTGTTTCTCCTGCTTTATCTTGTTTCTTTGTGTGGACTGTAATGGTCTGTTATTGGTTGCCCCTTGTAGGTAACTTTTAGTTTTTCCTGTGCTGCTTTCAGGATTCTTTCTTTGTCTTTGGTTTTGGTGAGTTTCAAGATGATATGTCTTGGTGATTTTCTTTTGGGGTCTATCCTGTTTGGGGTTCCTTGGACTTCTTGAATGGTTATATTCTCATCTTTCATCATACCAGGCAAATTTTCTTCCAGCAAATCTTCAACAATTTTTTCTGTGGTTTTATTTGTCTCTTCCTGTTCTGGGATTCTGATGACATGTAGGTTATTCCTTTTGATAGTATCCCACATGAACCTTAGGCTTATTTCATTTTGTTTTGATCTTTTTTCTGATTGATCTGTTTCCAAAGAATTATTGAGGTATTTGACTTCAGTCTCACTAATTCTGTCTTCCACTGATTCAGTTCTACTCCTTTGCCTGTTCAATGTGTTATCTATTTCTGAAAAGTTAGTGTTAATCTTGTTGAGTTCTATCTGTAAATTTTGTATCATGTCTAATTTTTCTTTTTTTTTTTTCCTTGTATTGTCTTTGGAGTTTGTCTAGGGTTTTCTGTGTGTTTTCCTCAATTTTGTCAATGATTTCCTTGATCTGTATCTTAGTCAGTTGAAGGTACCTAAATATAATTCTTTTGAATTCCTTATCAGGGGGTTCTAGCTGCTTCTTCCTCAGGGATCTATTTTGGGTCTATATCATGGTCCCTTGTTTCTTCTGGTTTATTTTGCTTCTTTGTGTGGACTGTGATGTTCTGTTGTCTCTGAGACATTGTGACATTTTTGTGTTTATATTTAATTAGTGATTGTACATTGGAGTGACTTGCCCACAATTTTTGTTTTCTTTGGATATTATCTACATAAGAAGGGTACTGTGCTCCTCTATTTGCTAGTTGGCAGCACTTACACACTCACTACCTGTCTCCTTTCCCGTTGTCAGCCTCCCATATGTCCCTGCCATCCTTTGCAAATGGAGCCTATTCTTAGGTCCTTGGAACCCGAATGAGAGTGCTGTCACTTTAAAATCCAAAATGGCTACCACTTGTAAACATTCAAAATGG
>NW_006921615.1:9332234-9342572 GCF_000298275.1 Orycteropus afer afer
TTACCTTGCTCCCGGAGACCCGGTCCCTCTCGGGAGGGTAACAAGGGAAAGTGTTCAGTGCAGATCAGTGAGTAAGCACCAGCCCACCCATGCTTAACTTGCTCCCCCCACTTCTGTATACTTCCTTTCAAAGCTCAGGGCTCTAGGATTATCTTCTGTATCTCTGTCAATTAATTGGTTTTTCTTTGTTGAAGAGGGTCTATGTAGCTTGTCTGCCTTTTCTGCCATTTTACCAGAAAAAAAAGGAAAAAAAAAAAAGTAGGTAAATGCCAATTAATGATACAGAAGAAAAAATGACTGTTTTAGTATCATCAAGATCATAATTGATTTAGGCAAGGATTGTCAGTGAATCATAGAACCATTGGGTAGAGTTGATAAAGTACCAAATTCTGCACTGTCTCAAAGAGTACTACACAGATTACTTATTAGGTTCAAGAGGGAATTTCTGCATTAGTATTGGAGAAATTGGGCAAATAGTACCTTAGCCAAGTGATCAAACCATAGCATCATCAATAGAGGGCTTTGACCTGCTTCAGAATGGTTCCGTGATTGCCATTGTAAACAAAGACCATGTATGCATTGTGTAGCATCCAAATCTGTTCCATGTATATTTTGATCCACGTAGGAAACTAAACAGCTATGCCCTGCTCAAAGATGGCAGCTTACAGCACTGCTTTGAATGTGTGTGTCACTCTCCAGATTCCTGCCGGTAATTTTGCTCTCTAAAAGTCCTGCCACAGTGCTTCCTCCTGAAAGTTTCAGGAGCTTGATGTGGGAGATTAGGTTATTGGCAGGACTCTGGAGGGTAACACACATTCAAAGCGGAGAGGTAAGCCACCAGCTTTGAGCAAGGCACATCTGTTTGTTTCCTACTCAGGTCAAAACACTACAAGCAACAGATTTAGTTGTTGTGCGACACCTGAGTCCTTTGTTTAGGATGGCAGTTAGTGAACTGTTTTAAACTGGCTTGAAGCCCTGCATTGATAACAGTGTAAACTGACATTATGTATCCCCTGGTGTGATGCCATAGAAGGGCACAGCATCACCTGTGTAATATTCCAACCAAAATAGAACTTGAATCTAATTATGAAGAAGCAAATCAGACAAGACAAGATAGTAAGGCTTTCAGTGTCTTGAAAGGCAGAGAAGGCATGGGGGCTGTACTAGATTAAAACAAACTAAAGAGACACCAGTAAGTGCAATGCATGGTCCTTGATTGGGTCCTAAATGTATCCCTTCTTTCTAAAGAAAAATAACTATAAAGAACATTTTTGGGACAACTTAGGAGTTTGATATATGGGTTGTTTACTAGGTAATAATGTATAAATTATAAATTTCTTGGGTGTAATAGTGGTACTGTGGTTAGGTAGGAGAACGTATATTTGTTCTTTGGTGATACCTACTTAAAACATTTAGGGAAAAAATATTCATGATGTCTGACTTTCTAATAGATCAGCAAAATAAAGGGAGATACAAATAGATGAAATTTGCAAAATGTTACATAATAATTGGTGGATCTTGTTGAAGCATATGTAACTATATGGTGCACTACTCTTGCAAGTTTTCTGTAGGTTTGAAGTGTTTCGAAATAAAAATTGTGAGAATTTAGATGTAGTAATAAGTTTTAGTACGAAATTAATGGAATTATTTATTGTCAATTTTGTATAGACTTCTAACATCAGCAGTTCTTCCTTTTGGCAGAATTTTGAAAAGTATTGCCAACATGTAGAATGCTATTATTTTTACCATTATGCTACCTCTTGTTGTTTTTGTTGTTATGTGCAGTTCAGTGGATTCTGACTCTTGGTGATCCCCTGTGACAGAGTAGAACTTTCCCATAGGGTTTTCTAGGCTGTAGTCTTTACAGGAGGAGTCCTGGTGGTACAGTGTTTAACGCACTTGGCTACTAACTGAAAGGTTGGTGATTCAAATCCACCAGCTGCTTCATGGGAAAAAAAATATGGCAGTCTGCTTCTGTAAAGATTTATAGCCTTGGAAACCTTATGGGGCAGTTCTATTCTATCCTACAGGGTCGCTGTGATTCCAAACTGACTTCACAGCAGGGGGAGTGGGTTTTTTGGGTTTTTTCCAATCTTTACAGGAACAGATTACTATGCCTTTCTCCCGTGGAGCTACTGGGTAGATTCATACCACTAACCTTGCAGGTAGTGAGCACTTAACCATTGTACCACCAGAGCTCCTTATGTTACATAAGAGATACTATAATTTACTTTTGATTATCTCTGTATTATAGTGATTGATTCCAAAGAAAGGTGATCCCACAGAATGTGGAAATTATAGAACAATATCATTAATATCGCACGCAAGTAAGATCTTACTGAAGATAATTCAGAAACGTTTGCAGCAGTATATTGACAGAGAGCTTCCAGAGGTTCAAGCCGGATTCAGAAGAGGACGTGGAACAAGGGATATCATCGCTGTTGTCAGATGGATCTTGGCTCAAGGCAAAGAATACTAGAAAGATGTTTACTTGTGTTTTATTGACTATGCAAAGGCATTTGATTGTGTGGCTCATGACAAATTATGGATAACATTGAGAAGAATGGGAATTCCCGAGCACTTGATTGTACTCATGAGGAATCTGTACCTTGACCAGGAGGCTGTCGTTCGAACAGAACAAGGGGACACTACATGGTTTAAAATCAAGAAGGGAGTGCGTCAGGGTTGTATACTTTCTCCACGCTTATTCAATCTATATGCTGAGCAAATAATCCGAGAAGCTGGACTATATGAAGAAAAACGTGGTATCAGGATTGGAGGAAGAATCATAATCATTAACAACTTGAGATATGCAGACGATACAACTTTGCTTGCTGAAAGTGAGGATGACTTAAGGCACCTACTGATGAAGGTTGAAGAATACAGTCTGCAGTATGGATTACGTCTCAATATAAAGAAAACAAAAATCCTCACAACTGGAACAATGAGCAGCATCACAATAATTGGAGAGAAGATTGAGGTTGTCAAGGAATTCACGTTGCTTGGTTCTACAATCGATGCCAATGGAAGCAGCAGTCAGGACATTAGATGACGTGTAGCACTGGGAAAGTCAACTGTGAAGGAACTGTTTCAAGTGCTGAGGAGCAAGGATATCTCCTTGAGGACTAAGGTGCGCCTGACACAAGCCATGATATTTCCAATCGCCTGGTATGCATGTGAGAGCTGGACATGAATAAGGAAGACCGAAGAAGAGTTGATGCTTTTGAGTTGTGGTGCTGGCGAAGAATGCTGAAAGTACCGTGGACTGCTAAAAGAACTAACAGATCTGTCCTGGAGGAAGTGCAGCCAGAATGCTCCTTGGAAGCAAGAATGGCCAGACTTTGTCTCACCTATTTTGATCATGTTGTCAGAAGGGACCATTCCCTGGAGAAGGATGTCATGCTTGGTAGGGTGGAGGGTCGACGAAAGAGGGGGAGGCCTTCAACAGCATGGATCGATACGGTGGCTTCAATGATGAGCTCAAGTATAGCAGGGATTGTGGGGCTGGCGCGGGATCGGGCAGTGTTTCGTTCTGCTGTGCATGGGGTCACTATGAGTCGGAAATGACTCCATGGCACTTAAAAACAACAACAACAAATAGTGATTGAACTGTTATGAAAAGTAATGTTATGATTTTGGGCTATCCATATTCCTTCTCTTTTACTCCCAGGGCTGCAGAAAGCTATTAATTGCTTCATAATGTTTTTCAGTTGTCTTTTCTTAAGTAAATTCCATCTAATTTAAAGATATTTAACTTTCCTTGTATAACGACCACTGTTTTAGGTAACGAAATTAAAGGAAGATGAATATAATATGATATGGCTCTGTTTTGAGAGACCTCATAGTTTAATAATAATATATTTAGTCACTTAGGCCAGCTGAAACATAGGTGTTAAGTGCTATAAACAATAGTCATAAAAAATCTCATTTTATAGATGAGGAAACTAAGGTACAGAAAGAGTAAGTACCTTGCCCAAGAAGAAAGTTAGTACAAGGCAGAGTTCTGAGCACAGGCCATCTGGGTCCTTAATCTATGCCATGGAATGCTGAGGGATCAGTTACTTTTGTTTGGGGCTTGGAAGCATTTAGGAAATGTTTCAGACCTTTGATAGCATTTGACCTGGGTCTTGAGAGGACATCTAGGATTTTGCCAGATCCTGGTGAGAGATAACAACACAGACAGACAAATAGCAAACATTGGTCAAAAGAAGCATGAAAATACATTGCATGTTGGGAATACCAAATAGTTCATGGCGGCCAGATCATAAACGTGGAACAAAGTGAAACTGGAAGGAGAGTTTCAGCCATATGGTGAAGGGCCATCCATGTGTGCTCTGCTAAGAAGATTGAACTTTATTTGTACGTAATTGGTAACAATGGAAGGATTTTTAAACTGGAACATTTATAAAAAGTTGTGGCAGCACTGGGGAGGCATGATTGAAGACAGTCAGGGAGACCAATATAGAGCTGTTGATTCGGTCTGTGATTGTCTTAACTAGGGCAGAGGACATGATGGAATCAAGAGACATAAGATGGGACCAGGAGAGTATAGTTTTTGTGTGGAAATTAAAATCAAAGGAAGATCTCAGATAACTTTAATGTTCTAGCTTGATTAACTTAGTGTGTAGTGATGTTTTTAATTCATGATCAGAAACAAAAGGATAAACAGCAGCATACTTGAGGAAATGGTTTTGGATGTGTTGAAGTATCCATTGAACTTTCAGGAGAGGTTCTAATATATGCTATTATACTCTAGCTTTGCCTTGGTATTATAGAGTCCATGGCAAGATGGTATTTGTAGGGTACTTAAATTTATGTTTGTCAGATATGTTTTCAGCTACATTTTCAAAATAATTGCTGGTATAGTTGTAGCATGTTTGTTGGTAAGGTATATTTTACTGATGAATTGTAGCTTCACGAGCAAGGGGAAAAAAGACTTTCTCATGTATTGAAGTCTGGTATAGTTGAACTGACAGCATTATTGACTTAAAATTTAAACTTGCTTGAACTACTGATATATAATTTTAAAAGCCTGCAACATGGGAGGTTTTTCCAAGGTGTATCATTTTTCCTTCTTCCTACTGTAGAGGAAAGAAAAGCATACTTAAAATTGTATGGGTGTGGGTGTATGTTTTGCAAATGAGGTGGGGGAATGTGTAGCATTTAAAATTATATGTGTGTGTGTGTGTGTGTGTGTGTGTGTGTGTGAAAAACATAAAATACAAAAATGTGTTAAAAAAATGCTTCCTAAAGTGATTCTTTGATAATTCATAGTCATAAATATGAAAGATAGCAAGAGACCTGCTAGATCTCAGCAGGGTTGTTCCTGGAAATATGTATTTTATTATTCTCTTGGGTTGCCTTGAATTATTTGGTGTTTTCCTTTTGGTAGAGAAAGGGATTATACTTTGAAGAAGTCAGGGGAGGAAGTGTAGAAGAACAAAAAAAAAATACCAAATGGCAATTTAGATCAATCTTAATTTTTCACAGCTTGACCTTCTCTAAAGTCACATTTAACAGAAACATTAATTAGATTTCAGTGCCCCACTGAGTTTTAAAATTAAACATATTCCTGGAACCAACTGTAACATTTTATCACTAATAATATAATGAAGAATATGCTTAGTCTTTTGAAAAATGGGAATTATAACAATATCTTTTACTCATTAGTGATCATCTTTTATTATTAAAAAAAAGTCAAACTTTTTAAGAGTTGAGAAGTGATTTAATTAAGAGTTTTGAGAATATGCCTGAAAGTGGACTTTCAGTAAGATGGTGGAATAGGCAGATAAGCTCCACAGACCCTCTTCAACAATGAAAAGAAAAACCAATTGACAGAGATACAGAAGGTAATCTTGGTGCCCTGAGCTTTGAAAGGAATTATACAGAAGTAGATTAGATACCAACTAGTAGAAAAACCTGAACAAAAACAGTTAGTACAGAGATGGTTGGAGCAGTGGCCTGTCAGCTACTGTGACAGGACCAACAGCCTGAATATTTCCAAGTGGTGTTGGGACCTGAGAATTGAGCTAAAGATCAGCCCTAGTCACCAAGGGTTGCAGGGACGACTGCACCTGTGGCCTATGACTAGGAAGGGAAATAGCAAGGAGGGAGACAATCTGAGCTGTGGACTCCCAGTTGTCCGGAGGGCACAGCCATTTTGATTGTTTACACGCAGTGGCCATTTTGGATTTTAAAGTGACAGCATTCTCGTTTGGATTCCAGGGACCTAAGAATAGGCTCTGTTTGCCAAGGTTGGCAGGGACATATGGGAGGCAGACAAAGAGAAAGGAGACAGGTGGTGAGTGTATAAACCAAAAAAAAGAAAACCTCACTGCCACTGAGTCAGTTCTAACTCATAACGACCCCTTCTTGGGTTTCTGTGGAGGTATCACTATGGAAGTAGATTGCCCAATCTTCCTTTTGAGTGTATAAGTGCTGCCAACTAACGAATAGAGAAGCACAGCACAGTACCTTGCTTACTTAGATAACATACAAAGAAAACAAAAATCGTGGGCAAGTCACTCCAACATACAGTCACCAGTTAAATATAAACACAACAATGTCATAATGCCTCGGAGACAACAGAGCATCACAGTCCACACAAAGAAGCAAGATAAAGCAGGAGAAACAAGAGACAAGGATACAGACCCAAAACACGTCCCTGAGGAGGGCACAGCATTGGAACTCCCTGATAAGGAATTCAAAAGAATTATATTTAGGTACTTTCAACAGATTGAGAGACAGATCAAGGAAAACACTGACAAAATTGGAGAAAACCCTAGAACAATTTTGAAAGACAGTACAAGAAAAATATAACAAAATAAATGAAAAATTAGAACTAATACAAAATCTACAGACAGAAATCCAAAAGATTAATATTAAATTTTCAGAAATAGATAACACATTGAATGGGCAAAGGAGTAGAATTGAATCAATGGAAGGCAGAATTAGTGAGATTAAAGACAAATACCTCAATACTTCTTTGGAAAGGGATCAATCAGAAAAAAAGATCAAAACAAAATGAAAAAGCCTAAGGTTCATGTGGGATACCATCAAAAGGATTAACCTACATGTCATCAGAATCTCAGAACAGGCAGAGATAAATAAAACCACAGAAAAAAATTGTCGAAGATTTGTTGAAATTGAATTTGCTTGGTATGATGAAAGATGAGAATATATCCATTCAAGAAGTCCAAGGAACCCCAAACAGGATAGACCCCAAAAGAAAATCACCAAGACATATCAACATCAAACTCACCAAAACCAAAGACAAAGAAAGAATCTTAAAAGCAGCATGGGAAAAATGAAAAGTTACCTACAAGGGCAACCAATAGCAATAAGCTCAGATTTCTCAGCAGAAACCATGCAGGCGAGAAGACAATGGGATGGAAATATAAAACCCTGAAAGAGAAATATTTCCAGCCAAGAATTAGGTACCCAGCAGAAGTGTCCTTCAAATATGATGGTGAAATTAGAGCATTTCTAGATAAACAGAAGTTAAGGGAATTTGTTAAAACCAGACCAACCTTACAAGAGATGCTAAGAGGAGTTTGGGCAGAGGACCAACAACAGCACACAACAAATGACCATTAATGCACATGATGACATAACCCAGAAACCAACCCAGTTATGAAAGTATCCAAAGTAAATAAGATTGTATCAGGGAACCAGAGACATGGATTGGCAAATGAAGACAACTACAAACCAAAAAGAAGGAAAAAACTGTGTAGATACACAACTTCTAAATGGTAGAGAAGTCAAGACAGCTGTAAGATAGAATGGACTGTTCTAAACTTGGAAAGAAATTATAAATCACAGGGTAACCTCAAAGAAAAGTGATAAACCTTCACATAAAAATAAAAAATAGGACCAGTAAAAATATTTAGCAAATACTAAAACAGTAGCAATGAAGGAAGTGATAACATGATTCATAAACAAAATGAGCTCAGCACAGAAAATTATATGGAAGAAACCAACACCACGAAAAAGCACATAGCAAAATGACAGCAACAAATTCATAGTTGTTGATAATTGAATATCTGACAAGGGACTTATCTCTAAAATTTATAGAACACTCCAACACTTCAACAACAAAAGAATTAACAATCCAATTTAAAAAAATGGGCAGAAGACATGAATGGACACTTCACCAAAGAGGATATTCAGGCAGCCAGTAAATACATGAAGAAATGCTTATGATCATTAGCCATCAAAGAGATGAACATCAAAACAACAATGAGATATCATCTCACCCCAGCACTAATGGCAAAGTTCAACAAGACAGAAAATAAAAATGCTGGCGAGAATGTGGAAAGATTGGGACTTTCATACACTGCTGGTGGGACTCTAAAATGGTACAACCACTGTGGAAAATAGTATGGCGATTCCTTAAAAAGCTGGAATTAGAAACACGATTTGACCTAGCAATCCCATTGTTGTTGTTGTTGTTGTTATGTGCCGTCGAGTTGGCCCCGACTCATAGCGACCCCTCCTTGGGTTTCCGAGGCAGTATCACTACGGAAGTAGGATTGCCCAACCTTCCTTCCGAGGAGTGGCCGTTGGGTTTGAACCGCCAGCCTTCTGGTTAGCAGTCAAGTGCTTTAGCCACTATGCTACCAGAGCTCCTAGCAATCCCATTACTAGTTATATATCCTAAACAAGTGAGAGCCAGGACAAGAACAGATATATGCACACCCATCGCAGCACTATTTACAATAGCCAAAAGATGGAAACAGCCTAGGTTCCCATCAACAGAAGAATGGATAAGCAAACTGTGGTACATACACAGTGGAATACTATGCGACCCTAAAGAATAATGTAGAATCTGCAAAACACTTTATAATGTGAATGAACTTGGAGGACATTATGCTGAGTGGGATAAGTCAATCACAGAAGGACAAATATAGTATTAGTTCATTATTGTACAAAGTCAAGGAAAGGTTTATATGTGGATGGGAACTTTCTTTGTTGGTTAGCAGGGGTGGAAGGGGAGGGGAGGGAACACTGCAAAAAAAATGCATTGATCCATGTTTCTCTAGTTTTGTATATTTCATTATGCATACATTATATTTCAATAAAATACATTAAAAAAAGAATATATCTAAAAGTAAAATTACATGAAAACTCAGGATTTTCTTTAGAATAAGACGCTTTTTAAATATTGATGATGGGCATATACCATCGGCCAACATGATACCTTAAGTCAGTACAGTGTAGTGGCTAAGAGTGCACTGAAGGAGACATCTGGCTTCATCTCCATATGCTTTCTATGTAGAATTGGATAGGTGTAATCCTGTTTGAAGATGGTTAAAAGAGAAGGAACTTGTAGATAGTATCTCTTTAAAAGAGTCCATGGACCTTAGCAGCACTATTTACAATAGCCAAAAGATGGAAACAACCTAGGTGTCCATCAACTGAGGAGTGGATAACCAAACTATAGTACCTACACACGATGGAATACTATGCAATGCTAAAGAATAATGTAGAATCCTCAAAACACCACATAATGTGGATAAACTTGGAGGACATTGTGCTGAGTGAAATAAGTCAGCCACAAAAGGACAAATGTTGTATTAGTCCATTATTGTAAAAGTCAAGGAAAGGCTTATCTATGGAAGGTAATTTTCTTTGTTGGTTACCAGAGGTGGGAGGGGAGGGGAGGGAACACTGTTAGATAGATAGAGATAAGTATTGATTTGGGTGAAGAGAAGGGCAATCTACCAAATATGAGTGAACAATATGGTACCATTGAGGAAGAAAAAGACATAGAGAGGTACATGAGAGGTACAGACAACAAAGACGAACCCTTTTGCACGTACAGTACTGCATTGTCAGTGAAGGAAAACATAGTTATACAGGTGAATAGATGGGTGGACAGGCTGAACATATTAGGTATGTCTATGAAGCAGGGAGGAGCTCTGGTAGCATAGTGCCTAAGACATTTGACTGCTAACCAGAAGGCTGGTAGTTCAAACCCACCTGCCACTCCTCGGAAGGAAGGTTGAGCAATCTACTTCCGTAGTGATACTGCCTTGGAAACCCAAGGAGGGGTCGCTGTGAGTTGGGTCTGACTCGACAGCACATAACAACAACAACATGAAGCGGGGAGTGTACCCAAGAACATGTATAGGGTTGACAGACAATGGTGCTATAAGTTTCTGTGTATGATCCGAATTCCCAGGTGTATAGTAGAGCTGACAAGGGGCAACGTTGTAGTCACTGCTTGGTCACAGCCGGCTACCCAGAGGGACCGAGTAGTTGAACCTGTGGGCTCGGGACCATAGTCACAGGGGACATCAAGCTCAATTGGCATAATACACTACACAAAACATTGTT
>NW_006921615.1:9343197-9349249 GCF_000298275.1 Orycteropus afer afer
AATTTGCTCTGTAAATTTTCACCCAAATCACAATAAAAAAAAAGAGTCCAGGTACCTTTGATAGATTTGTTAATATAAGATCATTTGTAGAAGTCTCCTTTTAACAAAGATTCAGAGAGTGAAAATGTAAATTGGGATTAAAGAGTTTCTACTGCTTTTTGGTGGTTCTGCTTGGTAGTCCTTTCTACTGAAAGCTTCATTATTTAATTTTCAAGTTATTTATTACTGACACTTGACAGCTTTCTATGGTTAAGGAAGGAGAGCCATTAGCATTTTCATACAGTAACAGTTATGAAAAGATAAATTTTGTAAATCTATAACATATATATATGATACAATTATGCTGTGCTTATAAATATTTTAACTATTTCTCTCATTTATTATATGGTAAAAATTTCTCCTATCTTTACCTTATGGGGGCAGTGGTGATTCATGGGTATAATTCTTGCCTTCTATGCAGGAGACCTGGGTTCAATTCCCAGACAGTACACCTACTGTGTAGCCACCACCATCCCTCTTTCAGCAGAGGCTTGCATGTTACTCTGATGCCGAACAGGTTTCAGCAGAGCTTCCACATTAAGATGGACTGGGAAGAAAGGCCTGATGATCTACTTCTGAAAACCAGGCAGTAAAAACCTTATGGATCACAACAGTCTACTTCCATTATGTATGAAGTTGCCATGATTTGGGAGTCAACTCAGATGCTAACAGCAGCAACAATCTTTACCTTATTTATTTTTCAAACATAAAATGTGTCCTCAGAACTGTTTTTCTTTCCTAGTAGTCTTCTGTTTCCATTGCTGTTTGTTCATATACTTACTACTACAGAGGCTCCAGAAAAGAAGATTTGGGGATTGAGCAGAATGGTCAAAATCTCTTTCCTTGAGGGTCAGAATGGTTGCATCCCTTCCAGGCTTCATTTGAGCTAGAATCTCAGCTCACTTATAGAAGACAATATGTTGGATTTCATTTCCATGAAAATGACTAATGAATTAGGTGCCTATTCTGTGCCAGATACTGTTCTAGGCAGTGTGAACTTGCAAACATTCTTGGCCTTCCTGGGGTTCAGAATGGCTATGGAAACAACAGCGATGGGCTTCTTAATACCAAACCGAAAAGTACGTAGACTTATTCACTCTGAAGAAGGTTTTCTTTTTTTTTTTTTTTATGTCTGGAGGAATGGAGTACAAATGTGCTTTCTAAGGTGGCTGGTCTCCCACTAAAAGAGAGACTGTACGTGCCCAGTTGTTTTTCTAAATTTACCAATGAAATAAGTCACTCTCACCTTAGGAATGAGTATTGGGTTGGACAGCAGGCCTGAGTGCTTAGAAAATTTTTGCCATCTCCTGCAAAACAAAGAAGTGAGGAAGAAACATTTTCTGTACCATTCCTAATGATTACTAGATAAGGCTTGCATCAAATCCAATTTAGTGTGACATAAAAGACCACCCCTGCTACTTCTTAAGCCTCATCACCTTATGCTTCCTTTTTCCTTTCTTTTTTACAGCCCTTTGGAACTACTGTCAGCCCCCTGTGGTGCTGAATTATGTCATAAATATTTTATATTACTTGTTTTATGAAATATTTTCTCCCCATCATACTTGATAAAAATTCTTCATTTAGAGTTTATCTTCTCTGATATCCTTGGTAGATTTTACTGTTCCTTCATCATGACCTTGCTGTTAACCTTTCTGTCTATGTCATAGCATCAGTCACATTCCATGTGTGAGTTGCCCTTCACAAAATGTGAGCTTTTTGAGAGTAGCAACTTTTACTTACTCACTGTTGTATATTTTTTCTTTACCATAGTGCTCGTTACATATTAAACACTTGATAAATAAATGAAGAAATAAAGAAATGAAAACTCAGTGTTTTAAAACCCAGTTCTCATTGAAAACATTAATATGATAGAATTCAGTAAAATGTGAAAGAAGAAAATTGAATTTTGAATTTTTTTTTTTTTTTTTGCTTCATAAATATTTTTTAAATTTACTTTTACTTTAAATTTGTAGAATGCACAAGCTTTTTAGTTTCATTGTTGTTGTTAGGTGCTTGAGTTACCTCCGACTCATGTGACCCTATCTATTTACAACAGAATGAAACGGTGTTCTGTCCTGAGCCATCATTCTTAGTTTTAGAGTGTTGGAAATATAAGCAGTCCTTTCCCTGTCCTTTATCCCTGTCCCAATAGAGCATTTCCTGTGAATCTTAACTTTTAACTATGTTATTGCTATTGATAAAACTGTAATATTATACAACTTAAAAATATTAGATAGGATATAGTATCAGTGTTTTAATAGTCCTTTTTAGAAGTATTTTCTTTGAAAGTAGAGGTAATTTATAATTAACCCTCGAACAAACATAACAATGAATTTCAATTTTATTTTAGCAAAAACAACTGGAAATTGAAAGAACTACAAAATGGCTGAAAATGCTAAAAGGATGGGAAAAATACAAGAATACTGAAAAGGTAATTAAGAATAATGTCATTTCCATATGAATCTATTTAAGTTCAGTGTAGATTTTCCACATTAACTAGTTCTTTTTCATTATAAAAGTGTTACATTCTCTCTCTTTTTTAAAAAGTATTTGTTTAGCAAAATGTTTCATATTAGGACTCTTTATGTTGTAAGTAATAGAAAACTCACCTCAAATTGGTTTCAACAACTAGAGGATATATTGGATGGACCAGAGATAGGATAGAGTTCAAGAGTAATTTAATTGAGCTGTTAAGTTATCTTGGCCATGGCTGACTTTCTTTCCATCTCTCTGTGTTGCCTTCTGGGAGCTCTGGTAGTGTAGTGCCTAAAGCACTTGACTGCTAACCAGAAGGCTGGCGGTTCAAACCCACCAGCCACTCCTTGGAAGGGAGGTTGGGCAATCTGCTTCCATAGAGATACTGCCTCGGAAACCCAAGAGGGGTCGCTATGAGTCACATCTGACTCGATGGCATATAACAACAACAACATATTGCCTTCTGCAGTGTCAGCTTTATCATGAGGTTGGCTTCCCTCAAGGGAAGGTTGGGCAATCTACTTCCTATACTTCAGAACTGTTGCATCCCTTCCAGGCTTCATTTGCACATGTCACACTACTCAGGAAGAGAGAAAGGGCTAGCCTCTGAGAGCTTTCCCTGAAGCATGAGCATCACCTTGGCCAAAAGCTTCTTAGCAAGCCTCACCTTAAATCGTTTTACCATGCATTGACTTTGTGCTAAATTTTAAACCAATTAAACAGATACATACACACACACACACACACATTTCACTATCACCACCAACCTCATCAGGAAAGTCTTTAAATATTAGGAAGCTATCAAGTTTATAAGGAGCTCTGGTAGTATAGAAGGTAAGACATTTGACTGGTAACTAGAAGGTCAGTGATTCCATGCACCACCTGCCCTGTGGGAGGAAGATGAGGCAGTCTACGTCAGTAAAGATTTACAGCCTTGGAAACCTAGTGGGGGGCACTATGAGTCAGAATCTACTCAATTGCAGTGGGTTGGGTTTGGTTTGCCAAGGTCATGGAGAGAAAAGTTTTCCAAAATTCTAATTTTTGCTTAAAAGGTCAAATGTTATCGGTGGCAACAAATATTGTCAATTGTTTTCCTTCAGATGACAGACTCACTTCTCATTCAGTTTTGAGAAAATGCCTGCCAGGTACCCAAATCTGAATACCCATAATGGGTTAGTCAGTGATTGTTTCAAGAATAACAGTGTCATGAAAAAATGCAATTGGTCATGATTCAAACCATTTCATAAGTGCTTTTTCTCAAGGCAGCCATTGTACTTTGAGATGCAAAAAAAGGACTCTGTGTATTTCCCATTTCATCAGTCAGACTATTAATAAGGCCTGTATCCATGGAAGCTTTGGTGACATAGTGCCTAAGGCATTTGACTGCTAGCCAGAAGGATGGCGGTTCAAATCCACCAGCCACTCCTCAGAAGGAAGGTTGGGCAATCTACTTTGTAGTGATACTGCCTCAGAAACCCAAGGAGGGGTCACTATGAGTCGGATCCGACTTGATGGCGGTGACTGTGTTTTTCTTTTTTGTTGTTGTTATTTTAGCATTAGGTTTCAAACTCAAGATGTTTTTAAGAGGAATCAGTTCAAAGTAGAATACTAGTTCAACACCTATGTTCTTGTTTAATATTATGCTGTCTCTCAGATTGGCCTAAAGTTGACAACTACTTTGCCTTGTATCTTTGTGGAAAGATTGCTCAAGTGGTAATTATAGTATAAATTTCGTTACCTTACACCTGCATTTTAATCTCACATTCACTCTAATCAAATATTTGTAGAATTATGGCTTTATGTTCTTCTCTAGTATACATATTTCTATGGAAGTATGTAAGCTTCTGTAAAAATGAGCAATTCTCCTGGACTCTTATGCTGACAGCAACTCTGGCTAATGCAGTTCCCATTAAGACAGATTTTAACAGAACTATTTCTTTGATGTATAATTTTAAAGCACTATCCCACAACTATAATGCTAGAATCATTTGATGATACATATGGCCCAATTTGGTATGAAACAGAATGCACCTTTTAAAAGAATTACTGCTTTCAATTCATGTCTAGTTTTAAATTGCATTGAAGTAAAAAGTGGCATGTATTTTTCTTCTCTTCCAAAGGGGAAGTGTGTTTTCTCTCCACAGATTCTTTAGTTACATCATAGCAATACAAAGAAACTTCTAAAAATATCTTGAAATAAAAATATAGCTCCAATAGAGAAGATTTGAATTTTAGAAAACAAGCTCTGATTAAAAAAATTTCCATTAAGATTGTTTGCGTTACCTGTTTGTTCTCACAGTGACTGTCCACAGTAGTACTCATGTAGGTGTATTTTTAAAAATACAGTCTATTAAATGAAGTTATCTCTGTTTAAATCTCCATTATTTTTAACTAGTCACATTATAATTGTGTGTAAGCTGTGTCTCAGTAGAGTACCTATTGCAGATACACATTTTTTTTTTTGTCAATCAAATCCCTAAATGGACCTTGGAAATCATGTTAGTCAATATTTTATCTTACTGAAGGGAAAAAAGAGGCATATCATTTATAAATAAATCTGACAAGTCCACACAGCTTATTCATGGCAGGTAAGAGATCCTGTGTCCAGACCCTATTATTGTTAGTTGCCATGAAGTCAATTTTGATGCATAGCCACCCTGTGTTACACAATAGAACTGCCCTTAGGGTTTTCTTGGCTGTAGTCTTTACAGGATGAGATTGCCAGGTCTTTCTCCCATGATGCCACTGAGTGGATTTAAACTGTCAACTTTTCAGTTAGCAATCAAACACTTAACTGTTGCGTCGCAACTCTCCAGAAAAACCAAACTCAATGCCATTGAGTCGATTCTGACTCATAGCGACCCCCCCCCCCGTTGGGTTTCCAAGGCTGTAAATCTTTACAAAAGCAGACAGCCCCATCGTTCTTACGCAGGCAGCTGGCAGGTTTGAACCACCAACCTTTTGGTTAACAGCCAAGTGTTTTAACCACTACACCATCAGAACGTCTTACCACAAACTCTAGAGCTTATTTAATTTTACCATTATGTCTTTATGATAGCTTTCCTTTTTGGTGTTTATAAATAAAAGGTCAAAGAAAATAGCAATAGGTCCTTCCCTGTAAGTGGTTTAAAATATTTTAGTTTCTGATTAAAGAGACTAGTGCCTATTTGAATGCAGAGATGAAGGGGCCAATAGAGCAGCTACTTTTAAATAAACTGGAGAGACAATAAAGAGCGTAAGCAACATGGAGAATGAACTTTACAAATAGACTTCATATTACACACTAGGAGTTTTCAAAGTCCCACAGAATTGAACCAAATTTGGCTGAAATGTTCATTCAAAGTTTACTCATAAGTAACTGATAATGTTGTTATGATTTGGACTACTGGCACATTTATTATTATTTTAAAATCACTATAGTTAGAAGAAAGTATTGAAAACATTGCATCATTTGATAGATTTTTTTTCATTGTTCTGAAATAGACTATTTGATTTTATTTGCAAATGAACAAAAATAGTTGGGAAGATGGTAGATGTT
>NW_006921615.1:9349349-9367350 GCF_000298275.1 Orycteropus afer afer
ATTTTTTCTCAAATGGTAATATTAAATGTTGTTAAAATCTAACATGTAGCAGTTCTATATCATGGTTGTACAGACTATAGGCTTTGGAATCAGACAGCTTGAATTTGAATCCTTTTACCATGGTCTATTAGTTGCATGAATTTAGACTATTACTTAACATTTCTACATCTTAATTTTCTCATCTGTATGGTGGGGCTGATCATAATAGTATCTTCCTCTTGAGGAATGTTACAAGGAATCAATTGAAATTTCACATAGTATATAGCATAATGTTTCACAAGACACAAGCAGAAAATGTTAATCATTGTTAACATTATTTTAACTATTTAATTCATCATTATACTTGCCCCTAGCTCAATCTCATTTACCTTTTACTGGCACATTCTTATGTATCTTTCAGCATTGAGTTATTGTCATTTCCTCCAAAGGAAATCTTTCTTAACTCTCTCATGCAGAGTTAGTTCCTCCCTTCTTCCATATAGTATCTCTAAGATAGTCTCAGAGTTCCTGGGTGGTGCAAACGGTTAAGTAGTAGGCTGCTAACCAAAAGGTTGGCAGTTTGAGTCCACCCAGGGCATCTTGGAAGAAAGGCCTAGTGATCTGTTTCCAAGGATGACACCCAATGAGAACCCACAAAGATAGAGCCTAGGTTTACTCTGACATACATGGGGCCACCATGAGTCAGAATTGATTTGTCAGCAACTGGTCTCCATGAAACTCTAAGGGAGACCTTAGAATACTGTTTGTCCTTTTATATTAGGACTGAGTACCTCCTGATGTTGCCTTGTGCAGATCTAGACGGTATGATGCCTCCCACTCTTTTTTTTTACCACCCTGGCCAAACTCTGGGGTGTCTATCTCTACCACACCTCCTTTCCCCAAGGTTTGATGCTCTTCTCTGAAAACAGTTAGTGGATGTGTCCTTATTTTACAGGATTATCTGTTTATGTTATAATTATCTGCTTACATATTTATCTTTCCCTCTATACCATGAGCTCCACGAGAACTTTTTCATGTGTGAGGCCATAATACATAGTAAGAATTGGCCACAAAGCAGACATTAATTACAGAGATTTCCTTTTTTGAATGAGTGAATGACTTAATTTATAAGTTGGCAATAACCAGTCATTGACAAATTTTACACTTTAATAAAGTTGTAATCTCTAGGAGGTAGTGTGGTTGGGAAGAACGAATTAGGGGGAGAAGATTGAGCTCTTTGGCCAAGCAAACTACTTTTCTGTACCTTGGTTTCTTTCCTTTTAAAATGGAATAATTATTCATTCAGAATGCTTTTATTCAAATTTTTTTATTCAAAATGCTTTGTCTATATTACAGAGCTATTGAAGAAAACAGGAGATACTACATAGTCAAGTAAAAGATGCTCTACAGTGTAAACTGGATTACTGTCCTGGAGAATAAGCAAATTTTATTTTAACTGTTGTGCTTTGATGTTATTCCTATTTTGCTTTTTACAAACCTTCCAAAAGGTCTAAGATAGTTGAAAATTTATAAGGAAAAATATGTAACCGTAGTAAATTTTATTTCTCATGTAACAGCTCTAGTATTTGAATACCAATGAACATGACTTAAAATTCTTATTTTAGGATCTAAGAAGCTCTGGTAGCACAGTGGTTAAGGCATTCTGCTAACCAAAAGGTTGGTAGTTTGAACCTACGAGCCACTCTGTGGGAGACAGATAAAGCAGTCTCTTTCTGTAAAGATTTATAGCCTTAGAAAACCTATGGGGAAGTTCCACTCTGTCCTATAAAGGCACTATGAGTCAGGATCAACTAGATGGTTGGGTTATTTTTGACTCTTATAATACCTTTTCCTGTTGTAGGTGATTTTGTGTACATAATTTGTACATTCTTTTTATATTTTAAGTTTTAGGCACAGTTATATTATCATTATTTTAATGCTTTCTGCTCTTGGATTCTCTTAATATTATCCTACTCTGACTCTTTATTTCAGTGAGTCTAATTGGGCAGAAAAATGGATACTAAATGTATCATGGTCATTATATTCATTTTATAAGATGTAGAATCAGAAGGAGGAAAAGAAAGAGAGAAAAGACTGAAGATTGCTTGTGGTAGAATTAACTGAGTGATGAAATGGAAGGAAAGGAGCTTGATACATTCCATGGGACACTTTTGTACCCAGGCAGCTTTTTGCTATATGAAACATTTTTTAGATGTATAAGGAAAAAGGAAGAAAGTTAATTATATTACAGGGAATGTGCAAATCAGGTATTGACAACTTGGGAAGTACCTGTATTAAAAAAGAGCACAGAGTATGTTTCCCTGACCTTTAAGGAGCACCTCCTTAACAGTGTGAAAAAACTAGGCCTGTTTAACCTTTTCTTACTTGTTTATTCTATCTTTGCAGTGCCTCTGTCTCTTCATTCTGATCTGAAAAGTGGAGATGACATGATCCAAATATGTTATGCTAAAATATATTCATTAGTTGCTATTAGTACTTTGAAAATAAAAGATTGACATATTGATTAGTTTGATTTAAGTGCCTAGTCTAAGCCTTTGTCAGTTTGTAACCCTGTATTTAATTTTTATTTAATAAGTTTCACAGGAGAATTTACAAAGGCATTCCACTCCAGCTCAGAGGTGAAGTCTGGGCTCTACTTCTTGAGATCCCTAAAATGAAAGAAGAAACAAGAGACCTTTATAGTGTGAGTATCTGAAGCTAACCTGTTATTTTGAAATTAAAAAGTAAGATCCATTTCTTTTAGCTTTCGAGGTGATGTGAGATATTCATAGCATCTTTGGATTATATTTAAGCTACATTGGTTTGTTGTTTTTGTTTATTGTAGTTTTCGTTCTAATTTTCAAACAAATACTTCAATGAAAATAATATTTTCTTTATTAATTAGTCAATAGCTGTCAAATGCTTTTCATACAAGGAAGTTAAAATGATGAATCAATCTTGGGGCATGTTTGTAAGGAAAATTGAGTAATACCTGATTGTAGCCACTCCTTTCCAGTGTAGTTTCAGTTAATAGATTTACAGTGTCAAGTTTAGAGTTTATAGGAAAATAACAGAATTCCATTTGTCCACCAGCTGCCTGTGTATGGTTAATTGTTTTCTTTACATATGAAAAAAGAATTTGTCCCCAAGACTATTACTTATTAATGTTAAGCTTTTGACTCAGTGGTCAGAAATGCCTTCCTTAAATTAAACAGTGCATTGAATTTACCTCCTTGTCATCTCAGCTATACCTTTTTAAGCCTAAATTTTACATTAACCTTTGAAAGGAATAGAAATTTTTAAAAGATGATAAAATATATCATCTAAGAATCTTAGACCATAAATTTAAAAATATTTTCCTTAAAAAATGCATATAAATAGGATAAATTAAAATAGAATAATTGGAAAAAAGAAAAATAATTGCTAGCTTAAGCCTAAAGCCAATTATAAAATGGACTTTAGAATGTTCTTTTAATATTTTAATTTTCTCTTTCTTTATATATTGTGTATAGTCAGGTAAAATTTCATTAAGATGAAAGGTAACAAATACTGGTTAATTCAGAGTTGCTTATTTTGTGTGACTAGAAGATTTAAGATATTAGCTGCTTGGACCGTGAACAGACTATACGAGTTTTTGTCGGAGGATTTTCGACTTTCACATTATTTTAGACTGTTGATTAGGTATTTGTTTTTAGTTTCATAGTTTTAGAGAGCCACTATTGGAAATGAAGTATGTCTGAGGTAACATGTATAAAATAAAACCCTAGCAGTTAATATAGTGTGCCTGGAATATGGTAGGTGCTCAGTAAATATGTATTTAATTAATGAAAGAAAAAAATTACTTTTATGTAGTTGCTAATAATAGGACTATAATTTTCAGTTATCTTTTTTGGCTTTTTCTATAAAGAATGAAATTTCCAAAGCCTAGTTAATATGAGATAATCATTTGGTAAAAACCAGTAGTTCAGCAACAAAAGAAATAACTTGCCCCCCAGTGGTTTTATGCTCATAATTTTCAACACTACCTTACTGTTTGAGTTTCTGCTAGCATTATTTTTAAACCAACTTCTTTTCTCAACCATTCTTTTCTATTCTGTTTCTCCTCAAGTGATATATATTGCTCTCCAAGCATCCTCCACAAATTGGAACTTCAGTAAGAATAAAATTACCTCCTCATATTCTGCTAAGATTTTAAAGATCTGAGGGATTGACTCTGCTGTGAGCCTTCAAGTTTTCCTGGTCTACCTGTTTGTCCTTTCTTGGAATAAAGTTCTGTGCCACATGCAAAAGAACATACAAAAGTGAATAAGTACAATGTCAAGAAACTTTTCTTCTCTGTTGAGGGAGACATGATTCCATAAAAATATTTAATACTAGTAGCATGTAGATAAATACTTTTAAAACAGTAAAAGAAAAGAGTTGCTATAGTTCAAAAGAGGGAAAGAAAAGAAATCACTGTTGGTCTTTATGATTCAGGAAGACTTCATGGAATAGGAACAGTTTGAGGTAGGCTTCATTTCTGAAAGGGAGAAAAATAAAGGAGGGAGAGAGAAAAGGATTAGTTTTTAATTTGAAACTTCTATTACTGCATTTTTAAAATACAGTACTTATTTTACCTTGAGGAGAGCTAATATTATTTGAATACTTTATACAACATGTGTGGATGCTAGTCTAAACGCTCCATGTGAATTAAGTCATTTTCTTCTTACAACAATGCTAAGAGGCAGAGCTTTTTATTATGATTATTTTTATTTTACAGATGAGGAAACTGAGTTTAGTAAGATTAAGTAAATTCCCTAAGGTTAGAAACTGGCAGAGGCAGGATTTAAAATCTGGGCTGTCCTGGCTCCTGAATCAGTGCTCTCATTTACTCCATTCTACTGTTTTGTTTTACTTTTTTCATTGCAACTCATTTGTATTTGTCTCTCTTGTGTCTAGTGATACAGCTAACAAATGGTAGCCCTTAGTCAATAGTAGTTAACAACCTTATCTACAGCCTTAGCTTGGCTCAGTAATGTTATAGGCCAAACACAATGATATTACACATTTTATCAACATGCTTTTCACTGTGTTTCTGCCCTCAGGTTTATAGGTTCATTAGCTTTTTCTTTTCTTTTTTAATGTAATTTGAGTGAAAGTTTACAAAGCTAATTCATTTTCCATACAATAGGTCTTACAGTTTTGTTTCATGACATTGATTGCAATTCCCACAATATAATAGCCCTCTTCCTACTTTCTCACTGTAGCTACTTTTCCCCTGTGTCCTTTCTCATGCATTCCTACCCTCTGAGCTTTCTCTCTGTGCAGATACTGTCCTCTTGATGTCTTATGGTTAATTGCTAAGGAGTGAACCTACCAGGTGTACATGTTCACCCTATATTCCTGTCTATTTGGCTGGAAGCCATGGGAATGAGTTCAGTTCTAGGCCTGGAGGGTAACTAGGGAACATAATCTTGGGGGTTTCACCAGTCTCTATCAAACCAATAAGCCTGGTTTTTTTTTTTTTTTTTTTTTCTGATTTCAAATTTTGTTCCCACATTTTTCTCCCACTCTATCCAGGATCTCTTAGACTGATCCCTTTCTGAGTGATTGATGGTGGTAGCCAGGCACCATCTAGTTCTTCTGGTCTCAGGGTCATGTAGGCTGAGGTTCACATGGTCCACTAGTCCCTTGGGCTAATTGTTTCCATGCACCTTTGGTTTTCTTCATTTTTCTTTGCTCCGGACAAGGAGAGACCAGTTTTCTCTTAGATGGCCACTTGCAAGCCTTTAAGGCCCCAGTCACTACTTACTAAAGTAAGATGTAGAACAGTGTTTTTGTGTAGTAACTTATGCCAATTGAGCTTGATGTCCCCTGCAACATGGTCCTGAGCCCATGAGCCCAACAACTTGCTCCCTCAGGGTGGTTGGCTGTGGCTAAGAAGTTATCATAACTTTGCCCCCTGTTGGCACTATTATGTATATGGACATATTTACCGCACATACAAATATGTATGTAGAAATATCATCTCCCAAACTTAAATATGGTCATGGATGTCTTCCCTTTTGCCTAGACATACCTGATCATTCAGCCTGTCCGCCTATGTTTCCACTCATTGATTAATGATTATTATCGTTATGGATAAGCTAGTGTTGTGTTTGTAAAAGTGTTTATCTTTGTTGCCTGTACCTCTTGTGCATCTCTCTGTGTCTTCCTTTTCCTTAGTGTTACTGTGGTTGGTCACTTGCTTTTGGTAAATTGCCTTTCCTTTCACCCAAATCAATACTAGTCTCTTATTGTTTGTTTGTTTTAAATAACATGTTTATTTTTAATATTATGGTGACATTTATGGATCTTAACCCCCCCAACCTCAGAGATAACAGTAGAATCTGTTTGCCTCCTTTCATTAAGATAAATGTGTTTGAATTCCTGTATTCTGCGCATAAGCTTGTAAATATTATACACCATAAATACTTCTTTTTTCCCCCCTAACTTAATGGGGCTTTTCTTATTACTTATGAAAAAAAGTCATAAGGCTTTTTTTATGTTGGACTTTTTTGTCCTCTGGCGTAGCTGATATTGTAAGTATACTTGGGTGTTTTTCTCTCTTCCATTAAATTTTATTTTAAAGCTTTTTTTTTAAAAAAAAAATTATGTCTTGTCAAACATGTTCTTCCTATGTTTCTATAGTCAGTCTTTTACCAGGAGGTTTGTTGTAGGACAATAATTGAAATCTCTTGACTTGCCCATTATGTGTTTTTTTCCTTAGATATTAAAAGAACAAACATGTACAGGTTTTTTTGTTTGTTTATTTAAAGGTACATTTTTGTAATGTCTTCTGAAGCAACTTTTATCAGAAATAACATACAGTATTATTTCAGTGATTTTATGATTCTTATACAGCACTGTAAATATCTTCTCCACTCTGAAATATACTGCAAATATTCTTCATATTTTAAAAAGCTACAGAAGCTGCCCTTCTTTGAAGATCCCACCTCAAAACATGAAAATATGTATCCTAACAAAATGGAAAGAAGGTTGGGCAATCTACTTCCGTAGTGATACCACCTTGGAAACCCAAGGAGGGGTCGCTACGAGTAGGGTCCGATTCCATCACAGTGGTTGTGTTTTTTGTTTTTTTTTAACAAAACATTTAAAACACAGACATATTCCAGATATACCTACCTTCTTTCCATGTTTAACTTAAGAGTTAACACTTATATTTTCATATGTACTTAGAGTTGATTAAGGAGTTCTGGTGGTACAGTGGTTAAAACACTTGGCTACTAACCAAAAGGTGGGCGGTTCAAACCTACCAGCCACTTTGCAGGTGAGAGATGAGGCAGTCTGCTTCCATAAAGATTTATAGCTTTGGAAACCCTATGAAGCAGGTCTATAAGTTGAAATTGACTTGATGGCACTGGGTTGTTGTTTTTTTTCTTTTTTTTTTGGGGGGAGGTTGATTTCAGTATAAATGTGTATGACCAGTACATTATAAATGGGTCAGTATAACATGTGTATATAGATGTTTAATTGTACTTAAACATGGTTAAGTATAAATTAATATAAACTTAATCTCACTATTAGTTAAACATGAAGATTAAACATACTCATTTAGTGCCCCTTCCTCCTGAAATTAAGTGGACAGCATGCTGTTGTTGTTATTTGCCCTCGAGTCGGACCCGACGTATAGCAACCCCTCCTTGGGTTTCTGAGGCGGTATCACTACGGAAGAAGATTGCCCAACCTTGCTTCTGAGGAGTGGCTGGTGGGTTTGAACCACCAGCCTTCTGGTTAGCAGTCAAGTGCCGTAGGTACTACGCTACCAGAGGTCCCAATGGACGGCATAGGGTTTTCAAGAAAGGCAAATCCCCAAAGAATAAGAAAATAAGAGATAACAGTCACCTATTTTTGGAAACCAGAATGTAGATATACATTTAGTAAACTTAGCAAACCTGATAAAGATAAATTTTGGGCTGGCAGTGGGAAATTGGAAGAGCAAGTTGATTTATATCTCAAAGTCTCCAAAAGATTCAGTAATTGCCAACATCAGGAAGTGGAGGAAAAGCTAAAGAACAAAAATAATTGAAAGCCTGTTTAAAAAACTATTAGAGTAGCGACTGGGATCTTAAAAGCTAGCAAGCTGCCATCTAGATGCAATGATGGGTCTCTCCTTGTCAAGAGCAAAGAAGAAAGAAGAAAACCAAAATTAATGGAAACAATCAGTCCTCGCAACTGGTACACCATCTGATCTGCAACCTATACAACTATGAGACCAGAAGAACTAGATGGTGCCTGGCTACCACTGTCATCCACTTGGAAGGGATGTAGGAGATCCTGGATAGAGAGGGAGAACAATGTGGAACAAAACTCAAAATCATTTGAAGGGAAAAAAAAAAAAAGATGGTTTGACCAGGTTTGCTGGTCCAATAGAGCCTGGTGGAACCACTGAGACTATGGCCCCTAGCTGCCCTTCAGGTCTAGAATTGAACCCACACCTGTGGTTTCCAGCCAAACAAAGTTCAGGCATGTGAGGTAAATCCTCAAGTAGACACACGCCTTGGAGAGAACAATCATGGGAGAAGGAAGGGCTGCTTATGCACAGGGAGACAGCTCAGGGGGCAGGAGAGTATAGAAGGATGGACACTGGGAAGTGGTAACTATGGGGAAGGAGTGGGAGGGGAGCTGTTGCATTGTGGTAAACTGTGGTCAATGACATGAGACAAAGTGTATGTGAACTGCTGATAGAAAGTGAATTTGCTCTCTAAATCTTCACCCAAATCACAATTAAAAAAAAAAAAAAAACTGTTAGCTCCTTAGATCCCTTCTTCCACTCTGGCACAAGACTGAAGATTTACTGTTTAGAGAGGATAAAACAGGCCTCTGGATGAGACAGACATACAACATTGCTGAGGGTGGGGCTGCTGTAATGAAAGCAGAGGCCTTGAATATTCTGAATTTTGGACATTCCAAGTGTTTCCTCCACTCAGTTTCCAGAACATTGGACGCTAGATGTTTTTTTTTTAGGCAGGAGTTTGGAAGAGCCTTCTTTGAAGAATCTGACCAATCTAAGAGAATAAACCCACAGGTATTGGCATCAGGGGGACCCCAGTGAAACTGCCCAACCAGATAACTCTAAAATGAAGACCACAATTTGGAAGCCCCAACCTTGCACCAAGAACTTTCAGTCCACTTTTTAGTGTCCTACTTTTAAGAATTAACAGATAATGAAGTATCACACTACTCATTTGAGGAGAGAAGCTAACATGAAAGACAAACCAAAACAAAAAAATGGGGGAAAAAAGGCAAGTTGTAAAAAACAGACTATACAGCAGGAAGAAAACATTAAAAAAAAAAAAAACCATTAATATCTTCAGAGAGCTGTATATAGATATTGCATCCATAAGGTAAGTACAGGATGCTATGGAAAATGAACAATTTTTCATATAACAAAGAAGAACAAAGAAGTTATGACTATAAAAAATAATAAGAAAATGAAAAACTTAGAAGGAGGATTTGAAAATAAAAATTAAAGAAATTTCCCAGAAAGAAGATAAAAAAGACAGAGATAGAAAATAATGGAGAAAGTTAAATGGCAACCCAGCAGATCCCACATTGTAATAATAATAAGAGTTCCAGAAAGAGAAAATGGGAATGAGGGTAGGGGCATGAGGAAATCAACCAAGGAATTATCGAAGAAAATGCCTCAGAATTCAGAGACATGAGTATGAGTTTTTAGGACAGAAAGGATCAGTCAAGTGCCCAGTTCTGTGGATGAAAATAGATCCACATCAAGAACAGAGATGTGAAGTTTCAGAACATGGAGAACAAAAACCTCCTATAAGCTTCTAGCAAGGAGAAAAAAAAAAAAAAAACATTTCATATAAAGAAGCAAGAATTAGAATGGCAACACTGGAAGCTAGAAGACAGTGAAACAGTGCCTTTTGAGCAAAAATATTTTCCAACTTGCTCTTCTAAAACAGCCAAACAGTTAAATAGAGAATAGATTTATCAGACATTCAAAGTTTCAAAAGATTTATCTTCCATGCACCCTTTCACAGGAGCTACTGGAGGATGTTTTCCTGTAGCACAAGGGAATGAATCAAGAAAGTAGAAGATACAAGATCCAGAAAACAGGACTCAACACAAGAGAAAAGCAAAGAGAAGTCCTGGAAGAGTAAAGAGAGATTTCAGGACCCCAACTGTGCAGCAGGCTGAGACATCAACAAGCCAACACTGGCGCAGCCAGAAACCTCAGCAAAATGTCTTTAAGAAGATGAAATTGGTAGGATACCTATTCTCTTTGAACATCTCCAGAAGTGATTTATGCAACTTAAAGTGCATTTGGGATTGAATTCAAGGGAGAAAATGAAGCAAATTAAGAAACAAGGCAATGATAAGCTCCAAGGAAAACAAAAATACTGTGCTGGAAAGAAAAAAAAAAGGTAGAATTACATGGCTTAGCTATGAAGAGCTTTTACATAGTCTTAGTAACACAAAGTACAAAATTTAAATTTAAAAAACCAAACTATATTGATGGGATGAAAGGGAAAAAGTTGATAAGGGAGGAAGGAAGATGGCAACAGAGTAGATCAGGGCATGTGTGGGAGGGAAACTTTCCTTGTGTACCTTCTTATATTTTGATTTTTGACTATGGAAATGATTTTCTTTTAAAAAATTTATTTAACTATTTTTCATAGACTTTCAATAACTGATTTCCATAAAAAATGTGCTTTCTTTTCCTCTTTTTCATCTTCAGAAATTAAAACACAGAGCACGGGGTTGTTCACCGGATATCAGACAAATTGACCTTGATGTCAACCGCACATTCAGGGATCATATTATGTTTCGAGACAGATATGGTGTTAAGTAAGTAAAGTTTAATATTATGAAATGTAAATAGAATTTATAAATACTTTTTGTCAAAGTCTTTATTAATTTAAACTTTTGAGTATCTAGAATGTGGATCATTTGAGTCTGTGTTTTGTGAAACTTAGTTTCTAATTTAATTTTAAAATTTTTTAACCTTTTGACATAATAGGTATTATACAACTGGAAAATAATCATTTTCTGATCTTGAAATTTTGAAAATATATGGTAATTTTATTAAAAGACTTAGAAAAGAAATGAGAGATTGTATTATTCCTTGAGAACTGTGCCACTGATAAATATATCCGTAGAATTTTGACCCTATACATAAATGAGGCTGAAAAAAAAAAAGGAAATTAATGATTATTTGAAAACTGAGTAAATATAACTATCAGGGCATTTGCACTACATATTGTCTGACATTGAATGTATCATTGCTATGACAGTTTATGAATGAGATTCACAATTTGCTGACCTCTGTATCAGTCAGAGTTCAGCAAGAAAACAAAACCAGTAGGAGATAAATATTAAGAGATGTATTGCAAGGAACCAGCTTATGTGTTTGTGCAGGATAACTACGCATGTCTGAAATCCATAAGGCAGGCTATCAGGAAGGATAAGTTGGAACTTTTGGACATGAGCTGAAGCTACAACCCACAGGCGGGTACCCACAGAGTTCAACAAAAGAAGCTACTACCCACAGGGTAGACCCAGCTCTGCTCTTGAGGCCTTGTAACTGATTGAATCAGATCTATCCAGGTTATCTAGGATAATTTTCCCTACTTAAAGTCAAATGATTATGTAGTTTAATCACATCTATATTTGCATTCAGTTGAATAAATGGGTACTGTAGCTTAGCCAGGTTGACACGTATAAGTGCCATCATAACCCACCCTTGTCAGCTAAGCACTCATACATGTCTTCTTAAACCATTCTTCATATCCAAATAAAGACAATAACAGATAAGCATAACTAATGTCATTGAATTATACACATAAAGAATGTTTATATAACAGATGATTTCTTGCATTTATATTTAACACACTCACACATACAAAAGAATAACAGAGTCATACCTCTGCCTAACATGATACACTAAAATGTGCTTACAACTGAAAATTTTCTAACCCTTTCCCCACAAGAGGATGCAGTCTTTAGGTGATGTTCATTATTCTTTGATATTCTATAACTTATATAGTATGATACAAAGTCAACAATTATTAATACATCTTTTTTTTTAGATGATAAGGGAATGAGAAGAAAACAAAAATACTTAGTTAATGTATATACAAACAATCATAACAAAATAAGAAAGAAATACTTACAACTATTGCAGTCCTTATTTCAGCAGCTGGCCGTATGGTCATAGCTAGTATTTATAACTTCTCTTCTTTCATTACTATTCCATGTTTCCTTTGCCCTCAGCGAGTACCTCAGCTGGTCATGGTTCTCAGCCTGATTCCTGAAGGACCTAGGCCATTAATAATCCTGGCTGAATTAGGTTGTTGCAATTTTCCATTAACTTTAATCACAGGGCATGGTAATACTAAGCCAAATCTTGTATTTCATACATACTCTTTCTTACCTCCATGTGTAGTAGCAACCTAATTTCCCTTGGTAGTGAACATCAGTCACCTCAGTCAGTACAGTAACCCCCTTCTTTGCCTGTTGTTTTAGAAACATGAGAAGGCTAAAGAGCTGGGTGACAGTTTCAACTTCCAGTTCAGTGGAACCATTATTATAGCTCCTAAACTTCTAGGCCAGCAGAGCCCATGATCACAGAGATCAGAAGGAAACAAAAGTGTTGGAGTGGATTAGTAGAGATAACAATGACTAGTGCCACTCCCATTTCCACTCTTTCATTCCTGGACCTGTGAATCCTGACTATAGGCAAAGTAGCACCATAGATTGGACACTGATTTAGAACATATACAGTATCTTGGAGGACATTGCCCCAGCTCTACAAGTTAGTGCCATGTAACTGGTGTTGTAACCAAATCTTTAAAAGTCCATTCCACCGTTCTTTTAAAGCAGTTTTTTCTATGGTGTTGATTTTAGAGTGAGAGAGTTCAACAAAAGAAGCCAACAAATTAAGTCTAGTATTTTTCTGTCAGAATGAATGCAATCTAGTCTCAAATTTAGACCATATAGAATATTATTTAAATTTGAACTTGGAATCATTTCTTTATTACATCAGTAGTTTATTTGGATTTATTTGTCTTCACCGAACTTATTTTAAAAATGTTTGTCATTTAAAATATATGTGAAATAAGTTATGTTTAATGTAAATGTTTTTTTCTCTAGGCAACAATCTTTATTCCATGTTCTTGCTGCATATTCTATTTATAATACGGTAAGTTAGAACACATTTGTCTGTAGTTCTTTGAATTGTATTCTGAGGAACTAGAGTTACTCTTTTGGCACAAGGTACTCTAGGCCACATTTCTTCAGCTCAAGACTAGATGGTCTCCACTGTCCCTTTTACCTCTCTGGTTGTTCTCTGCTTAAAGCTCCTCTGGTAACCCTAGGGTCTTAGAGCAGAGCTGATATGGAAGTGGAAAGACCTAAGTACGACCAAAGTATGCCAGTGAAGCTCACGTTTCTCTCTCTCTAGATTGTTAAGCTTTATGTTGTTTGATTTTTTCTTTTTAAGCAAATAAAACAGAATGAGCAGGACCAGGATGGGAAATTGGAGATGATTCTCATATAGTGTTAGAAATATGGGTCTTCTCACTTTCTTTTCCCCTTGTCCCGCTTTTTCCTTCCTCTTTGACTCAGTCTTAGCTCCAAAAACCCTTAAATATTTCCACCTCCATCTTATTCTCCACCCTGCTTGATTCTCCCTCTAAAAGAAAACACTTAAAATGCCCCATGACCGGAATACTTCTGGCCAAAGTGTTATTGGGCTTTGTTCTTAGAGTGTGTTTTTCTTAGTTTAAGATCAACTCTGTATAAATAAACCCAGAAAAACGCACCTGCCTTCTTAATTGTGATGTGCCGTTTTAAGAGCTAGATTAGTTTTTGCTTAACTCTTTAGATAACTCTTCATTGCTCCTAGAAGGTTGCCTTTTAGAATCTTAGTTTATCCATTAGGTAAGGTCCAAATAGGTCAACACATGCACTTGCTGTTCCCAGGGATGGGCTAAAATGAAACTCTTTGGTAACAGAATATGCTGTTCTTAAGGCATTTACCACTCCAGGGGGAGAAGGTAAGTTGGAGAAAGGTTAATTAGTGTTGATCATAAAGCAGGTGTTAAATAAATGCTTGTTAACTGGGTTCCAGTGAGGACGTTTGAACCTTGAGAAATATCATCTCTGTTATAATGAAGACCTTTAAGTTACAAGGAACAGAAAGTCACTAAAATGAGGGCAAGTTAAAAAGGGGTTTATTAAAAAGATTTCTCACAGAAAAGAAGCAATAGTTGGACCTCATAGGAACTATAACTGGGAAGTCAAAGCCTTCAGTAAGAGAGAGAGAGAGCCATTTTTTCCTTGTCTAGGGCCATGCGGTGATTGTCTCTATGAACTGTTTACATTATTTCTCCCTTCAAATTGGTTTTCTTTGCCTACTTATCAATTTTTACATGGCTAACATTATGTCCACAGAGTCAATATGACCATTCTGTCAAGTTTATACCACCATATGATTACAGTCTGTGGCTTTGTTTAAATTTCATAGAGAGAGAATCTGATCAGTCACTCTCAGCCAACTAATTACTCCTCTAGCTCTGATGTCCTCCTCTGGTCCAACAGCTATGATTCATATGGCACAAACATGAATCCCTAAGGCCACAACATGAAGCAGGGACTGTGGGGGCAGTGGGCAGTTCTCAGAGAGGAGCTGTAGGCTGGAAGGGCAATCTAAAATGTATCTACTCAAGAATCCAGAGGAAACGGAAACATCAAATTGAGACTTGTGGAAGGAGAAAAATTTGCCAACTTCTGAGTAGAGAAGAGGAATAGTGAGCTGAGAATCATATGTGAAAAGAAATGAGTGCTCTTGGAAGAAGGTACAGCAGTATTGAACAAACAGCAGTAAAATAGGTAGAATTTGTCTATAACTCTACATTTATTCTTGAACATAATTTAACTCTTTTATAATATGAGACATAATACTATAAAGAAATGAGAATAACACTCTCTAAATTGCCCACTAAATAAGATGTTTAGGCATTTTCTTATATTTTATGGATCACAGTTTTATAAGTGCAGATACATGTAATATGACTTTAAAAAAAAAAAAAAGTTTTTTTTGTACTCATTTACTCTTTAGGAAGTTGGATACTGTCAGGGAATGAGCCAGATCACAGCTTTACTCCTTATGTATATGAATGAAGAAGATGCCTTCTGGGCCCTGGTCAAACTGTTCTCAGGCCCCAAACATGCCATGCATGGTAAGAAAATTTCATATTTTAAAATAAAAATAGACAAGGGGAAGTGGTAAAATTAGAGCATTAGAAGATGCTAGGTAGAGCTAATAATAACAAACTTAATGTCCAGAGTCTTGTTCATTTAATGAATGTTGGTTGCTAATTTCTTATTTCATTTTTCTTCATTTAACTTCTCTGTTCATATATTTTCCTATGTCTTTTCCTTGAAATATATTGTTGGCATCTTAAAATTCTTACTTTAGTTGCTTCCAATCAAAAGAAACTAATTTAAAGTCAGAAAAATTCAGAAAAAGCTTTATTACTGGGAGAAGTGCAAGATACTTTTGGTCAAAACTTTTAGACAGTTAAGGAATTATCATTTTGGTGAAATGTTTACCATGGACTAGATATTGTGGTATGTAAATCTCTGTCAAAAGTAGTAATAGAGAAATGACAGGTGTTTAAAGAAATGGTGCTTAATAGTTAACTAGCTGTATATTTCAAGTGATTGGGGTTTTTTGTTGTTGTTGTTGCTTGTTTTGTTTTGTTTTTAGTTTTCCAGCCATAAAATTGATGCTATTTTAAATAAAAAGCTAATAACACCTTCTAGACACTTGATTGGTTAATATTTCAAAACTTGCATACTTGATTGGTTTTCAAAATAGCAGAGCGTTCTTAACACTTTTTCTTTACATTTGCTAAGCATATGTGATAAACTGTATTTTAAAGAGCTTGAATTGTAAATTGTCTTGGAACTAAAATTACCATTTGTCCATTACAGACACTATTTTCCCAATGTCATCCATGTGGTAATACCAACTTAAGAATAATTTCAACATTAGTTACTCAAGAATAGATCATCTACATTTTAAAAAGCCTTTCTGAAGTTAGAGAGTCGGTTCTGAAGGACCAGTGTTTTATGTTAAACCAAAAATGTTCAGAGCATAAAAGTTTGCAGAATTATCTGTAAAAGTTAAATCACTCTCAGGAGAGAGGAATATTGATGAATAATCCAGGACTGACCTTTATTATGTCAATCACTGTCAAATGTGGTAATATATAATGGTGGGGAATCTGTCACATGCTTAAAGTGATAGTTTAACATTTTCAAAAAGATAGCCTTCCATAATTTACTGTTTCACACTCTTAACATGTGATTTTTGTGAGGGTATTGTGTGACACTGTGTGTGTGTGTTTGCATTTATCTTTCTCCCTTAATTTTCCTTGCCATTTTTTTTTTTTTAAACAAATACTATCTACAGAATAACTAACTGGGGACATTTTGCATCCTGTAGATTGCAAAAGTAAGCTGCATTATCATATTGAACTACCCTCCAGTAGGCCGTATCATTTGAAAAGGATTGTTGAACAAAAATTATAACTCTTCAACAAGCTTTATTTTGCTTTACTGTGGGATGGTGTTGCTGATATAGTTTGAAGCACAACAGAATGTTGTGATTGAAGTGGTATGTAATTATTTGGAAGATTGCTCTATTTGAAAAGCAGTCATTTCTTTTAAACAAATTTGATAGCTCATTTTCAGGAATTATCATCACTAGTTTCCTTGGTAAAGTGTTATCAATTCTTGATAACAATTGTTATCAAATGTTGTCCTAACATTTGTATTTGCAGTACAGTTTAGGTCATTATTATGGGTAGGTTTCTTTCTAGGTCTGCCCATGTAATTCTGTAAAGTAAAAGTAACCTCAATTCTTTGCATTTCTTCCATGAAAGTATAAATATATAGAATTAAAGTGGGGGCTAGGGAAAACCAGATTTAGTATCAACTCTGAGATATCACTGAAAAGTGAAGAAATGTTTGATGCCTTAGCATCTTTGATCTAGTGGTGATTATTCAAGGATATTGACTTTTCCAAAATCAGACTTTTCTTGAAATTCTTCCTATAGTCATTCCTGTCAGATTGACCATGAAAGTGGCACTGATAGAGAACTTTTTTTTTTTTTAATGAAATCATTTCACGAGAAAATATAAGAGAGGAATAGAAACTCTATGTCTGGAAATTTTTACACATATCTTAGAAAACTTAGAATTAGTTAAGTAATAATCCTGCCCAGAAGATTACAAAGCAATTTTCCCAACAGTGTTCCAAAGAACATTAGTTCCTTAGGTTCTTGGATGAACATAGTTTCATTTTTTGGAAATATGTTCTGTAGGGGAAAATGGACTCTAAGATCAAAGTCTGAAAGATTGAGTCAAACTAAGGCAAATAAGTTTCTTTACTCCATAGGACAATTCAGAAACATTAGTAAGTTCATTTGCATCATTAGTATCCAAGAAGGGAATATATATAATATGTGCTGTGTGTGTGTATGTGTGTGTACACGATATATACAGCATTTCTCCTGGGTTCTTTTATAAAAGTACAGAATATCTTGTAAAGTTACGTTCAACCTATGTTGGAAAATACTAATGTGGAGAAATCATATACTCAATTATGTATTTGTCCTCTTTAATCATATAGAATATCTGAAAAGAAATATATGAATAAAAATAGAATGCAACATTCAACAAGTCAAATACACAAAATCATTGCTAACTTATCATTTATAATTGCATACTTTCTAGAACTGTTTTAAATTATGTTGTATGTTGGGTGAAAATACAATTTTATTTTTGAGATACCTTGATCATATAGTGCCAGTTTATTTTCACTCATGGTAAATATGGATTATAGAGAAGATTAAAAAGTGATAAAAATTTAGGAAATATGGGATATTGGAGGCGGGGCAAGATGGCGGACTAGGCAGAAGGATTGCACAGACCCTCTTCAACAAAGAAAAGG
>NW_006921615.1:9374892-9380398 GCF_000298275.1 Orycteropus afer afer
AAAAAAAAAAAAAATAGGAAATATGATACTGATGGAACTGCTAGAGTAGACCTAAAAAGAGTAATAAAATGTTTGTTATGTAATATGTTTGCAATAAAACAAATAAATATTCAGGATTAGAATAACCTATGAAGAATCTAGCCCTTTAGGATCTGACTCAATACCTTAGAGATAATCCTGAGAAATGACTTCAGTTTCTATTTTCTTCTTCCTTAGTTTCCCATTTAACTTGGTAATTTTCTGTGTTCTTTTATATTTTTACAAGGTTTTAGGAGATCTTTAGCAAACAAATACTAGGCTACAAGTTTCATCACCCAAAATGTGTACACAATTATTTCCTTGATGAGGAAGAAAAATATTTTGGTCATACTGGATGTTCTTTCTTTTGACAGTTATAATGAAAGAAATCTGTTGAATTTTAAAATTGAGATTTGTTATTCTTGATAGAGAATTGTTTTTATGTTTGTATTGCAGGCTTTTTTGTCCATGGTTTCCCTAAACTCTTGAGGTTTCAAGAACACCATGAAAAAATATTGAATAAGTTTCTCTCCAAGCTTAAGCAACACTTGGTAGGTAGAAGTGACACTGACTTCCACTCACCTATACCAAGAATGAAGCTGGAATAATTCAGTTTAGGCTTTAGCTCCAGTTTCCTTACTAATTTTTAGTGTTGTTTATTTCATTTATAATTTCCAGTTGTTCGATGCATACTTGTTTTGTAAAATTTAATACTGACGTACTGCTCTCACAGCCCTCATTTATAAAATCGAACTTCTTCTTTGAAGCCGGTAAAAACAAAGAATATAGTTTATAAAAATACATGTCTTGTCAATAATTTTGGAGTTTTTATAATTGCACAAAATATATCATAAGAGTCATACAAACCTATTCTTAGTGAATGGTATATATTTTTTACCGTAAAACACAGTTTAGTAAAACAAATGTACTTTGCTGTAAAATATTTTGAAGAGTTAAAATAAGGCTGGCAGTTCAAACCCACCAGCCACTCCTCAAAAGGAAGCTTGGGCAATCTACTTCCGTAGAGATGCCACCTTGGAAACCCAAGGAGGGATCGCTATGAGTCAGTCAACTAGACGGCAGTGAGTTTGGTTTTTTGGTTTGGATCATAAGAAAAGATGTATTCTTAGGACTTTGAGAGCTAAAATGGAGAGGGAAAGAGTAAGAAGAAGAAAACTAGACATGATCCATGTTAGGATGGTTTTATGTTTCGCTTTGACAGTTGCCTCCACAGCCTTCCTAACTTACGTAATATGTTGTCATGTTTTTGTTTGCTACAGTCCAGAAATTGTGAGGTCTTTGTTTTTTCAGGATTCTCAAGAAATCTACACGAGTTTTTACACAATGAAATGGTTCTTTCAGTGTTTTCTTGATCGTGTGAGTATTTATAAAACTAAATCATAAAATTATAAATAAAGGATGAGAGCAAATTGTTAACCTCATTTCTGTTTTGATTTTAATTACAGACTCCATTTACACTAAACCTAAGAATATGGGATATCTACATATTTGAAGGAGAACGTGTTCTTACTGCTATGTCTTATACAATCTTAAAATTACACAAAAGTAAGAAAACGTTTATTAATATTTTATGAAATCAAAGTTCATTATAACTCTTATTTCCCATCTCTCACCCTAGCTCAAATTCATTTTCTTTTAGTAGTTTTTTTAAAAGTTCTTAAAAATAAGTGAAGATACTGTCTTCAGTTGGTAATTTACTTTCATTGGTGCTTTCTTGTAAGTAAAAGCTTAGTACATAGCAGAGGTCTTTGATTCTTTTCTCTTTGTATCAGTTTTTTTTTTTTCTTACTAAATAGTAAATTGATGGTTTCAATATGCAATTTGATATCTTCACTAATAATATTATTCTTACTATGTATTTGCGTCCACTGGGTCCCATTATTCCTTTTCATCAGTCTGAATCTCAAGTTTGCAGTAGGAGTCCAAAAGCATCAGGCCGTTTAGTTTGAAAGGGTAGAGAGGACATTTTTTATTACTGTTTCCTTCACCAGGAAAAAGGCATACAGCTCAAGCTGTAGACCAGAGATGAGGAACCTCCAGATCCATCTCTCTGCTTGACTGCATTGTGGCCTCTGGGGCAAGTACAATCAATGTCTAAAGTTGCATAAATGCAGCAAGGCTTTAAAAAGTCTTTAGTTGCACTATTTCAAAGTGTCTTATAATTTGATGCAATTAGCCTTATTTGTCTTTAAGTTTCAATTCAACCTTAAAAATAATATGACTCCTCTTCTAACTGCAGAGAAGACAGTCATTGAAGGCTTTAGAATGTGATAGAATATTTCTAATCCAGGTCATACAGCATTCCGCTTCCCCACTGAATTATAAGCTTATTGAGTGCATGGGGTCATGTTTTGTTTTGTTTTCTTCTCCCCCCCCCCCCCATGTGCTTGGTGTTCTAAGTACCTGCCAGGTGCTTTAATATTATTTGATTGCTTGGTGTAGTGCCTAAGGCATTTGGCTGCTAACCAGAAGGCTGGCAGTTCAAACCCACCAGCCACTCCTTGGAAGGAAGGTTGGGCAATCTATTTCCATAGTGATACCGCCTCAGAAACACAAAGAGGGATCACTATGAGTCGAATCCAACTCGAGGGCAGTGAGGTTTTTTTTTTTTCATTTTACATGAAAATAATGCCAGATTCTAGCCTTAGATAGGAATGAAAGTGCTCTTTAAAAACACTTCAACATTGTTTACTCTTTTAAAGAAAAGGATTCAGAAGTGTTGTAGTTTATTACCCTAACAAACCAAAGGAGCAAGACACAACAATTGACAATGAATTGTATTACAAGACTCAGGGTTCTGTTATACATCAACATAAATTTTCTCTTAATCATTCTTAATCTCTCTTTGTGTTTCTGTATCTCTGTCATTCACTTTATCACGCCCACCCTTTTACTTCCATTTTCTCCTTCTGGATTACCCACCAACCAAACCCACTGCCAACTAATTGATTGCAACTTTTAACGACCCTATAGGACAGAGTAGAACTGCCCCATGTGGTTTCCAAGGCTGTAAATCTTTACAGAAGCAGACTGCCTCATCTTCCTCTCACAGAGTGGCTGGTGAGTTTGAACTGCTGATCTTTTGGTTAGCAGCCTAGTGGTTTAACCACTGTCCTATCAGAGCTCGTCCCCTCTCTGGATTATGTGCTGGCAAATACATAGAATTTTTATTAAGAGATATGTTTACTATATTCCATAAATACTGAAGAAGTTGAAACATACTTTTCTAGCTCTCTTCTACCTCTTAAATTATGTTTTACTCATTTGACCCTTGATTGATTTTTTTTTGACAAGATCTTCCTCACCTTTTTGTAAATAAACTTAAAGTATAGCAATTACTTTATATGCTACCATATCATTAGATTAAATAAACTGTGGAAAATTTGCCTGTTGCTATGGATTTTTTTCTTGGTGAGGGAGACAAAGCTCAAGGACCTAATGAAGTTCCTTCACCAAAGCTTCAAAACCTGTCACCTTAACCACCACTTGTTAGCTGAAGCTCATAAGAGAGCCCCACCTCCTTTTCCTGCTTCCTTCTTTCCATCCGTCCTTCCATTCCTTTAAGAATATTTATAGACATTATTCCTGGAGCTTCATCACAGAATGGCTTTAAATGGCAAAAAAAATTAGAAGCAACCTAATGTCCATTATTAGAGGACTAATTAAATAAATTGTAGTACATAGAGACAATGAACTCTCATGTAGCTATTAAAGATGATGGTATAAAATCATATTTGTTTGAAGTGAGAGATGTCCATGATACATTATTGAATGGGGAAAAGTGAGTATAATAGCATAGAAAGTTTAGTTTGTTTTTGTAAATTGATACACATATAAACACATGCATATACACACCCACTTGTAGAATGGTGAGTAGAGGGATCTTAGCTTATTTTCACCTTCCATTTTGTGTCTGTAGTTTGAATTTTTTTAAGTAAAACTAGTTTTATAAATAGAAATACAATTCACAAATAAAATTAATAATCCAGGGTTTTTTTTAAAAAAAATACTGTTTACAAACAGTAATAAATACAGACTTAAAGTGCATTTTCCTATGGCAGTTGAGGCTCCGTGTCAATAAAGCAGAAAGAACTCATGTCTTGCTGGGGTGATCTTTCTGTGTCTTTGTCTTCCAGAAGTTCTTGCTCTGGGGTTCATATTAATGCCTAAGATATAGTTAATTCTTTAACCAGTGAGAAGGTATTTGGCAGTATTTTCCTTTTTTTCCCTGGTAAGAATACCTGCTTTTCTCTGTGGCTGCTTTAACATCAGAAAATAATTTTGTCTTACTGAGTTTTAATGATATTCACAGTGCCTTATATAAGTTGTATGCTATGCCCCTCGCCAAAGTACTAATCAGAATGGAATATGTTATCTTTTCAACTGTTCACTCTGCATTTTTATTTCTCTCATTCTTTCTTAGAACATCTAATGAGATTGTCTATGGAAGAACTTGTAGAATTTCTTCAGGAGACACTAGCAAAAGATTTTTTCTTTGAAGATGATTTTGTAATAGAGCAACTTCAGATTTCTATGACAGAACTAAAACGAGCAAAATTAGATCTTCCAGAACCTGGTAAGAAATATCCAAATACTCTATATCTAAATGATAATTAAGATTGGAAGACACAGCAGGATCAACATGACCACTTCTTTTTCAAAGCATAAACATTATACCTGTGATGACATAGTTTAAACTAATGTCTTACCAGTTGCTTATGGCTCTTTTCTTAATTTTAGAAAAGACAAGTAAACATATTAATTGAATCTGCCTCTTCTAATAGGAGCTCTGGTAGTGTAGTGCCTAAGGCACTTGACTGTTAACTAGAAGGCTGGTGGTTCAAACCCACCAGCCACTCCTCGGAAGGAAGGTTGGGCAATCTACTACTGCCTCAGAAACCCAAGGAGGGGTCGCTATGAGTCGGGTCTGACTCGATGGCACATAACAACAACAGCAGCCTCTTCTAATAGAATAATTGAACTATTTCTGCTTAAATTTTGAAAGCTTGGTTGACAAATAGTATAGTTCAACAGTAGAAACCATGGTGCTTTAAAGTAGCACAATAACAATAAGCACTTTTTGTATTCATCACCCCATTTTGTGTAACTACATGTGTAATAGCAGAGTAAGTGAAAATCCCATTTTATAGATGAAAACACTCGATACTTAAGTATGAACTCCAGAACCACCAACTAGCACTACTGGGACTAGAGTCTAGGTTTTCTTCCTACTAACCCAGTGCTTTTTGCAGTGTGTAGTAGTGTAGATAGGACATTTTATTCTCTTGTTTCAGAATTTTTATTAAGCACTGATTATCTGTGCTTACATCATATATTTCATTAGAAATTGAAAATTTATGATTTTCAAATTCTGTTATTTCCTCTACATTTATCAGTAGACTTTTTTCTTCTGTAACAAAGACCTTTCTCTCCCTCATCAACAGAGCCTCTTTTTTTTTTTTTTTTT
>NW_006921615.1:9383230-9396615 GCF_000298275.1 Orycteropus afer afer
GCCTACAAGGAAGACCCGTTAATATGACTGTTATTCAAATTTATGCCCCAACCACCAAAGCCACAGATGAGGAAATTGAAGAATTTTATCAGCTACTACTCTGAAATTGACCAAACATGCAATCAGGATGTGTTAATTATCACTGGTGACTGGAAAAGGGCCATAGTCTAGGAAATTCCACCAGTTTCAGACAATATGCTTTGTCTTTTTTATGATTTTGAGTTTTAGTCCCTGTTTTTCAACCACTCTATCTAGAACCTTATATTATGACCCCTTCCAGAGCAGTCAATAGTGGTAGCCAGGCACTATCTAGTTCTTCTGGTCACAGGAGGCTAAGGTTCACCTAGTCCATTGGTAGAATTCACCTGTGAAGCCATCTGGGCTAGGATTTTTTGTGTGGATTTTTTTTTTTTTTTTTTTAAATGACTTCTTCAGTTTCTTCTTTCATTATGTCTGTTCAAATTTTCTACCTTAGCCTATTATATTTTAAGTAGGTCATATGTTTCTAGAAATTTGTCCATTTCTTCTAGGTTTTCAAATTTATTACAGTTCCTTTATAGTATTCAGTTATTTTCCTTTTAATTCAGTTGGTTCTGTTGTGGTGTTGCCCTTTTATTATTTGCATTTTTCTCTTTCTTTTCCTTTATTAAATTTGCTCATGATTTGTCAATTTTGTTAATCTTTTTAAAGAACTAACTTCTAGACTTTTTAATTTGTTCTGTTGTTTTTCTGTTTTACTTATTTCTGCTCTAACCTGTATTATTTCCTTTCTTCTGGAAACTGTAGGCACTTTTTTTCGCTGCTTTTTTCCTAATTGTTGCAGCTGTTGGGTTAAGATGTTGATTTTGGTTCTTTCATTATTGTTGTTATTGTTACTGTTATTATTATTATTATTATTTGGATGCAAATTTACAAAACAGATTGGTTTTACACTGTGGTGGTTACGTTTGTGTGTCAACTTGGCTAGGCCTGGTTAAGTGGTTGGGCAGCTGGTGGTAGTTATTCCCCATGATGAGACTGGCAGTCAACTGCACGGTGGGATCTACCACAAGCAGCTGAGTAGCTGCCTTTGGGATGTGGTCTGCTTCCTGTATATAAGGAGAAGCTTTGGGAATGGTCTCTAGCCTGTGGCACGCTTGGACCCTGCTTGTAGCCGTGTCGTTGCTCAGCAGCCTGCTATGCTCTGCCAACCTTGGGACTTACAATGGACTTAAGTTAATGGCCTACTGTGTGGTTTGGTAACATCGGGACTCTTTTTACTGTCAACCTTGAGCTTGGCAGCCTCAGCAGCCAGCAGCTGTCTGAGTGCAGAAATGCCTCTAGCTCCAGGAACAGGAGGCAGAGCTGGACCCCATGGTTGAGGGGCTTTCACCCAGTCCCCAGAGCCTGGTACTTTGAACTTGGACATAAAGCCTCCAAATTGTAAGGGAATAAACTCTTGTTTGTTTAAGCCATCACATTTGTGGTATATTCCTGTCAGAGCAGCACTAGGTAACCAGAACAGACATTTTGTTTCACTGTACCACTTATAGTCTACACAGTGGAACAGCTCTCCTCCTACTGTCTCCTTGTGGTTATCCCTTCCCTGTGTCCTTCTTACCTATACACTCCTGTCTGTCTAGCTTTCTACCTATGCAAATATTGGGCTTCCAGTCTCTCATATTTGACTTTTCTAAGGGGTATATCTCCCTGGGGTAGGTGTTCAACTCGTAGGTCCTTCTGTTGTTTGGCTGAGAGTTAACCCATAGGAGTCCAGTTCCAGGCCCAAAGGGTAACCAGAGCCATAGTCTTAAGAGGTTCACCCGTCTCTAGCTAACCAGTAATGCTGGTTATTTTTATTTTTTCAATTTTGTCCCACATTTTTCCTACCACTCTATCCAAGATCTCCAATTCTAATCCTTTTCCAAGTGGTTGGTATTGGTAGCCAGATATCTTCTAGCTCTTCTTGCCTCAGGGTTGTGTGGACTGAGGTTCCCATGGTCCATTAGTCCCTTGGACTAATTGTTTTCCATATGTCTTTGATTTCCGTCACTCTTCCTTGTGCTGTATGAGGAGAGACCAATAGTTCCATCTTAGATGGCTGCTTGTAAGCTTTTAAGACCCCAGAAATATCATCAGCCAATCTTACCTTTGGCATGGATGTATTCCTGTTCACCTACCCACACTTGATCTTCTTACCTATCCATGTATCCACCCATAGACTAGTGTTTGTTGTTAGTGATAATGTAGTATTATGTATGTGATTGTATTTGACTCTGTTGTCTGTACCTTTGTCTGTACCTCTGTGTCCTCTTTCTTCTTTCTTGATGTGTGTGTTTATTTTTATAAATTGACCTCTGAGCACTGCTTTTGCTATGTCTCAAAAGTTTTGGTATGTTGTGTTTTCATTTTCATTTGACTCTTAGGAATTCTTTTTTTTTTCTTCATTACCCAGGAGTTTTTAAACGGACTACTATTCAGTTTCCATGTATTTGATTTTTTTTTCCTGGATCTTCTTCTTAATTGATTTCTAATTTTATAGCATTGTGATCAGAGAAGATGCTATGTAGTACTCCAGTGTTTTTAATTTATTAAGGCTTGCTTTGTGGCCTAACACATGGACTATTCTGGAGAATGATCTATGTGCATTAGAAAAAAAATGTTTATGCTGTTTTTGTTCTGTATATTTCTGTGCGGTCAAGTTGATTGGTTGATAGTGCTGTTTAGATGTTCTCAATCTGTTGAGTTTCTTTCTAATTGTTCTGTCCTTCATTGAAAGTGGTGTATTAAAATCTCCTACTATTTTTGTGGGTTTGTCTGTTTCTGTTTTGAACTCTGGTAATGTTTGATTTATGTATGTGGGCTTCTTTCATTTGGTGTGTAGATACTTAATATTATTATGCTTATGGTCTCTTTGTGGGTTGACAATTTAATCGTTATATAATACCCTTCCTTGGCCCATAAGCTTGTTTTTGCTTCAAAGTCTATTTTATCAGAAATTAATATTGTCACTCCTGCTCTTTTTTGGTTCTCATTTGCTTATTTTTCCCATCCCGTTTTCTTATCCGTTCTGCCATTCTCTGTCTCTTGACTGACTTGTTTAATCCATTTACATTCATTGTAATTATTGTTAGGTATGAATTTACTGTGTCATTCTTGTGTGTTTTTGTTGTGTTGATGATTTCTTCTGTATATTTTTCTGTGCTGAATTCATTTTGTTACCAGATCTTCTTTTCATTTTCTTCATTGCTCTTGACTTTGTAGTTACTGAGTCCTTAGATTTTCTTCTTTCTTACTTGGTTAGAAGGTGTTATTCATTTTCTTTGTGGTTACCTTGTAATTTATTTAAAATTTTGTAAGTTTAAAACGTCTGTTCTATCTTGATAGCATTTTGGCTTTTTGACTTCCTCTCCATTTAAAAGTTCTGTAATTATACCATTTATTTCCTTTTTTTTTTTTGTAGTTGGGAGTGTGGGCACTCTGTTTGCTGGTCATGTAGAGCAGCTGTGGTCAGGGTGAATAGGCGTTGTAAACCATTTGTTATTGATCCAATGTTGGGTGGGGTGCTAGGTGTGGTGGCTGTGCCTGACTAGTGGGAAAACAATGCCCATCTGCTGCTAGATGGGGCAGGAAAAAAATTAAAATTAATTTTTTAAAAAAAAGAAAGTGGATGAGGAAAAATTGAATAAAAATAAAGGAGAAAGAAGCCATAGGGGAAAAAAATAAAAGGAAGAAATGAGGGGGAAAAAAAAGGAAAAAGGGACCTTGTAGCAGTGGTCTCATGTGCCTCTAAGGTGGCAGGCTCACAGTGCTCTGCCTGCTGAGTTGTGTGCCACTGGCTTCAGTGGCTACAGCGGCAGTAGTGCAAACCACTGGAGTGAAGCCTCCGGTAGGTGCGGAAACAGTGGCAGTGAGTACATGATGTGTGATCTGCAGGAGCATGCACCCATCTGCTGAGGTGGTAGGAGCCTGGCATGTGTTTTGTGTGTACTCGTGCCTCTAACTGTAAATTCAGCAGGTGCCTCGTACACGTTCTGCCCATGTGCACATCCATTACCACGGGCTGTGGGTGCCTGGTTGCACAGTCCACATGTGCTTGTGGCACCAACAGCAGAAATGGTAGGCATATAGTCTGCACATGTGCATCTCCCCAACAGTGGAGGCTGCAGGTGTGATGCATGCAGTGCTCAATAGTGTACCCTGTCTACCACATGGATGTATGGCGCAGTCCACTGTGGGTATGGTTTGGAAGGGTACTGCTGGTAGGCTGCAGGGGATGTTGTCTGAGGGAATTGGGTGGGTGAGGGATGGCAAGAGGCATCACTGGTCACTGGTTGATGTGGTTAGGAGGCTTTCACCCTTGGTCATCAGGAGATGTGTCAGGAGAGGTGATTGAGAACACTTCTCTGGTCACCGTTCACAGGTGTATGCCTAATACAATTCTAGGCAAGTGCAGTCAATTATCTGGGCTCATGCCCCAACTCAGTCAAGGGGGTCACCCAGAGTCCAGCATCTCTAGCCACTACCTCACAGACTTTCCCCTCCACATGGACCCTTAGCCCAAGTGACTAGAGATCAGTACTGATGAGTAGTTTGATCCCCATTCACTGACTCCCTTCCTGCTCTTTGGTTGCCTGTGCCACTGGAATTCTTTCCTACTTCCCTGTACTTTTGCTCTCTTACATCTAGTTTGTATTCTGCTCATCTTACTTTACTCTGGATTTGTTTCCACTGTGTCTCTGTTTTATTAGGAATTCTGTGAAGTTGGCTTCTCACTCATGCATGTTTCCTTTGTCTCATAATGGCCATGTTGTGTTGGGCCCCCATTCCATCTTTCTCCTTGATTGCTGTTTTTGTTCAGTTTCTTTTTCCAATTAGTATTTAATCCAATTCTTTATCCTTTCATTTGATGCTCAGAGTCCCAGGATTATCATCTGTTTCAGTTTCACTTGGTTTCTCAGGCCATCCACCAGGATGCCATCTCATCTCTTCCTCTATGCTCTTGTTTAACAAGATACAGAATTTAATATATAGCTATTAGACCAACTTTATTTGGTATATATGCTTATATGTGTGTGTGTGGGGGGGGTGTTTGTGTGTATGTATATGTATATATCCTTGGGTGATGCAAATGATTAAGTACTCGGATACTAACCAAGAGGTTGGCAGTTCAAATCCACCCACAGGCACCTTGGAAGAAAGATTTGGTGATCTACTTCTGAAAGATTATACCTATGGAGGGAGTGCAGTTGCACTGTGAAATACATGGAGTCACCATGAGTAGAAATTAACTCGACAGCAACTGGTTTGAAGATATATAAATATAGGAGGAGTTGCTATGAGTTGGGTCTGACTTGATGGGACATAACAACAACAACAACAAATATACACACACACACATACATATATACATATACATATACACATATAGGAGCTCTGGTGGCATAGTACCTAAGGCATTTGACCAGAAGAAGCCTGGTGGTTCAAACCCTCCAGCCACTCCTCAGAAGGAAGGTTGGGCAATCTACTTCCATAGTGATATCGCCTCAGAAACCCAAGGAGGGGTTGCTATGAGTCGGGTTCGACTTGACGGCAGTGAGTTTGGTTTTTGGTTCTCTCTCCTCTTTGCCTCACCACCCCAGGATTTCTATACATACTCTTTTAGTTTTCTAGGGCTAGGACTGCCATAACATAAAAATACCACAAATGGTTGACTTTAAAAGACAGAAATTTATTTTCTCACATTTCTGGAGGCTAAAGGTCAAAATTAGGGTCATAGCATATCTTCTTTCTCTGGGCCTTTCTGCCGGTTTCTGTGGACTGCTAGCAATTGTCAGTGTTCCTTTGCTTCTTATAGATGCATCTGCCTCTGCTGTCACATTTACATAGCATCTCCCCCATGTGTGTCTGTGTCTGTGTGTTCTACTCTTTTTACATGACGCCAGTCACAAGGGATTAGGTTTTAGACCCAACAATATGACCTCATCAACATAACAAAAGAAAATTCCTATTTGCAAATAGAGCCATATTCACAGATACATGGGCTAGGATTTTAATGGCTTTTGGGGGGACAAACTTCATAACACAGAACCTTCTCATTGTTTGTGTTATTTTATCTGTGTATTATCGACAAGGTGAGTTAAGGTACCCCAACTAGTATTACTTTCATTAATTTCTCTATATTTATGCAGTTGTTTTCTATCTTTTTAGAGCAGTTCTAAAGTTATAGGTCTATAATTTTATTACAAGATTATCAAAATAGCAATATAACACTTTCTATAACAAATATTATAAATTCAGTCTCATAGGTTCAACCTTACTAAGCAAGAATTAGAGATATTAATGAATCTTTAGTAAGTTGCATTAAATAGAGGGCAATGAATTAGATTATAAAAAGTCTCAAATTTATATTCTGCTATTTTTAGTCCTTTGGGTGGTTGGATGAAGAAATTGAAGATTTTTACCAACTTCTGCAGTCTAAAATTGACCGAACGTGCAATCAAAATGTGTTAATTATCACTGGTGATTGGAATGTAAAAGTTGGAAACAAAGAAGAATCACTGGTAGTTAGAAAATATGGAGTTGGTGATAGAAATGTTGCTGGAGATCGCATGATAGAATTTTGCAAGACTAATGACTAATACCTTTTTTCAACAACACAAACAGTAGCTATACATGTGGACTTCACCAGACAGAGTACACAGGGATCAGATTGACTACATCTGTGGCAAGAGGCAATGGAGAAGCTCAGTATCTTCAGCCAGAACAAGGCCAGGAGCTGACAGTGGAACAGACCATCAACTAATCATATGCAAGTTCAAATTAAAGCTGAAGACAATTAAAAGAACTCTATGAGAGCCAAAATACAACCTTGATTATATCCCTCCTGAATTTAGAGATCATCTAAAGAACAGATTTGATGCATTGAACAGCAATGACCAAAAACCAGAGGCATTGTGGGATGACATTAAGAATATCATCCATGAAGAAAGCAAGAGGTCATTAAAAAGTCAGGAAAGGAAGAAAAGACCAAAATGGATGTCAGAAGTGACTCTGAAACTTGGCCTTGAATGGAGAGTAGCTGAAGCAGATGGAAGAATTAACAGGATAAAAGAGCTGAACAGAAGATTTCAAAGAGCAGCTTGAGAAAACAAAGTAAATTATTATAATGAAATGTGCAGAGACCTGGAGTTGGAAAACCAGAATGGAGGAAAATGCTCAGCATTTCTCAAACTGAAAGAACTGAGGAAAAAATTTAAGCCTTGAATTGCAATATTCAAAGATTCCATGGGCAATATGTTGACTGATGAAGGAAACATCAAAAGAAGATGGATAGAATACACAAAGTCACTATACCAAAAAAGAATTGACAGATGATCATCCATTTGGGGAGGTGGCATATAATCAAGAACCAATGGTGTTGAAGGAAGAAGTCAAAGCTGCACTGAAGGAATTGGTGAAAAACAAAGTTCCAGGAATTGATGGAATACTCATTGAGATGTTTCAACAAATGGATGCTGTACCAGAGGCACTAACTCAATCTATGCCAAGAGATTTGGAAGACAGCTACCTGGCCAGCTGACTGGAAGAGATCCATATTTGTACCCATGCCAAAGAAAGGTGATCCCATAGAATGTGAAAATTATTGAACAGTATCACATGCAAGTAAAATCTTACTGAAGATAATTCAAAAACAGTTGCAGCAGTATATAGACAGAGAACTTCCAGAAATTCAAGGTGGATTCAGAAGGGGACATGGTGTGAGGGATATCATAGCTAATGTCAGGTGGATTTAGGTTCAAAGCAAAGAATACCAGAAAGATGTTTACTTGTGTTCTATTGACTATGCAAAGGCATACAATTGTGTGGATCACAACGAATTGTGGATAACATTGAGAAGAATGGGAATTTCAGAACACTTAATTGTAGTCATGAGAAACCTTACATAGACCAGGAGGATGTCATGCAAACAGAACAAGGGGATACTGTGTGGTTTAAAATCAGTAAGGGAGTACGTCGGGGTTGTATCTTTTCCCCATACTTATTCAAACTGTATGCTGAGCAAATAATCCAAGAAGGTGGACTATAGGAAGAAAAACATGGCATCAGGATTGGAGGAAGGCTCATTAACAACCCGAGATATGCAGACAACACAACTTTGCTTACTGAAAGTGAGGATGACTTAGAACACTTACTGATGAAAATAAAAGACTGCAGTCTGCGGTATGGATTACACCTCAATATAAAGAAAACAAAAGTCCTCACAACCTGACCAATAAGCAGCATCATGACAGATGGAGAAAAGATGGAAATTGTCAAAGACTTCATATTGCTTGGTTCTACAATTGATGCCAATGGAAGCAGCAGTCAGGACATCAAAAAACGTATTGTGTTAGGCAAATCTTTCAAGTGCTAAAGAGCAAAGAGGTCTCCTTGAAGACTAAGATGCACGTGACCCAAGCCATGGTATTTTTCTGTCGCCTCATATGCATGTGAGAGCTGGGCAATGAATAAGGAAGACTGAAGAAGAGTTGATGGTTTTGAGTTGTGATGTTGGCAAAGAATGCTGAAAGTACCATGGACTGCTAAAAGAACTAACAAATCTGTCCTGGAAGAATTGCAGCTGGAATACTCCTTGGAAGCGAGAATGGCCAGACTTCGTCTCACCTACTTTGGTCATGTTGTCAGAAAGGACCATTCTCTGGAGAAGGATGTCATGCTTGGTAAAGTGCAGGGTCAACAAAAAAGGGGAAGGCCCTCAACAAGATGGGTTGGCACAGTGGCTGCAGTGATGGGCTCAAGTATATATAGTAGGGATTGTGAGGTTGGCAAAGGACCGGGCAGTGTTTTGTTCTGCTGTACATAGGGTTGCTATGAGTCAGAGATGACTAGACAGCACCTAACAACAACAACAATTTTTAGTCCAACTTTTAACAAACAGATTATTTATTTATTTTTGAATACAGAATCTCAAAATCTATAAAAAGAGTGAAGGTATACCTCATCCCTGTGTCCTAATCACACTTAGTCCCTACCCAAAAACAACTACTTCTAGCAATTTCCCTTGTATACTTCCAGAAATATTCCAGTATTTCTAAACATATATGTGTAAATGTTTGTGATTGTGTACATGTGTGTGTAAAAAATAAATAGTGGTATTGTATATACTATTTTTCTGTCTTGCTTTCTTCATATAACAATGTATCATGAAGATCATTGTATATAATACCAGTAGAAGTGCTTTATGTTTGTGTCAGCTGCATCCATGTACTTTAATTTATCCAGTAAGACCCCTATCAGTGGATATTTAAATCATCCTTTGTTTTTCTATTAAAAGCAATACTGTCATTAATATTCTTACATTTTGTGTGTAAGTGTATCTCTGTGATAAATTATTAAAAGTGACTCTACTAGGTAAAAATGTATATATACTTTAGAGTTTGATAGATATTGCTAAATTGCTCTCCATAAAGCTTTTGCCAATTTCATATTCCCACCAGCAATGAATGAGAGTACTTGGTTTTCAATATTTATCAATACTTAAATTTTAAGTGTTACTTTAAAAATAGTTTATAATAATCACAACATTAATCTGTGTCAAGCACTGTTCTGTAATCCTCTAGACTTTTACATATATTGATGTATATATGTAATATGTATATAACAGTACTATGAGGTAAATACTATTATTCCCACTTTACAGATGAGGAAACAAAGGCACAGAATTTAAGTGATTTGCCCAGGTCTTATGACTAGTAAGTGGAAGAACTACCTATAACTAGGTAGTCTGGCTTCAAAGTCGCCTATCATTATACTATACTATAAGCTTCTCTGCATAGCTCTGGAGAACTCTGAGGCCAGCCTTATCTTCTCCCTTCCTTGCTGCTTGTTGTAGGTGATTTATTTGCTTTTTCTTCCCAGATGCTGGGGACATTATCTTTGAAATTCTGCCACTCTATACCTGAAATCCTGTCAGGCTATATACCTCACTGGGGGTTTTTCAATATCAAATTATCTTAGAATGCAACATGCCTCAGTTCTTTTATTTTTAGAAATTTTTCCTATTAACTTTAAATTTTTGTTTTGTTAAATATCTTAAGTTCCCTCTTTTAAGGATACTGTTTATCCTTATGTCATTGATTGTAGTTTTAGTCTACATTTATTGTGTTTCAAGCCTTGCCTTTAAGTTGTTAATTTGGTTTCCAGCTATTTCTGTTCAGTCTCGTGCTGTTTCTGTGTTATTGGTTCATAGTATAGTGCGAACAGTTTGGCCACTACTAATAGCACAGTTACTGTATAACAGTTATAAAATTTTAGCTCATCATCGCTTAATGTGAATCAAACCTAAAGATCCCAGTTTGAATAAAGTTGACAATTGAAGTGTTATTCAGTATTATTCAAGTATGATTCAGATAATTTCTTGCACATCTACTTGAGCCAGTGATCTTTAGGTAGAACTATTCCTTTGATCTCAACAGTTTCTGTTCAAGTGAAACCATTTGACAGAGATTTTTTCTGTTGGTGGAATTCATTCTGGTTAGAAAGCTGCTGCTAATCCACTTTGGCCAAAAATTATAGCTTATAACCTATATAGAAGAACCAAGAGAAAATTTTTCTTAGAGTATTTGAGAAGCCCACTTTAATGTTTGTATCTTATGTTAGGTACCAGAGAAATAAAGCACTGAAGGGATCTTTTTGTTGAGACGTTTGTTTATGCATTTATTTGGAGAGAGACTCTGTATACTCTAGAGTCGGGTTGTCTAATCTTTACAGGAGATCCAGACTTGCTAGGCCTGTATCTTCCTCAGTGCCACTGGGTAGGTTCAAACAGGCAACCTTTGGGTTACTAGCTGAGTGCAGATGAGGGACCTTTGAAGGAATTTTTTTTTCCCCCTGTAGTATTTCCCACCCTGGTACCAACAAAGAAAGTTTCCTTCCGTATATAAAGCTAAAAGCTTTGCATACTAACATTAACTCATTTAATGTTTTTCAATAGCCCTTTGAAATAGGTCTTGTATTTGTTGATGCAAGGTCCCATGTGGTCGTCTCCCCCACCCCACCCCCCACCCGGCCAAGGACAAATTTCTATGTGCAGATTATTCACAGGATTTTCTGGATTTTTAAAATTAGTGTTTGATTTATTAGAGTTATAATTCAGAAACCTAGTACTTTCTTAAAGTTTTAAGTTTAGCTGACAAAGGTTAGTATACTATTTTTAAACCTAGCAAATTTTAACATTAGCTTTTAAAGGGTCTTTAATTAATGTTTAGTTCCATTTACAAACATAAACTCACGCAAACATTTTGAATTGTATTTATGAATTTAATGTATCCAATTTTAAATATATCAATTTTAAAACTTTTTATTGCAATTTACATGAAATCAATTTTAAAAACTTTTTATTATAATTTACATGAAATTTTACAAAGCAGATTCATTCTACATTCAGTAGTTCATACACACTTTTTCTTATGACATTGATTACAATCCCCACAGTCCTCCCACCTTCTCTCTGTGGTTACCCCTTCCTTGTATCTGTCCTTCTTACCACTGCATTCCTGCCTGCCTACCTTTCTCCTATGCAAATGCTGCCTATCTTATCTCCCATGGTTGACTATGCTAAGGAGTACATCTACTTGATATGGTGGTTCAGCTCTTAGGCCTGTCTTTTATTTGGCTGAGAATTAAGCCACAGCAATGAGCCGAATTCTAGGCCCAAAGGGTGATTCAAGGCCATAGATTCAGGGGTTTCACCAGTTCTGGCCAGTAATCCTGGTCTTTTTTGGTTTTGCATTTTGTTCCACATGTTTTCTCCCACATTGTTCAGGATCTCTAATTTTGATTCCTTTCCAAGTGGTTGGCACTGGTAGCTGGGCACCATCTAGTTCTTCTGGTCTCAGGGTCGTGTAGACCAAGGTTCTTGTGATCCATTTGTCTCTTGGACTAATTGTTTCTAAACATCTTTGATTTTCTTCCCTCTTCTTTGCTTAGATGAGTAGAGACCAATAGTTGCATCTTAGATGGCTACTCACAAACTTTTAAGACCCCAGTCACTACTCACCAGAGTAGGATGTAGAACAATGTTTTTGTGTACTGTGTTGTGCCACTTGAGCTTTATGTCCCCCGTGACCATAGTCCTGAGTCCACAGGTCCAGCGAATCCCTCCCTCAGAGTGCTTGGTTGTGGCTAAGAACTCCTAACTTTGGCCTCTCTTACCTCTGTAATGTATATGGAAATATTGATAGCACATATATATGTAGGAATTAAATATAGCAATTTTTTATTTAAAGACAAAGTTTTTGAGATATACATATATATATGGTGTGGGAGCTCTGGTAGCATAGTGCCTAAGGCCTTGACTGCTAACCAGAAGGCTGGCGGTTCAAACCCACCAGCCACTCCTCAGAAGGAAGGTTGGGCAATCTTACTTCCGTAGTGATACTGCCTCGGAAACCCAAGGAGGGGTCGCTATGAGTCAGGACCGACTCGACGGCAAATAACAACCAAATAACAACAACAACAACATTATGGCGTAGTGCCTAAGGTATTTGACTGCCACCAGAAGGATGATGGTTCAAACCCACCAGCTGCTCTGTGGAAGGAAGATGGGGTGATCTATTTCCATAAAGATTTACCACCTCAGAAACCCAATAGGGATCGCAATAAGTTGGAATCAACTCAGTGGCAGTGAGTTTGGTTTTTGTTTTGATGTGTGTGTATACACACACACACATACACAGACACAAGATTTAATATTATTCTACCATAAAAATAAATGTAGTTCTAGTATATGCTATGCCATGGATGAACCTTGAAAACATTATACTAAATGAAATAAGCCATATCCAAACAGGCGAATATTGTATGATCTCATTTGTATGAATTATCTTGAATAGACAAATGCATAGAGACAGAAAGTAGATTAATGGTTACCATGGTCTTAGGGGGAAGTAGGAATGAGAAGTTATTGCTTAATGAGTGTAGAGTTTCTGTTTGGGATGAAAAAAAGTTTTGGAAACAAATAGTGGTATTTGCATAAAATTAAGTGTGATTAATGCCACAGGATTATACATTTGAAAATGGTTAAAATGGCAAATTTTATTTTGTATATATTTTTTACCACAATTAAAAAAGTCATAGTCTCATGAGTTCTTAAATATTTTTTAAATCTAGTTAATTGAAGCTTAAGAATTTTCTAACCCAAGGGGCAAGGTTGTAGTCACTTCTTGGTCACAGCCAGCTACCCAGAGGGACCGAGTAGTTGAACCTGTAGGCTCGGGACCATGGTCACAGGGGACATCAAGCTCAATTGGCATAACATACTACACAAAACATTGTTCCACCTCATACTTTGACGAGTAGCGACTGGGATCTTAAAAGCTTGCAAGCAGCCATCTAGATGCAAC